>NC_088909.1:34727073-35043996 GCF_037157495.1 Lathamus discolor | reverse complement strand
TTTTTTTTTTTTTTTTAATTTGACAGGCAATACAACCAACTACTGGAGAAGTGGTCTTTGACAGTTTTCGGGATCGTGCATCTCGCTCAGAATTACAGAGTCGGGTTTTGCGCCTGCAGCCAGTTGAAATGATACTTCCATCTAGCTTGTCAGATCAGTCTGAAAAGCTCATCAACAGTATAACCTCCATGAGGTATGTTGTATGGAAATTCTATTGTTTGGGGTTTTTTGCCTTTATTATTAATTACAGCATGGCTATTGATGGAATTTAGATCCAGAAGCAAGTACGGATCTGTAGTTCTGTAATGGCCCATTCAGAATGACTGTAGTTTGCTGTGGGGCTGAAAATTCCCTACATCCCACTGAGTTCTGGGCACTCATTCTTAAATTATATTTAGACTGAAATTCATGACTTCTATCTGTGAAACATTTGTGCACGTGTATATTTGTGTGTTCATTTAGAGAGACTTGCTTGCACACTGCCTATGTTGTGACCTGTTGGATGTATTTCAGAGCTCATTCATTTATCTTTGGATGAGAAAGTGGTGTTATGTGGCTGTTTTTCTTGTTAGTCATAGTCTGAAGATCTCTAAAAGGAATGGAACTGTGTATTAATGTAGATAGCCATGCAGAACTTTTGCAAGTGGTATTTATCATAGAATCATAGAATAGTTAGGATTGGAAAGGACCTTAAGATCATCTAGTTCCAGCATCCTTGCTGTGGGCAGGGACACCACACAGTAAGCCATGTCACCCAAGACTCTGTCCAGCCTGGCCTTGAACACTGCCAAGGATGGCGCATTCACAACTTCCTTGGGCAACCCATTCCTGTGCCTCACCACTCTCACAATAAAGAACTTCCTTATATCTAACCTGAACCTGTTTAACCTGTTTAAGTTTGAGCTGGTTACCTCTTGTCCTATCACTACAGTCCCTAATGAAAAGTCCCTCCCCAGCATCCTTGTAGGCCCCCTTCAGATACTGGAAGGCTGCTATGAGGTCTCCACGCAGCTTCTCTTCTTCAGGCTGAACAGCCCCAACTTTCTTAGCCTGTCTTCATACGGGAGGTGCTCAAGCCCGCTTATTATCCTCATGGCCCTCCTCTGGACTTGCTCCAACATCTCCATGTCGTTTTTATGTTAAAGACACCAGAACTGTATACAGTACTTCAAGAGAGGTCTTATGAAAGCAGAGTAGAGGGGCAGGATCACCTCCTTTGCCCTGCTGGTCACACTTCTTTTGATGCAGCCCAGGATATGGTTGGCTTTCTGGGCTGTAAGTGCACGGTGAAGCCGGTTCATGTTCATCATCATCCAACACCCCCAAGTCCTTCTCCACAGGGCTGCTCTGAATCTCTTTTCCACCCAACCTGTAGCTGTGCCTGGGATTGCCCCAATGCGGGTGTAGGACCTTGCACTTGCCTTGTTTGAACTTTGTGAGATTGCCATTTGTCCACCTCACAAGCGTGTTAAGGTCCCTCTGGATGGCATTCCTGTATTTCATTCTGTTTGTCCCATTACACTGTCTTGAACTTGGGTACAAGCTTGTGTATTGTATTGTGAAGTACTGTGACTGATAATCTGTTTATATTTTGTGTACTTGTTGTGTATTTCATGAGCAAATTTGTTAGTTGTTTTCTGTATCAGTTTCATGGTGGAATGAAGCAAGAGTAGGATGTAATTTTTAAGAATGAAAACATAAAACAATCCTCTGAACATATGTGATGAACTTGCAAAGTCTTACACATGCAATTCTTGTAAGAAAATTCTAGTTTTTCACTTTTTTTTTTTAACTTTGCAGCTCTGGGCTGTAGGGAGCTAGCTTAGAGCTTGGTGTTTCCATTCGGAATGAGCTAGTCAGGATAATAGTATCTTAAATGTTAACAACACTGGGGCTAAAGAAAGCTAAATAAAAATGAATGTACTACATAGGCAAAGTATTGTAATGGGGGGGAAGATACAAATATTGTTACCCTTCCGTATTGTAAAGAAAGACAGATGCATCACAATCACACGGATGGTAGCCACCTGACAAATAGTCAAATCTGTATGTTTCCTACCTCACTTAAACTCTGCCCAAATCATAATTTTGTAGCTTCCTTTCATGCTCTGGGTGGCTGAGTTGCTTTATCAGTCTGTTCCACAGGCATTCTTTTCCCCACCTGGCAGTGTAATCCTTCTTCATCCCCTTTTACTAAAAAGAAGATAAAGTTGACGTGAAATGGTTGGTAGGCAAGTCATCAGGAAAAGATGTTTCCTCCTCTACTCCACACTGGCAAGAGTTCCACCCTCTACGGGCTACGGGGATGCTGTGAGGGCTGGAGCAGCTCTGCTCTGGAGACAGGCTGAGAGAGCTGGGCTGGTTCAGCCTGGAGAAGAGAAGGCTCCTTAAGGGGAGACCTTAGAGCAGCTTCCAGTGCCTAAAGGGGCTACAAGAAATCTGGAAAAGAGCTTTTGACAGGAGCCTGTAGGGACAAGACAAGGGGGAATGGCCTTAAACTGGTGTTGGGGAGATTGAGATGGGATTTTAGGTAGTTCTTCGCCATGAGGATGGTGAGGCGCTGGCACAGATTGCCCAACGAAGTTGTGGCTGCCCCATCCCTGGCAGTGTTCAAAGCCAGGCTTGGAGCAGCCTGGTCTAGTGGGAGGTGTCCCTGCCTGTGACAGGGGGTTGGAGCTTGATGAGCTTTAAGGTCCTCTTCAACCTAAACACCATTCTGGGATTCTATGATTTTGTGGCACACCACAGGAACCTATGGACATGTTGCTGTACTCAGCTATGAAGCTTTAAGGGGCACGTGTATGTGAGAGGCAGGACTGAGAGGAGGGACTGAAAACGTCTGATTTGGTCTTGGGCATCTTACAAAAATGTGCCTTGTGAAAGTGGTGTATTCATTACCATTCAGGGGTGTCGTGGCACTTCCACTTGTAGTGAAGTGTGCTCTTGACATACTAGGCTTTTTTGTTCTCTCAGCTCATGTATGGACTGAGTTGAATGGAGTTGAAAAGGTCAGCTCCAATTAGATGTACTGAGCAAGCAATATTAAATGTATTTCCTAACAATAAAATGGCTTGTTAAGACTTGGTCAAATAAAATACCAGATTAGGAAGTAACTGACCTTTTCCAGTTGCGAAGAGTTGGACTTTTTTGCCTTGTGAATCCTTTTACTTTGATAACTTTCTCTTTAGCAAATCAATTTTATAGGTGTATGCGCAAAGCGTGTCTAAATATACCACAATGAAGATCAACAATTCTTAACTTTTTTGCTTTGTTGTTTTTGTTTTTTTCTTGTTGTTGCGTTGTGCACTGACAGTTTTGTGGAAACCAGAGGAAGGTAGAATGATGTAATAAGCCAACAAAGCAAATGCATTTTTCGAAAAGAAGTGTTATAGTTCCAGGTTAAGGTAATTCTGATGCAGGTTTAAGAGAGTGATAGTGTTATATATATATTTTTTTTTTTGGTTGTTCACGGAGGAGAATGTTAGTAACTAACTTCTAACATCAAAAAAATACCACGTATTAGCTGATTTTGTGAACAGGTATTAGTTTGTAGGTTTTTCCTCTTCCTGGTAATGTACTTGCCGGTAAATAAGCTTGCCAGCCTAAATGTCCTTAATTACATGGGAGTGATAAAAATAAAGCATATTAGTACACTTGAGTAGACGCATTTCAAAACCAGTTGTTCAGGGATTTTCTCATATAGAGGATTAAACCACTAGAGGGCCCTGAAGTATTTAACATTAAAGTGCTTCCAGTATCCTGCTTTCTTGTGCTAATTTTAACTAGGCTTCACTTTTTATTTAATTGCTTTTCTACAGGCATTAATCTTATTCTAGTGCATATTAGGTGGTCTAAATTAATTCATTCTCGTTATTGTCTATTAGTTGGTAATTTCATTCTTAGTTTGCTCTTTTCTAATAACTCCTGATGATGAGAATTTTCTGTTACCTGTGAAAGTTTTAATGTCAAGATTTTTTTGGAAGATCTTTCTGACTAAACCCATATGAAATAGATCTTGTGTTTCAGGAGTGCTCCTCATGAAGTGGAAAACCACTGAATTTGTAAAAGCGGGGTACAGATGGGAAAGAAAAGTAGTCTCAGGAGGTGTACAGCTTGGAGTGGTTAAGAGAAGGGTCTTTATGCTTGCTGCATGCCCATGCCATGTAAGAACTGCTCCAAGCGTTGTCCGGGTTACACAGGAGATGATTTGGTTTTAGATGTTGTGTATTAGAACTTTGTAGTGAGTGACTCTTGAACAAAGAGTGTGTTGATGATTCTTAAAAAAAACAAATAAAATGTTTAGTCCAGATAAACTGCTGCAGCTTTATGAGAGCAGTCATGCCTGGTTATATTGACAGAATTGAAATTATCTGTGTGCTTTCCTTCAATTTCTATCTTTTTTCTATGAAGACCAAATATGAATATTGTATACAGGTGTATGTGTCTCTCTGCTTTTCTTCTAAAAAGGGAAAACATACATAATCTACCTATTTCTCCTTATTGAATGCTTTGATTCCCTCTTCTTGTTCTTTCCCCATTGCCACCACAGCTATGTCCTTGTTCAGCTGTGCCATTTACATTATTTACTGGTATTTCTGTTTTGATATCGTGTACGTTTTTGCGTAAAAGTTAATAGGTAATACTATTCAAGTACAGATTTAAGGGCTAAGAAGTACTATTTGAGGACAGTGAACTGGCGGTCAGTTTTGGTGGAGGGTCTGCCTTCAAAATGAAAGCGTATGTTAAAAGTCTGTTATAGAAACTGGTTCGGGACAAACTTCTGGTGGGTACTGTGCTGTTCCTGACCAGTTAGTAACATCTGTTCACAGCTGCTGGCCTGGGTGGTGGAAAATCTTTAGCACTTTTAGTTTCCTTCCTTCTAGAAAACCAAGAAAACATTCCTGCCTTGAAAAAATACATTTTTAAAAGGGAATATTGTGTCTTGTACTCAAGCTCTTCCTAGTCAAGTGTCAGTACCCATCTTCCTTAACATATTGGCTGCTTTGCAAGATGGCATATACTGGTCTTCCTGGAATCATTCTTGAGGCTTCTTTCCGTTTTGATTGCTCTTCTTACGTACCCCTTTTTTGTTTATTTGAAAAATCCAGCACATCTTAAGGATGCCCCAGTATTCCTCTTTATATTTTTTTTCCATTTGCCGTTTTTTATGTATTATTTTATCCTGTAGCATCCTTTTGCACCATGTAAAAACGTGTTGATCGCTAGTACTTCTCTTTCAATACAAAGCATTATTTCACCCAAGTCTGCACTGTTCTGGAATTCATTTTTAAATATCTTGTTTGATGTCTGGCCAGCAATCTGGCATCAATAACTAACCTTTTGTCTGTGCCCACAGATTTTTCACTTTATTCTGTTTGCAGAGCATAATGTCCTCCCTCTTTTAGTTTGGGCCTGTAGTCTGGGAGGCAATTTTAACACAGCGTCCATCACGCAGTGCTTTATTTAGGCTGCAGGTAGGTCTGCTATTGTTCTCCTTAATATGTCTTAAGATTTTATTCCTTCTGATCATTGAATTCAGGTTTCTGTTTTTCTTTAGTAGTGCAATGTTCTCTTTGTATTGGGGTTTGCTCCCTGGCATTCCTTTCTCTTTGAAATCCATTGAGAACTGAAATCATCCTCCCTGGTCACCAGCGTGATTGAATCCCTCATGCAGCTGACCCTCTTATCATCCCATGCAGCACACTCCTTTTTGTGTTTAAGGATCTTCGCAGATAACATTTCAAGCTCTTTCTGCTTACACAAAGTCAGTGCAGTGCTGATACCCACTGTGTTTTAGCAGTGCCTTCTGCCTTTAACTTCTTACCAGTCATGGTCTCTCAGGTACCTGCATTGCTCCACAGGTGTGTTACTGTAGTTTCATCCCTGATGTGATCTCTCACCAGCCCAAAGCATTAGCTGTGGTATAGCTGGTGATGATATTTGACTGCTGATTGTTTCTTGTCATTCTGTTCCCCTGAACTGTAGTTCATAGAAATCAAGAAAAGGAGATGTCTTTTGGCTTTTTTGTCTTAGTATGTGTGGTACTGCAGTGCTGTGGGTTCCTTGGGAAGTACAACCATATTATTTAACTTGTAAAAGGTGTAGGAGTGAGATATTACATGCCTTGGTCAATAGTGCTAATTGTTCTCATGGATAGAGTTATGGATTTATGTCATTAATCAAGAAGTGGAAACTCAGCCAGAATGAACTCAGGGAAGTCCTGTTAATGAATATAAAATGCTTTTAATTTTGTGGATCTTTATATGTGGCTCGTGGTTGCTCACATCAGAGGATGCTTTCATGTGGTTAATGGTGAGTTGTTTTTTTTTTTTTTATGTAGGGAGTGATTATATGCATGTATTCACGTAGATCAACTCGTAAGGTTTGTGGGTGAGCAAAGACAGAAATGCTTGTAGTGACAAAAACAAGACACCAAATGGTTACAGTGAGAGTAAACAGTATGGCAGATGAAATTGCTTAGGAGTGAAAGGTACCTAAAGGGTTAGTAATCATAAAAACTGGTGATTTCATGGTTTGTATATCTTGTAATATTCCCATGAATTTTTAAGTGAAAGGCAAGCTGTGACAAACATCTTGAGAATGTTTTGTGTAAATGGAAGCTACAAGCAGTTAGATTTGCAACAGGAAAAAGCAAGTAAAGTACAGAAATGGCGTGTGAGCTATTTTCTGTAAATACAAAAACCAAATGCATCACTGAACAGATGTTTACTGGCTAAAGAGGCTTTTTGCACTGCTAATAATCCAATACATGGCCTGAGCAACTGAGTATAGAGACCTGATGAAGAATATCGGTCATACTGTAGCACAGTTGTTTTGAATAGATGAGGAGAAAAACTCCTCAGCATATAGCAGTGTTACCAAATCATGTAATGACCCGAAAGAATTGCTGGACAGGTTGTTTTTGTGGTTTAAGCTTGTTGCAGTCAAGAAACATTCTATTCTCAATATTGTAGTTCATTATTGTCTTTTATGATACTGCAGGTAAGGGACCATGGTCTTAAATGTCTTTTGACAGATTGCTTATGTGTAAAGTCTGGTTCTTTACTAGTGCCTGTCTTACTGCCCTTCACAGCTGAGGACACAGCAGAGGCATGGGGCATCCTTTAGACAAAATTATTGTTCCATTATGTGTGCAGAGTCACCACTAGAAAAACGTGGAAAGGCAGAGTTGCAAAGCACTGTGTCTGAGTGCAGTGCACAGCCCTTTTCTTAACTTGGACTAGATGTTGGATACATTATATTAACATTGCTTGTTTTAGTAACAGCTGGCCTCTGCAGGCCTTACCTAGCCGTTGTTTTTGTAAATCCCTCCATGCAAAAGCAAAAATGTGAGCCCTAATAAACTCCCTCAGCAGTTTGTGCCTGGTTCAATGGTATGTTATTTTTCATGTGATCATAAGCAGCATGGAAAACATGCTGTATCCAGGAGCTGCATCTGTGGCATTTTCGCACTGATAAGTGATGATATTCATGATTTTGGCGTCTCCCCCCCCAATATTTAAATTGAAAAATTATTAAATTTATCTTGATGCTTGTGCAGTTTCTTATTGTCAAAAAAAATAACTTTTTAGTTAAAAATCCCACCTTATTGAAAGAAGCAGGAAACCTAAAACATTAAAACATCTTTTTTTCATGTTTTGGCACCTATTTGTTTATTACAGGTCAGTAATTATAGATCAGAAACTGCAGGAGGTGACATGTAAGCAATTCTACTTTTTATTGTCCTCTCTGATCCTTACGATATTACTTGTTTATTTCACTCAGTATATGTTTATATATGGTTGACTTTTCACAGCAGCCACCAAAGTTTCTCAGCCAGAGAAAGGTGCTGAAACTCACAATTACAAACCCAGGTGGGATTCTGGACCTCCATACCTCTGTACTCCAGGGGGTGGCACCAGCCTGCTGGAGCTGCTGGTCCAGGTTCTGGGGAGGGAGCAGTAACTGATTTTCCCTAGGTATATGTGAGGAAAATATTTGTGGTGCATTAAGAGTCTTGGTAGACATAAAATCATGGAACAGTTTGGGTTGGAACCGACCTTCAAAGGTGATGTAGTCCAACCTCTCTGCAATGAGCAGGGACATCTTCCACTAGACCAGGTTAATGACATGCTAATCAATTGCCAAGTTAATAATCCTAATTTGAAGAACAGTTCACATTTACATTTTAAATTTTCTATTTGAGATAGAGGTCATTGCTCTGATAAAAAAAATTAAAGCAATCCAACGTTGTTATATGTATTAGTGATATGATGTGATTCATGTTAGTAATTTAATTTCCAGTTTTGAGATAATGCAATTATAATTCAAAAAAAGAGAACATTTGTTAATGGAGGTTTGCTTTGGTGATAAGCTAGTGTATATGTTATATATATTGGAGATTTTCATAGAGTCATAGAATCATAGAATCACAGACTGGTTTGGGTTGGAAGGGACCTTAAGGCTCATCCAGTTCTGACTCCCTGCCGCAGGCAGGGACACCTTCCACTATACCAGGTTGCTCCAAGCCCCATTCAGCCTGGCCTTGAGCACTGCCAGGGATGGGGCAGCCACAGCTTCTTTGGAAAGTCTGTGCCTCATCACCCTCACGGGGAAGAATTTCTTCCTAAGGTTTCATATTAGTCTTCCTTCTGTCAGGATAAAGCCATTCCCCCTTGTCCTGTCCCTACAGGCCCTTGTCAAAAGCCCCTCTCCAGACTTTTTGTAGCCCCTTTAGGCACTGGAAGCTGCTCTAAGGTCTCCCCTTAAGGAGCCTTCTCTTCTCCAGGCTGAACCAGCCCAGCTCTCTCAGCCTGTCTCCAGAGCAGAGCTGCTTCAACCCTCACAGCATCTTTGTGGCCTCCTCTGGACTTTCTCCAACAGCTCTACGTTCCTCTCTTGTTGGTGCCTCCGGAGCTACACGATACAGCAGGTGATCATATCTGATAGGCTTTTGTAATTGGAGGGTTGTACAGTTGTCTGTATAGCAACTGCACGCTGTATGGAGGTGGGAGGAGAGAAAGCACACACACATGCACATGCTTAAAACTGAAGCTGACTCAGATGTATTGGAACACAGATAAAAATGAGTTGCAAAAGTGTCAAATGTCCCAGTAACTCTAACTGTACAGATGCTAGTGAGTTCTTAGGCATTTATGGTAAGCCAGCCACTTGTTTACATGCTTTGAGGTGGGCAGCAGCTTTTCTTAAGAGTACCCAAACTCCAAACATAAATGGCAACTCTGTTTGGAGTGAAAGTTAGTTTTGAATCAAGGTAAAATCCTTTTTGAGGGTTCCAGTTACATCTGGAGCTACATCCAGTTACATCATCATTCTGCTGTTGTAACTCCATACTCTAGGCTCTCCTGCATGTTGTCCGTGCTAAGTTCCAGTGTGCATATTCTTGTGTTTTAAACGTGAAGGTGATTTGTCTGTTTTCATCAAGAGGTAATGTAAGTGAGTCTTTGTAAGGGTAAACGCGTCCGTAAGTTTGACCATCTGTGGAGGAGCTAACATATTGTGAAGCAGAATATGTAAGTCTGATGCCAACTTGCTCTTACAACCAGAGCATTAGCTGCATCTTTACCCACATTTTCTGCCCTCATTGTTAGTGCTAGGAGTTACAAATACAGCAATTTTAATCAAAGCAGTGTAGTGATATGAAACAAGTATGTTTGACATGCAGTTAGTAATGGTACTGGAGTACAATTGTAATAGTGGTTCCCAACCCCTCCCAAGTCAGGGAAGAGAAAAAGGCAATGAATATATTTATTTTTCATAAAATCAGAATGTATTAATTTTCTTAGTTTTGAAGAAGATGAACTGAAATGGGTTTTTATGTGCCATCAATCTGCTGAACTGCAAAAGGGAACAAGCTTTATCTTCCAGGCTATCTTTTAACAGTTTAATTTTGTGCTTGACTGGCGCACAACATTTTTCTCTTTTAACGGATGTTCTTTTTGATGTATGGCGTAGGTAAGAAGCTTTCAGTAAATGAGTTGTGAAGTGTACTTTAAACATAGATTCTTCCCTCTGATAATTTGGAATAGTAAAAATGATTGTTAGAAATTCCTACTTAAGCTTGCTTCTAAATTTACACAGATACTTTCTCAGTACTTAATAAAGAATTTGAAATCATTGCTATAGTAATTAACTCTTCTAGTACAAAGCTTAGTAATACAGTATTTTTTAACATAAAAAGGCTTCAGGTATGTATATTTGCTTTCCATTTATGTGAAAGAATCGTTCTGCAGGAGCACACAGATGTACTTAAAAACAATTTCTAGCAAATACACTTGAATCTGTTCCTCTTTATGTTTTATGTTATACCTGTCTCTTTTGCTTCTTGTCAGATGGAAGATTACTGTCTGCCTTTCCATCCCTTCTGCCTGTTCACTTACAACTGTTTTACCTGCTCTCTTGAATTTTTGCCACCTCTTCTTGTTTCTGCATTTGTTTCCTGTATCTAGGGTGCTCTTGTCCCAGTCTCTAGTAAGATTTCAGGCACTGCTTGCCACAGACAGCTTGGCACTGTTCTTTTCCTTTACATAAACCTATACGAAGTCATGGCTGAACGGGGGCCATAAGATGGAGAGAGAAGTAGTAGCTCTCTAGATAGCATCCCAGGGTGGATATAAGTCAGAATCTTCTACTTTTCTTCATCTTTCACATAAGCTGATTAAGTGCAGGGTTCTGAGAAGGAAGGATAAACTTCCTGGACAGCTTCACTGGATTTTTTGTACTTCACACCATCACACTTCATGTCTTATACCTCTTTTGGGACATGCATTTCCCTTTTTTTCTAAACACCTCTTTTTAGGACCTGAGAAAGAACCAAGAAAATACTGTGAAGAGCAAGGTGGTATTCATAGAATCATAGAACAGTTTGGGTTGGAAGGGACCTTTAGAGGTCATCTAATCTAACCTCCCTGCAGTGAACTGGGACATCTTCAACTAGATAGAATAGTTCATAGAATAGTTAGGGTTGGAAAAGACCTTAAGATCATGTAGTTCCAACCCCCCTGCCATGGGCAGGGACACCTCACACTAAACCATCCCACCCAAGGCTTCATCCAGCCTGGCCTTGAACACTGCCAGGGATGGAGCACTCACAACCCCCCTGGGCAACCGATTCCAGTGCCTCACCACCCTAACAGGAAAGAATTTCCTCCTTATATCCAATCTAAACTTCCCCTGTTTAAGTTTTAACCTGTTACCCCTTGTCCTGTCACTACAGTCCCTGATGAAGAGACCCTCCCCAGCATCCCTATAGGCCCCCTTCAGGTACTGGAAGGCTGAGATGAGGTTACCACGCAGCCTTCTCTTCTCCAGGCTGAACAGCCCCAACTTCCTCAGCCTGTCTTCATACGGGAGGTGCTCCAGTCCCCTGATCATCCTCGTGGCCCTCCTCTGGACTTGTTCCAACAGTTCCATGTCCTTTTTATGTTGAGGACACCAGAACTGCACACAATACTCCAGGTGAGGTCTCACAAGAGCAGAGTAGAGGGGCAGGATCACCTCCTTCGACCTGCTGGTCACGCTCTTTTTGATGCAGCCCAGGATATGGTTGGCTTTCTGGGCTGCGAGCGCACACTGCTGGCCCATGTTCATTTTCTCATGGACCAGTACCCCCAAGTCCTTCTCTGCAGGGCCGCTCTGAATCTCTTCTTTGCCCAATCTGTATCTGTGCCTGGGATCAGGTTGATCAGACTCCATCCAGCTTGGCCTTGAATGTTTCCACGAATGAGGTATCTACCACCTCTCTGGGTAACCTGTGCCAGTGTTTCACCACCCTCATAATAAAAAAATTCTTCCTTATATCTAGTCTGAATCTTCCCTTTTAGTTTAAAACCATTACCCTTGTCCTATTGAAACAGGTCCTACTAGTGTGTTCCCATCTTTCTTGTCAGCCCTTTTACACACTGGGAGCTGCTCTAAGGTCTCCCCTTAAGGAGCCTTCTCTTCTCCAGGCTGAACCAGCCCAGCTCTCTCAGCCTGCCTCCAGAGCAGATCTGCTCCAGCCCTTGCAGCATCTCCGTGGCCTCCTCTGGACTCGCTCCAACATTTCGAAGTCCCTCTTGTGTTGTTGCCTCAGAAATGGACACAGGGCTGCAGGGGGGGAGTTTCCCCAGAGTGCAGTAGAGGGGTATTGAAAACAATTTTGGGCTGAACTGTTGCTAGAGAGAGCATTCACTCAAATTGCAGCCTCCAAAGTGTAAATAAGAGATAAATTCAGTTTTGAATCTTGATCTGCTTTTTCTTTTTTTTTTTTTAATTAAAAAGGATACCATTAACCCTGCGCTGCCTTTACTGTCTCTTTCAAATATATGTTCCATTTGAAAAATAGTCTAGCTTTTTGCTGTTGGCTCATTGATCATAAATCCTAGCAAAGCAATAGTATGAAAAATAAATAATATGTTAAATACCGGCATCCATATGTTAAATACTAAATTAAAAATAGGGAAATATTAAAAATGGGAAAAACAACTTCCCTGCTTTTCCATTTGTATGAACTTCTCATAGAATGTGAAATCAAGGTAAGTAGCCATTTGTGGTTAAAATGTACTGCTCTTAATTACAGGAATTTGGCAGTGAAAAGAATAATTTGTGTATAGAGGGCATAATTATTAACACTTTTTTGGGATTTATTATGCTAGAAATGTCAGTGTTTAAGAATCCCTGTACATCCCACAGGAAAGCCTGAAATGATTTGTTGAAAAATTAAGAAGTTTATTTAATCATATTTAATGGATTCTTAAATCTGTATCAGGTTATCAAAGGAAACATTAAAAGTGTAATTGACTAGCCAGCTGCTTCCTGTTTTCCATCCAGCAGCCTCTTATTAAAAACATTACAAAACATTTAAAGCTCTTTATCTGAGGGAGATGAGAAGTTCCCTGTGCCAAATTCTGCTCAAGCAGTGAGATTTAAATGATAGTTTCTTCGTTCAAAGCTTATTGGGTGATGAGTATCTGTAGGCATGTACTACTCTGTGTGGAGCCAGGCTATGTTACCAGCTGGTAGGGAAATCCCTTTTAAGACATGACAGACGGTTAGAACACCAGAATGCTTTGTTCCTGGAGGGGAGCACTGCATGACTGAAGCTGAACATGTGGTTGAATTTTCCTCACTACACACAAGACATCCTCTAATAGCAGTGCAGTTCTCAGGCTAGGCTTTTGTATTGAGAGCAGTAAGCAGGCACATACTGAAGATGATCTCTACTTTGCTGCATTGGCATACTTAAACAAGGTAAAATATACAGGCCTCTTCTGCATGGGGAGAATATGTTTTGCCCATCAGGTTTACAGTGTTCAGTCTTAAGCTTGGAAATTATTCTCCTCAGGTACAAGAAGGGCCTTATGGAACCATTCCGTATTTCAGTTTTCTTTTTTTGAGATGGTTGGGAACTGCAAAGGTCCCCTTAATCATGAAGAATCTCTGTTGCTCTTTTGGACATGCCCAGTTAACAGTGAGGATGTAACTGGCATCCTTTTGTATTGATACTGCTCTTCCCCTTGGACCAACACAAGACAAATCATGACCAAACTCAGCAGCTGTCTTTAGAGAAACCTGAGTTTGGCCTTTGTGGGGTTTAACACAGAACTCTCAAGATCTGAAGACATCTTTGAATGTTTGTCTACCATTTGCAGGGTTTTTTTTTTAATGTACAAGAGCCCAATTTCTGCTTGAGTTAGAATTATTAAAAATAAAAATCCTGTTTGCAATTAGCACACGTAATCAGAACCCTGAAGACTCTGTTGGTTTTGGTCTGGAGAATGAATGTGATATTCATTCTCAAATTAAGACCTGTAACAATGAAGGTTCCTGTTGCTTTTTTTGCTTTTGTTCAGTTTACTTTCTTGGAGGCTTACTGCTCGTTCTGTACTTGGATTTGTTGTTATAGCCAACTCCTTCCCCACTCACTCTCCCATCTTAAATGTCATCCTGTTTTCACTGGTGACTAAAGATCAGTTTTGTTCTGGAGTGCAGGATAAGTGTCAGTTACACTGGGAAAGGCTAGAATGCAGCAGAAACCAGGGTGGTCTCATAGCTTGACAGTGACAAAGGAGAAGAACTTTAGTAACAGCAAAGGAAAAAAGAATGGGGATAGAGCAGAACTTTGCCTATAGTGTTTAGATTTGAAGATAGTGTCTCACCGGATATTTTTGTGAATTGGAGTCTCTTCATTTTAGTCATAGCTGGAGGGCTCAGGTGGAGTCATATTTGGAAGGAAATTGTGCGTTTTACAGTTTTCCAGCCATGCTAGGTTGTAGGATCATTACAAAAAATGCACTGTATTAACACACAGATGGATCTTCCCTGAAAAAGGGTAAAAAGGCTTGCAAGGTCTAGGCCATATGCAGAGGGTAAACTCAGCTTGATTACTGAAGCTTCTTCAAAACATAGTAGGTTTGAATTTTGGGATGGACATGCTTAATAGGGGTTGGGTTTTTTTTGGCCTCTAGCTGCATCTGTGGTTCCAGATGCTGACTGCAAGGTCGTGCTGTGGCTTGCAGTTTTGTTTCTTTAGTGTAGAGGAGACTTGAACATCCCAAGGCATCCCAAACATTGGTCCTCCAAACAGAGGGAAGGAGGAGAAAAACCTAGTAGTAGGCTGAGTAGTTATAGTGTCTGTCATATCCTTTTGTTTGGAGTCAGTTCAAGTGATGCTGTCAGTAGCATGAGAGGAGAATGAAATGTGAATGGCAAGTTATGCATGCCAGAAATAAATAAGGTAAGAGGCTTTGTGCCACAGTCTCAGCTGAAAAACATGGCTAGGTAATCAGCTTAAATAGTAAGTTCTGTCCTTCCTGTTGCACATGAAGTTTGGCCATAGAAAAGGAAAGAGCATATCTTTTCATCTAGCTACTGGATGATGGAAGTTCTTTACCTGAAGAGGATTCGTGGATGAAAAATTCCTTAGTTTTCCAAAGAGCATTCACAGCTCAGAGCACAGATCTTGAATTTCTGAGACATGTGAGACTGTGGAAGCAGATCATCTAGACCACAGTGTGGTCACAAAGCAGCTGTGGAACTGTAAGTATTCCAGTATTAGCTCCATTTCTGATCTCATTAGTAGTAGATAGTTGTAAATAGTAAATTAAATGCTATATGCTCATCTCTTTTCTATATCACAGAAGGAACTGCCCGGTAAAACTGCTGTTAAAATGAGAAAGGCTATGCAGCCAGTGCATGTTCTTATTGGTGCTGTAAAACTGTAGCTGGTTTATATTGTATTTAATAATTCACAGTTTCTTAGAATCATTTGTTTCTCAGAATCATTTGTTTCTCAGAATCTTGGAAAAATTTGGCTTTGATGGAATTTCTGAGGGTCATTTTGTTTAACCTCTTGCTCAAAGCAGGGGTCTTTCTTCAGTGTTAGGTTTCCTGGAGTTTTGCCCAGTTTGGAAAATCCTCAAGGAAGGAAGCCCACAGCTTCTCTGTACCACCTGCTTGTGTGCTTCATGGGTCTTGTGGGGAAGATGGTTTGTTTTAGGCTTTTTTTTCCTGAAGTCTGAGGAAAATTTCCAACAAGTTGCAACTTGCAACTGCTTGGCTTTGTTCCTTCATTGTGCACCTCTGACAACAGTCTGTTTCAGGATTTAGACAGTAGAATCACAGAATCAACCAGGTTGGAAAAGACCTTCAAGATAATCAAGTCCATCCATTACCCCAGCACTTGCCAAGGCCACCACTAAACCATGTCAGTAAGCGCCTCATCTACATGGTCTACACTTCCACTTTCTACTCACCTACACTTCCAGGGACAGTGATTCCACCACTGCCCTGGGCAGCCTGTTCCAATGCCTGACTACCCTTTCAGGGAGGAAATTGTTCCTAATATAGTCTGAACCTCCCTTGGCGCAGGTTGAGGCCATTTCCTCTCGTCCTGTCACTTGTTCCTTGGGAGAAGAGATCAGCCACCTCCTACCTCCATCCTCCTTTCAGGTAGTTGTAGAGAGTGATAAGGTCTTCCCTGAGACTTCTCTTCTCCAGACTAAACCCCTCCAGGTCCCTCATCAGGCTTGTGCTCCAGGCCCTTCACCAGCTCCATTGCCCTTCTTTGGATTCCGTCTAGTTTGTTGGTAGGTGTCTTGTTCTGGAGGCCCAAACTGAACTCAGTACTCCAGATAAGGTCTTCCAAATACCAAGTAGAGTGGAATATTCCCTTCTCTTGAACTTACCATCCTTGTGCTGCTGCAGCCCAGTATGGGTTAGGTGCCATGAGAACTGTTTGCCTTCATGGTACTCAAGTTACTTTATGCTGGTATTTTTCCCTTCTTTTTCTTTGCACAAAATGCATACCAATATCCCTTAGCGTCTTACCTGTATGGAGAAATACAGATGGAGAAGTATAATATAGCCTAGACATACTGTTAAACGTCACTCCGAGTATGAAGCCTTGTGTGGTATACAACCACCATGCTGTGGCTTTTCTTTGAAGCTTAGGTGAATGTATTTCCCACCTTATCTTTAATGATGGGTAATACTTGGAAGAATGGCTACCCAAAAGTTTCAGGTCTGGGTATAGGTCAGCTACTTCTGGGGTTTTTTGCATATCAAGTATTAAAAAGTGTGAAAGTTAGATGTTATGGGCTAAATGTTTACTTTCTTTTTTTCGCCGCTTAATTTTTTTTTAAAGTTTGTCTGTAATCCTACAGGGTCATGCAAAGTGTTTGTGAGGATTTGGTTTTTCTATGGGTTTTTTTAATGGGAGTTTTTTTCAGGCATGTGTTGCTATCTGACATCTGCCACTTTGAGAACCAGTTTCTTCTGACAGGATTTGGCTGAGGAATTCATGGCAGAAATGTTAGGCTGTTGTTTCTGCTTTGAATTGTGATCTGCACTCTAGTAAGCTGAAAGGAGAAGATTTCCAGTTTCCACTAGGTTTATTTGGAGTATCAGGGTTCTCCAGCTGTGAAGACAAATCTGTGGATCAGAGGGCAGAATTAGTTATATGTAGCTAATTTTGATTGCTGATGAGTTTCCAGAGATGGGTCAGAATATTACTTTCTGTAATGCAGACAAGGCATAGATAGATTTCTTCCTGGAGGCCTTTCAGCTCTTCCATTCCCACAATACATCTGTGTGGAAAGTATAACCATCTGCTGCCTGGCCTCCTCCCTCTTTCAGGCTGTCCCTAAGGGACATACACGTTTTCTTTCTTCCTCTAGTACAGCAGTCCAGTCCAACAAAACAGTTGGACTGTCTTCTCATATGAGTTCCCTCTTGCTCTATTGTTAGGGTGTATGTATATGATAATAATTTTATGAGAAACAAATAGTGGGCAAGCAGTGGGCATGCTGTGTGTCTTTACAGTGCACAAGAAGGTGTGTAAGAGCCTGAAAAGGATCTAGATCCCCTCTTCAGAGCCTTTAACTTAAGTGGTTTCAGTTCAGTGATTCGTGGAAAATCCAGCTACGGCCTTCCTGCTTGCAGAAACAGTATACTTTCTTAGTGTGGTCCGTACAGGATATTCAGCTCTCAGTAAATTTCCACAGCCATTCTCATGCTGGTTAAAGAACAGAATTTATGTTTTTGACAGTTCTTGGCAGGTAGAATTGTGGTAGTGGTGTGGGAGGATAGTTCAGATTGATTTATAACAGATACATGGATGGACTCTGTGACTGTCTCCATTATTTCTTATATAATCATGATGTTTCATAAGCTGACAATGCCTTCCATTCGACTTCCTATTTATGCTGTCTGCCTGTGCTAGCAGAGTATCCTTTTATCCACCAACTTGGCAAATGCACCACTCATGCTTCAGCAGCACTCCTGAGGACCACTGTGTATTTTCTGTGGCTGATACATTCAGGTTTGATTTGGAGGTCTCTAATCTTGTGAAGAAGTCACTAACTTGAATTCAAGATTCTTTCTAGAAGTATGTTGTATTGTAGCTATCTGCTTATAGTTTTTATTAGTCTTAAGAGCCTCACCTAGGAAGCACTTTCCTTTCTTGGACAAAGCACGAAGTGTTCTGCGTATGTATGTGTGGAATCCAGATAACTTTGAATGTTTTGAGGGCCAGTGGTATTTCAAATATATTAAAACAAAAATGCCTAAGAGATTTTTGCTCAGGCACAACATATGGGGAAGGGGAATAACATTGTTAGGCATTGAACTTGACTTTGTTCAGACTGAATTTGGGCAATTACTTCTGCTGCTAGGGCAGATGTGTCTTTGAATAAGATGTACTCTACTTAATTTTTCTTCCATCAACTTTATCCTAGAATGTATTTGTAATGGTGAGTTTCAATGACAGTAGGCATTGATTTGACAGAAGCACAATGGTTATATGACTTAACTGCAAGATCTGGTAGGTGGAAAGCCTTTCCGAAAAGATTAGAAGAGAAACAAAGAAAAGTGCTTTGTGCTCAGAAGTTTTTGCTGTTCAAGATGGGAAAGTTTCTTGTTCCTGTCAATCAACAGAAGTATGCTTAGACAACATGTGACCTTGTAAAGCAAAGTATGTTCACTTCTGAAAGATGTATAATACAGTGAAGGACATGTGGGGTTGAGAGTGAGGTATTAGGAAAACAAAGCTGCTATTCAGAACAAGGTGATAGTCCAAAATTCTCCATACATATTTCTGTTAGAGTTTCAAAACTAGTTGTATTTATTCATCTATCATCTTTTTGTTCAGTCTGCCTGTTCAGAATTTTTTACCTATAGTCACTCTCTTATTATTATTAAATTTATTGCTAATATTTATGAAGGATTTGAAGGGATTTTTAATGGTGCAAGGTCAGGTTGTAGTATTTCTTGTTACACAATATGTAATGCCAAGCTCAGTTTTTCTGTCTGCCACCCTATTGTCTGGTGATGTAAACATTGTTTTACACATCCCTTTTGGTAAAAAGTGTGGTAATTTAGAGGGAGTTTTGAGAGTTGGTTATCACTATGTTAGAGGATGGTTTAAAATAGTATTAATTTAGATATGAAATTATGTAAAGTATTTCTTCATATGAGCAGATTCAGCAGTGTTTTGCAGTAGGGCATCATCTTTGTAAAAAATAAATATTGCAGGATAGCTGGCTTCTGGGGAAATATATCAAAAGTAAATTATAATGATGATATAATTCCTGGGTTGCATTTCTGCTTTCTTTTCCGAACAGTTGTATAGATGGGACTCTCCTTTTGACCCTCACATTGCTTCTCTAAGTTAAATCTCTTTTTCCCTAAGCCTGAGTTGTGTTGTGCTTCTCAGAGATCAGCAGTTTCTAGTGCGTGTCACGTACTGGAAAATTTTGGCACTAAGCTGCTCGTCTTGGTTTTGGTAAGGAGCAGTTGTGATTGTTCTGCTTTTTATGCTGCAGTATTTCCTTTTAGCATGTGGCTGTATTAGCAAATAGATGTGTTGCTGTCATGTGATGTTCTTGTGTGGGAGTTAAGGGTGTAGCTCCTGCAGCTGTGGCTGCTCCATCTCACGGTCTTCACTTTGGTCTGACCTTGGACTTGCTCTTAAAACCCATTTCTCACTTCTTTCAGCTCCTTTGTTATCCCAGTGACAGATGCTTATACAGTTTGGTTAAGTTACCTCTGTGATGCTGGTGATGGTCCTGCTTCAAGTGGAACATTTAACAGTGTGATTCCAGAGGTCCCTCAGTGATTTCCGCAGTTTCAGAGGTGGGATATGTGGTTCCACTCTGCTCACTGTGATCATTGCTGACATTCAGACTCAAGCTGTTAAGCAATGAAAATAGGAAAACTTGAAGAGGGGGTGGGGCGGAGCAGAGTAGTCTTCTTGCTGACCAACTGCAGATACTGAAATAAAGTTTCTGGCCCTGGGGACAGTTGGAAGAGGACTGTGTACAAGCCTGAGACAATAGCAAGTGCTTCTAAAGCTTTCTGGTGGCAAGCTTTTGCCACCATTTGAACTAGATTATCTTTAGGGTCCTTTCCAACCCTAACTATTCTATGAATGATTCCATGAATTTCCATTAGAAATAGTGATCAAAGCTGTCTGCTCTGGTCCTGTCATGATTACCATCTTTTCACTTCATTGTTGTTGTTGAGCCATTTAATCATGCTAAGCCAGCAAACCCCATTTTTTTCCTTAAACCCCCTGCTCTGATTTTCTTCTGTCATGACATGCTCCAGATGCTTGTCACAGGGTTAGGAAAGCTCTACTGCCATTGCAGAGGAAGCAGTGGGAATAAGCAGCCACGAATGGGTTGGCAAGAATGGTACTAAGATAGGCAGTAGCTGCACTGGTGTAGACCAAGCACAGAACTGTAGCAGTAAAGAAGCTGAGACCAGACATGGTAGCAAGAGCTAATGTTGAGGTCAGTGAGTATTTATCCCCTTTGTATAAAGTATGCATCATATGAAGTTTACAATCCCATGTGTAAAGAAAATAGAGAAAATTACTCTGTCTGATGTGAAAGAACACAGATAATTAACATGTTATTTAGTACTCAGCAGAAGCTTCTGTGAAAAGCTCTATGGGTTGTGCTAGGATCACATTAGTGGTGACCTTCTGGAGAAACTTCTGTTGACTATTAGCTGGTAAACTTCTTGACATACTGCTGTGTGCTTAAGCCCTGAGTGTTTTCAGGAATGCACAGTAGCATGCATCTGGAATTTGTTGAACTGTTCTCTGACAGAAAGGCACTGCAGTGAAATCTTGTGAAAAATTTGCAGTTAAAAAAAAATAAAATAATGAAAGTGTCTGTTAATTCTGCTGGAAATTTCCAACATTATATAACTGATGTCAGAAAACTCAGGGCAGAAATAGCCACAGAACAGTTAAATAAGGCCACAAAATATGGCCTGCTCTGGGGGACTTGATGTTGTGCAGAAAAGAGGGAAAAGCCACAGGGGTGATCCCAAGTTATCATGAGAAATTGTTGGATCTATGTCTCACTCACACTTGCAGTCAGAAAGAGATGTTTTTCATGGTGAGATATAACTGGGGAGCATTATTGTGTTGATGTTCGTGTAGTATGCCAGGTAATAGGTGGAGTCTTCCTATGTTTTGTTTTGTGGTGATGATGTCGCTTTGGGTTGGGTTTTTGGTTTTGCTGTTAATTTTGTTTGAAACACTGCAACAGAGAGCTTTTTGCTGTTTGGCATAACTCCGAATAGAGGGATTGTGGTGCCAGTGGTGTGTTAGTCTCCTTGTGATACCAAATCAGAGTTAGTTGCATCCTCCTAGCGTCATGTTCTATATAGCACTTGCAAAACAGAGAGAAATATGGCTGGAAGAGTGGAGGGAGAAGACAACAGTGCTGATTTCTGAAGCACAATTGTATGAGCTGATACAACTGCATGAGGCACTGAAGATCACTTCAAATAGTGTTGTTTATTGGCTATAAACAGCTCTGTGTTGTCATTTCGCAAGTAAACTGTATGTGCCTTGAATGCTTAATGGAAAGAATCGCTGTGTTGGAAGTTAGAGCTTCTACTCATTTATCCCCATTCTGTTTGCACGTGTTGTTTATTCATAGCCATACGAGATGGAGAGAACTTGGATTTCTTTAGGTAATTTCTGTACCGTGTTTGATTTCAACTATGTTTTTCCAGCATTCTTTGCAGTCACTTCAACTTATATCCTTTTCAAGTTGACTGGAGTTGCCCAATGTTTCACTATCCCAAGTGATAACTGAAGTATTGAACTGCCACCAGATGCATTGTTGAGCTTTATGGAGCTTTGCACAGCACACTCATTTTGACAATAAACCCCTTGATCCCATTCTGTGTGTTGTTTTCCACCCAGCTTTGCACCCATTCTGTAATAAGTACTTCCATGTGAATCATGCTTATGTAGTTCAGTTATGAGAATGTGTGAAATTATATAAAATAAACTCACTGAAATCATGTAGGAAATCATCTGCTGCTTCTCTGTCCACATAATCTATTCTGCCACTGAAGGGTACTAAAATGATTTGATGGTATTTGCTTTTCTTGATAAAGTCTGTTACTCATGTTGATTTCTGGTAGGTGCTTAGAAATAGTTTCCTAGCAGCTTTTCATCTTTTCTACTAGCCTTCCATGAAATGAGTGTAGTGTGTCTCATCCCTTTCTTCAGACCGGCAGACAGAAGGAGCCTGAAAAAGATTGTGTCTATTTGTGGGTGCAGTAACTGCTGGAGTGCAACTGTGCTTGTGTTTTGTCCTGTAGTACCTACTTCTGTTCTAATATACAGTGCCTACACAACCCTCTGTGCATTGCTTTGCTAATAGCCTCTTTGCTCTCCATCCTTGATAGCTCTTGTCTCTGAGTCCCTAAAGCTAAAAGAATGTTTTCTTCAAACTTTTTGGAACCAGACTCTTGGTTTGGAGATGTGGTTGGAGTTCTTTTCAGTTGTAGTTCTAAGGTGACTAGACAGAAATCAGGATGTAGATGTTAAGAAATGTTGATAGTTTGGATAGTAAAAGACAAGCAAGGAGTTTTTCCCAATTTTTTCTGTAGAGTATGTGTGTTTGTATATATATGTTAAATATACATATGTGTATAGAATCATAGAATCATAGAATAGTTAGGGTTGGAAAGGACTTCAAGATCATCTAGTTCCAACCCCCCTGCCATAGGCAGGGACACCTCACACTAAACCATCCCACCCAAGGCTTCATTCAACCTGGCCTTGAACTCATGATGATGCACACATCTCTAATTCCTCTTGTTTGTTCCCCATGCTACAGGCGTTTGTAGAGAGGCATCTGAGCTGAGCTCCAATTGAAGCCGGCTCATTGGCTGGAGCAGCCGGAATGTATGTACATTGTTCTGAGCATTTATTATAGGTGTGGGCAACTGACTGGGTGTTTTGGGATGGAATGATGCCCCCCTCCCCCAACACATCTAGTTTAAAGCCTCCTTGACCAGTCTGGCAAGACTCCTACCAAAACTGTTCTTTACCAGAGTAGCTCCACCAGACCCCAGTAGACCTGGCCTACTAACTTCAGTCTTATGTTCAAGACACCCAAACCCCTGACTATGACACCACCCTTTTAACCATTTATTAACCCAGCCAGTCCTCCTAGGTTTTTCTTGGTCCTCCCCTGTGTCCTGGAGAATTGACGAAAAGACTATCCAAGCTCCAGAGCCCCTAAAGCACCTCTCCCAGGGCTCTGTAGTCTTTATGGTCCCCAGTCTACTACTAGCTATATCCCTAGCACCCACATGGATCACCAGGAGCGGGTAATAGTCCGTGGAACTTACTAGAGCAGGCAGCCTCTCTGTAACATCCCTGATCCATGCCCCTGGTAGGCAGCACACCTCCCTCGAGACGGGGTCAGGCCGACAGACGAGTGCTTCCGTCCCTTTCAAAGTAGAGTCCCCTATTACTACGACCCGCTGCTTTTTCTTTGTAGCGCCAGTAGAGATCTTTACCCGTGCATAATCCAGCTGTTTGTGGTGCAAGTGCGTTTCCTTGTTAGTCTTCTGCAGGACAGCAAAGCAGTTCTGCGTGGGGACAACAGATTTAGGAGGAAGCCTCTTGCCTTTAATTGTCCTTTTCCTCCTTCTTTTGTTATTTTTCTTTGTCACTAATTCCCAACTTCCCGGGTTGGTGGCCTCCTTCTTTCCTTCATGAGCTGGAGGGGAAGCTTGAGGCCCCTGCACAGTATGGGGTTGGAGCAAGCAGCCTTGCTTCCTCTCAGCTACCCTGACATCTTGAAGCCCGCTAATAGCATTCTGCAGCTCAGCCACCTGCTGCAGGGGGACTTCTACCACGAAGCACCGAGTGCAGCCCTGCCCATCGTGCACCTTTCCCTCACCAGACCAGTGCAGGCACCCTCTACACTCTGAGCTCTGCACTGCAGCCTCTCCTGTCATCTGCTCTGTCTGGGTGCCTACGCTGGGCACTGCTGGGGCAGCCAGAGTAGAGCTCCCAGACTGGGCCCTGATATCTATTAAAGTGTGTCAGTTGCTTCTAGGCTTTTCAGCAGCTTCTAGCATAAATGAGGGGTTTCGAATGGGACATTTGGAAAGCTGGAGGTCTTGTGGGGTAATGTGTTGTATGTAGTACATTGTTAGCATACAGGTGGCCCTGCCGTGGCAGGGGGATTGGAGATCATTTAATCTCCAGAGGTCCCTTTCAACCCTAACAATTTTGTGATTTTGTGGATTATTGTTTAGTTATTGCTGTCAGAATGATGTGTAACATTCTGAGAGTGGCAGATGCTCAGAGAAGGTGACTGTGCTGCCATTTTCCTTACAACAGCATTGTCTCTGTCATTGTACCTGAAGGTTGTTTGCTATGTGGGAAAGTATTTGACTGGCAGGAGAAAAATAACTGCTTATAAAAATGTATGCAGTTAGTGCCAAAACAACGGCTGATTGGAAATGTCATTGTGGCTTTGCCAGCGAAGCTACCAGAGCTCCATGCCAAGTTTTACTGAAAAGGAAAGATGATCTCCAGTTCAAACCTAGAGACCCATAGCTAGAAGCAATTGCATAACAAAGGTAACACAGTGATGACAAATAAAGGAAATGCAATTTCTGCTGAGCTTGTTCATAAGGGAAGATGGCATGATACACTTGCATTTCTGAATGATTAGTGCATTCAGCTTGTCTTACTCTTTTGGGCAGGGTAGGCATTTTATCCTTACAGAGACAAACTAGACATCCTGCTGCAGTGCAGGGGAAACAACAGTCTGAATAGTGTTAGGAAAAAATTTAGTAATTGGTATTTGTGCTTTATAAATTTGTGCTTATCATCAGAAGTAAAAACTTCATACTAAATTTTAGAAACAGAGATCTCCTGAAATTCTGTATTATTTATGAACTTGTGATGAATGGATGTACAGTAAAGTATTGATGCCTGCACCCCTGTGTGCGAGTAGTTCTAAGCAGAAGGGACAGGGCAGGATAGTAGTTGGAAGGTAAAATTCTGGAGTTATTTGCTTTCCATAGGAAGGCTTCCTGAGCTGTAAAAAAACTTAGTTTGGACATGTTAATTTTTTCGGGGAGTCTTTATGCACTTCCTGCCTGTTTAATTGTGAATTGTAGAGCTCTAGTAAAGCGACTCCTGTTTTAATCAGCACACAGCAGGGAGCTCTTGTGCTTATATGCAAGAAAGGATTTTATTATATTTTTAAATATTTTGAATCAGTTTGTGTAAATTTGGTTTATATTGTTTCATATTATTTTAGTTTTAATGGATATTTTCCCTCCCAAACTTAGTGATCATTTTTAAATGTTTTTCCTGCAGCAGTTGGTAAGCAGTGAATCTTTAAATGAATGCAGTGAATTGCCAGATGAATAGAGGGATAAAACCCAGTGATGTTGACCCTATTTAATTTTCCCATCTAGGTGACAGATAAATGCGTCCCGGTAGTAACAGAATCATAGAACAGTATAGGTTGGGACTTACGTATTTCATAGAATCATAGAATAGTTAGCGTTGGAAAGGACCTCAAGATCATCTAGTTCCAACCCCCCTGCCATGGGCAGGGACATCTCACACTAAACCATCCCACCCAAGGCTTCATCCAGTCTGGCCTTGAACACTGCCAGGGATGGAGCACTCACAACCCCCCTGGGCAACCGATTCCAGTGCCTCACCACCCTAACAGGAAAGAATTTCCTCCTTATATCCAATCTAAACTTCCCCTGTTTAAGTTTTAACCTGTTACCCCTTGTCCTGTCACTACAGTCCCTGATGAAGAGTCCCTTCCCAGCATCCCTATAGGCCCCCTTCAGGTACTGGAACGCTGCTATGAGGTCCCCACACAGCCTTCTCTTCTCCAGGCTGAACAGCCCCAACTTCCTCAGCCTGTCTTCATACGGGAGGTGCTCCAGTCCCCTGATCATCCTCGTGGCCCTCCTCTGGACTTGTTCCAACAGTTCCATGTCCTTTTTATGTTGAGGACACCAGAACTGCACACAATACTCCAAGTGAGGTCTCACGAGAGCAGAGTAGAGGGGCAGGATCACCTTCTTCGACCTGCTGGTCATGCTCCTTTTGATGCAGCCCAGGATACGGTTGGCTTTCTGGGCTGTGAGAGCACACTGCCGGCTCATGCTCATTTTCTCATCGACCAGCACCCCCAAGTCCTTCTCTGCAGGGCCGCTCTGAATCTCTTCTTTGCCCAACCTGTAGCTGTGCCTGGGATTGCTCCGACCCAGGTGTAGGACCTTGCACTTGTCATGGTTGAACTTCATAAGGTTGGCATCAGCCCACCTCACAAGCGTGTCAAGGTCCCTCTGGATGGCATCCCTTCCCTCCAGCATATCAACTGGACCACACAGCTTGGTGTCATCGGCAAACTTGCTGAGGGCGCACTCAATCCCACTGTCCATGTCAGCGACGAAGATGTTAAACAAGACCGGTCCCAACACCGATCCCTGAGGGACACCACTCGTTACTGGTCTCCAGCTGGACACTGAGCCATTGACCACAACTCTTTGTGTGCGGCCATCCAGCCAGTTCTTTATCCACTGAGTGGTCCATCCATCAAATTGATATCTCTCCAATTTAGAGACAAGGATGTCGTGTGGGACAGTGTCAAACGCTTTGCACAAGTCCAGGTAGATGACATGAACTGCTTTACCCTTATCCATCAATTCTGTAGCCCCATCGTAGAAGGCCACCAAAGTGGTCAGGCAGGATTTCCCCTTAGTGAAGCCGTGCTGGCTGTCACCAAACACCTTGTTGTTTTCCATGTACCTTAGCATGCCTTCCAGGAGAATGTGCTCCAAGATTTTACCAGGCACAGAGGTGAGACTGACTGGTCTGTAATTCCCCAGGTCTTCCATTTTCACCTTCTTGAAAATGGGGGTTATATTTCCCTTTTTCCAGTCATCGGGAACTTCACCTGACTGCCATGATTTTTCAAATATGATGGCCAGTGGCTTAGCAACTTCATTCGCCAGCTCCTTCAGGACCCGCGGATGGATTCCATCAGGTCCCACAGACTTGTGCGCGTTCAGATTTTTAAGATGGTCTCGAACCAGATCCTCTCCTACAGTGGGCCCAAGGTCTTCATTCTCACAGTCCCTGCGTCTACCTTCTAAGACCTGGGTGGTGCAGTCAGAGCCTTTGCCAGTGAAGACCGAGGCAAAGAAGTCATTCAGAACCTCAGCCTTCTTCAAATCCTGTGTAGCCAGTTCTCCTGAGAGCTTCCTCAGGGGCCCTATTTCATTATAAATAAGAAAGTGTGTTTGTCTGCATAAATGTATTTTAGAATCCCATCCTTTATGCATCTATTTATGGACACATAGGTTTCGTATTCTTAACTGTGGCTGATGATAATCCCTTCAAGCAACTCCCATAATTCATGTTATGATTGCAGACAGTTCTGCTTCAAATCCCAGTGCATTTGGAGAGCAGGAACTTTTAATAAATTCTTTATAGGTTTATCTGTACCATCAACTGACAATTTAAAACCCTGAAGTATCTCTGCCCAATATCCAGTTATGGGTGGTAGTGTAAGTATTTGTGCAAGGAAAGCAAAAAAGCTTTGTGAAGTTGATTTTCAGAATTAGCTAGCCCTATCAATGTCAGGGGTTCATGAGGTTGCTTGTTTTCACAAGTCCTGAAACGAATATCAATAAAATACTGGATGAGTTGCGCAGCAGTTCAGTGTAGATGTTCTAACAAGAATGATGTTTACAAAAGTCGATGGCTGATTGACTTCTGATTTAAACAGGCATTGGTAGCTGGACAGATAAAAGCATCAACACAAGCATCCACATACATTCTGGCTGTAATCAGAAAAATGACTTATGCGTGATCATCTGGCTAAACAAAGGACAGACACAAAAACCTCTGCATCAAATTTTGTTTTCATACATCATGATAAAAATTCAGACTTTTTTTTCCATCTGTTAGATAGATACCTATAACTTCCCAGGTTTTTTTTGCTTTACCTAGAAATCAGATGCATACTTTGATAAAGTGTCAGATAATTGTTTGATGATGCTATATCTAGAATATAAGTATTGAAATATGTGACAATCCTTACAAATAACCAAGTTGTCTAGTTCTAATTTCTAATAACTATTTCCTATCAATATAGTTGATGAACAAAAATACTGCTGTAAGAAGTCACTTGTATTGATTGTAACTGTAGTATGCCAAAGTTTATGCTAAGGTGTTGTATAAATTTGGTTGTGAAGAATAAAGTGAAAAATGAGAGAAAAATCAAAATGCATTAAATAAAACTACAACAGTGTTTTCACCCTTACTTTAAAAACAAGCAGGTGTAGCATGAATCCTTCAGTGAATTACCTGAAATCATTCAGTGAAAGCCTCCTGTTTTGACTTAGGCTTTAAAAACCAGCTCTGCAGACCTTGCTGATCCTTGCTTTTCTGAAGAAGTAGAAATGAGAAATAAAATCCCATTTTAAAAAGATTTCTGTAAGTCCCTACTCACACATGGTCAACGGAAAAGCGCTGCAGGCTTGCAAGACTTACTTGAAGGCTGGTACTCTCCTAACCTCTGGGTAGCATGCAGCAGTGCTGAAGGGTATTCTTGCAAAAGGCTGTACTGTGTATACATGCTAATTTAGCCAAATAGGTGAATATGTTAGAGCAGATTGTTAGTGAAGCTTGGAGTAAGTGAAAAATGCAAGGAAGAAAAAATAGCTGGTTGCTATCAGAGGCTGAGGAGCACAGACTAATTGTCTTTTACAGAAATCCATCCGCTTTAAAAATGTTTGCTCATTCTGAGTAGGGTTGGGGCAGGGGGGAATCCCAGAGGGTATGGAGAATGAAAACTTAATTGGATCAGTCACTTAAAACTAAGCACTTGAAGTAGCAAGGGATCATCTAGGATGTGCTGAGAAAAGTCATACCTCGAAGACTCAGTTAATTTGACATGTATTATAGGAAAATAACTCTCATTTTTGAGAGCTGAGGATGAGCTCTTAAAAATGAGAGTTATTTTCCTATAATACATGTCAAATTAACTGAGTCTTGATGTATTGATCCTTTCAGATGGGAATATGTACAATGTAATGCAGAAAACCTGTGTGGTTTTTTTTCCTGTGAATGAAAAAAGCCCTGGAGGAAGAGTATTGATTAATTTGCTTCTTATGACACCTGCACAATCCCTCTCATTCACATAATTCCATTGTGCTAGAAGTACTTAATTCGCTAATTAAAAATAATTAAATTACAATAATTAAGTTAATTGGAATTAATTAATTAATTCATGTCCCATGGTAGTATGAGACCAGATACATATATGTCTTCTACTGATAGCTTTCTACTAGCTAGGTTATTCTGTGCTCATTCTGTAGCTGTGTAATTACGCTCAGAAGTTTCAGGGGCAGTGTGTGTGATTTTTGTTTTGTTTTGTTTGTTTTGTTGTTGTTGTTGTTGTTTGAACCAGTGCATCTCTTTAATGCTATATTAGCAGCTGTAGAAGTTGAATTGATAATGCAGCAGGGGATCAGAGGAGACTAGCTAGACTAATTTCTCATGGGTTGCAAAACTGAGTGATATCCTGTACTGCTGTAATTCTCAGTTGCTTACTGACAATAGGGAAGGATTCATGAAAGATACCGCACACAAAGAGTTGTGGTCAATGGCTCCATGTCCGGCTGGAGACCGGTAACGAGTGGTGTCCCTCAGGGATCGGTGTTGGGACCGGTCTTGTTTAACATCTTCGTCACTGACATGGACAGTGGGATTGAGTGCGCCCTCAGCAAGTTTGCCGATGACACCAAGCTGTGTGGTCCGGTTGATAAGCTGGAGGGAAGGGATGCCATCCAGAGGGACCTTGACACGCTTGTGAGGTGGGCTGATGCCAACCTTATGAAGTTCAACCACGACAAATGCAAGGTCCTACACCTGGGTCAGAGCAATCCCAGGCACAGCTACAGGTTGGGCAAAGAAGAGATTCAGAGCGGCCCTGCAGAGAAGGACTTGGGGGTGCTGGTCCATGAGAAAATGAACATGAGCCGGCTTCAGTGTGCGCTCGCAGCCCAGAAAGCCAACCGTATCCTGGGCTGCATCAAAAGGAGCATGACCAGCAGGTCGAAGAAGGTGATCCTGCCCCTCTACTCTGCTCTCGTGAGACCTCACCTGGAGTATTGTGTGCAGTTCTGGTGTCCTCAACATAAAAAGGACATGGAACTGTTGGAACAAGTCCAGAGGAGGGCCACGAGGATGATCAGGGGACTGGAGCACCTCCCGTATGAAGACAGGCTGAGGAAGTTGGGGCAGTTCAGCCTGGAGAAGAGAAGGCTGCATGGAGACCTCATAGCAGCGTTCCAGTACCTGAAGGGGGCCTATAGGGATGCTGGGGAGGGACTTTTCATCAGGGACTGTAGTGACAGGACAAGGAGTAACAGGTTAAAACTTAAACAGGGGAAGTTTAGATTGGATATAAGGAGGAAATTCTTTCTTGTTAGGGTGGTGAGGCACTGGAATCGGTTGCCCACGGAGGTTGTGAGTGCTCCATCCCTGGCAGTGTTCAAGGCCAGATTGGATGAAGCCTAGTGTGGGATAGTCTAGTGTGAGATGTCCCTGCCCATGGCAGGGGGGTTGGAACTAGATGATCTTTAGGTCCTTTCCAACCCTAACTATTCTATGATTCTATGATTTGTCTTAATGGTGGAACAGAGTAAGTTTGCTACCTTTGCTGGTACTGTTAAACTGGGAGGAACTGCTGGCATGTTGGGAGTAGTAGCAACATCCTTGACATCCTGGACTGCAAAAAGACTAAAAGAATCAAGTCCTTTAGCACAAGGATGACAAAAGTCTTCAAACAGAAAAATAAAGGGACAGGAATACTTTATTTCAGTTGCATATCAGAAATGATGTAATGGGTTCGTGTTACGACAAGTTGTACAATATAGAACAAAGTCTTCAAAGATAAAGGATTATTAAATATGGTAATAGGAAGCATGGGACAATTGATTAATTTTTTAATCATCATAAGTCTTTAAGAACAGGTAAGCCAAATACTTACAATTGATAAAAATGTATTTACGTCTACGTTGCAATAATGTATAGCGTTGCAGGTATACTAGGCAACCTCTGTAAGTCTCTTTTGGGCTTGCTGTTTGGGTTTTACTTGTTTGCAGTTTTACAATGCAAAGAAGAAACATTTAAAAGACCTGACCACAGGTCAGAAATGTTGTTAGCCCACTCAAGTAGATCATCTCTTCATTCTTTGCCCATTCAATTCTCAACAAATAAAAGGTGAAAGAAAGTATACCTTCATAACCTGCTTGTGTTTTTCATAAATACTGAAAGTCAGTTGTTTCCTTTGCAGGTTACGGGATGACAGAATTAGGATAGAAAGGATGGAAAACCTCTATTTTGAATACAGCCATGCTTTCCAGCTGATCACTGGTTTTTACACTAAAGAAGTGCCTGGTACTACAGGTATGTTGTTCGGAATGTCTTTGAAGCTGTGTTAGCTTTTGCATAAAAAAAGGAATACATACGGGTGCATCCCATCAGGTCTCATGGACTTGTCTATGTCCACTTTGTTTAAGTATTCCCTAACTTGATGCTCCTCTGTTAAGGAGGTATGTTCGCTGCTCCAGAATTTCCCAGTGGTCTGAGAGGCCTTGCATTCCTCAAGGCACATCTTGCCAGTGAAAATCAATAAGGCATTGAGTTCCTCAGCCTCTTCCATGTCCTTTGTCACCAGATCTGCTGCCCCACTCAACAGCTGGTGCACATTATCTCGTCTTACTTTTGCTGCTGATGTACTTGTAGAAGCTGTTATTGCCTTTCATATACTTTGCCAGTCTCAACTCCAGGTGGGCTTTGGTTTTCCTAATCCCATCCTGCAAGCTTGAACAATGTCTATATTCTTTCTGGGTCACCTGTCCCCGTTTCCATTTCTCATACTCCTTTTTAGCAATTGAATTGATCAGGAGCATCTTCTTCATCCATGCATGTCTTCTGTCACCTTTACTTAATTTTCTGCGCATTGGGATCTTTTCTGAGCTTGGAGGAAGTGAGCCTTGAAAGTGAACATTATTTAAACAGAGACATGTATAGCATCCTTTCTTTTTCATAGTCTGAAGATGTGTGTTTAGGCAGATTTAAATTCACACATATATAGTAGCAACTGTGAGAAATTATTCAATATAAAATGTTTCCTCAAGTTCTTGTGTGTGTTAACATTCTAAGAACAGAAGAACACCTTTAAAAAACATCTGTGAAAACACTTAATGGGTTTCTAAAAAGTACCATTTTACGTTGAGATGTCATGGAGTGAATTTTCCTGTTGTTGCAGCTGGTGTAGGGGTTGTAATAGAGCACTGTTTAGAAACACTATCAAATACAAAAGTTTTCTCACAAAGATGGAATCATGCTCTGCAGACTGCCCAAGGCAGATAAATCATCAGCCCTTATACCAGAGCCTGTTTATGCCTTTTAACTTGCACAGATGTTGCCAGCAGTAGTGGAGATATCAGAATCAGCTCTTAGTTTTATGTATTTAGAGATTTTTTATGCCAACAGTTACTCATTTTTTGTGAAGAAAAACCTGTGGAATCAAGTGTTTCATGATGTGCTTACATTATTGTAATGTTCTGTGTTCTTTGGAACCGTGTCTTTTTGGAACCTGACTTCATGTTGTTTTGTAGATATCATAGCACACTGAACATATATTACAGATTTCTATCTGATGAAATTGAAAAACAGATTATGATTTTTCTAAAATATGTAACTACTAAACAGTTAACAAGAAAATAACTTTTTTTGTAGGTCCTCAAAAACTATCTGTAATACTAAGCTTGGATAAGCCTGTTATTTGCTCTCTGGCAGCAGTAATTGCATACCTCAAAGAATTTAATTTGGAAAGGATGCTTTATAATCCAAGGTGAGTTCCCTTACGTAACTCTCAGTTCAAAGCACAAATCCACATACCTGTGTTACCATCTGAAGTTTTAGCAGACAACTTCTCTGACTGTAATTAACCTACTTGCTAAGAGTTATAAACTAATTCCTTCCAAAATTGTACTGCACATTTCAGCTCCTGATCAGAGCTGAAGGAATCAAGTGATTTTATGAAGTGAAGTTTCATTAAAATCTTTACCATAGAATCACAGACTGGTTTGGGTTGGAAGGACCTTAAAGCTCATCCAGTTCCAACCCCCTGTCACTTGCAGGGACACCTTCCACTAGACCAGGCTGCTCCAAGCCCTGTCCAACCTGGCCTTGAACCCTGCCAAGGATGGGGCAGCCACCACTTCCCTGGGCAACCTGTGCCAGGGCCTCACCACCCCTACAGGGAAGAACTTCCGCCTGCAATCTCAGTCTCCCCTTTGTCAGTTTAAAGCCATTCTCCCTTGTTGGGCCCTTGTCAAAAGCCCCTCTCCTGATTTCTTGTAGCCCCTTTAGGCACTGGGTACTGCTCTAAGGTCTCCCCTTAAGGAGCCTTCTCTTCTCCAGGCTGAACAAGCCCAGCTGTCTCAGCCTGTTTCCAGAGTAGAGCTGCTTCAGCCCTCGGAGCAGTTCTGTGGCCTCCTTGTCTTGACATTACTATCAGTGATGTAAATGAACAGGTACTGCTGACAAGTATAACTGACAGCAAAATTTGGTAGATATTGGGGGGGGGGAAATTTTAAAGTTTGTCAGTCAGTATCAGCCATTGCATCTAAACCTCAGTTTTATTTTGGAAACAAAATTTGGGGCTTTTTTGAAAGCTTAAACAAGAAAATTAATACTGTAATATAGCTTTGCAGATGTTTCATTATGGCAGAGGTGTGTAAATAATTTTTTCTTTGCAGAGCTGTGGAAGCAGGTATAAATGCTAATGTGTTGTAATGTTTAGGCAATACTCAGCAGGTCTGTTTGAGTTGGTGAATCTAGTTATCAATTATAAAGGAAACAGATACTCAGCACATCCTGGCTGTCTGAATAATCCTTTGTGTCGGCTCGGTACTTAGGGGTGGGAAAACATGCAAGAAGTTGTTGATAGACTGTCAGTGTTTCTGCAAAGTTAGTATAAGACCGCACAGACATGGAAATAATCTTGGTTCTCCCTATGTAGTCCCAACGCTTAGGTTTATGAGATAGGCTCAAATGATTACTCAAAATGTGTAACAGGATTATACATGTGGAGTGAAATGAAAATGGAAAGATATTGCCACTAGAGCATCTTCTTATCCTGTCTTGGAGAAGTATAAAAAACTACTATCCTACCTGTCTTGTGTTTGAAAATATCGTTGAGGCTTATTAAATGCTTTATTAAACCTCCTTTAGCTGTCATGGTTCCTGTGCAAAATATTCTTCTGGTTGTCTCACTATTCCTCTGTCCTGTAACTAGGTAGGATTTAACAATGTAAGTTTGGCTGCAAACTGAAAACTTTGAAATATATCATGTCAATTGTAGATAATTCACATTTTGTAGGAGATTCTTCAAGTTTCAAGCTTTGATTTTAAAGGGGTTCCTATATTACCAGGTTTTTTAAATGCAGCTGTTTTTAAAAATCGACTGCAGATGTCAGCTTTGAAAGTTTTCCAGGTATCTGTTAAAATATTTGGAAATACATCTGAGTTGTCTGGATTTGAGAATGGATTTTCATCTGTAAATTGCCCTTCTGTACTCCAAGTGCTATTAAAATGCTGGGCTTATAGGCCTAATTAGGAGAGAATACCTGTCCATTTTCTAAGCTGTCTCCCCTGCCTGTTCCATCAAGGGACACTCTGATCTGTGGTGTATTAGCACTGTGGTGTCCTCACTCATCCTCTTTGGATGGCTTTGTGGTTGGGTTTTTTTGAAAATGCTTGGGTGGCTGGAGAAATCTTTTTTGAGAGTTTCTGAAGAAAAAAGCGAACTCCAAGGAAATGCCATTCCACAATCACACTTGCAGATCACTGTTGTCACAGTGCCTTATGTGTACTCAAGTTAAGGTGAGTGTTCTTTTAGATGAGGGAAATAAAAAAATCAGTCTTTTATCTAGAAGTAATTCAGTAGCAATGGGGAAACATCATTGTATGAAGGCTTATTTAGCAACAGTCACATCTGTAACAGCCACATCTTAAAATCAAGTATAATTACAGATTGGGAAGGAAAAACATTAAATCTTAGAGTTGACATTTGCCTGCTGAAGGTTGCTCTAATGGACTTTATGTGAAAGTATAAGCATCTGAATGGAAAGGCAATGAATTACTTGATATCTTCCTGATATCAAACCTTTACCTGAAGAGGTAAAATACATTCCTTGTGATAACTTTGTTCCTGTGTTCAGGACCTTGGATTCTACTGTACTTATTTCTAAAGCCTTTACTCCTTTGACTACTGCATACTGAATTCTGCTTGCTGTTTTTAGTATGTCACATACATGGAAATAGTGAACCAAATACTGAGGCTAACTCAACCTCAGTATTTTTCCCAATGCCAGGGAAATAGCTAAATACTGAAAAGGGAAAGCTGAAAACCTTTGAAGCAGAAGGTGTCAGGCTCATGGATATTCTGTGTTTCTGCAGGAAACAAAGGTGAAATAGTTCCATTGTACTCTCAAGCAACTTAAAATTCTTAGGAGAATCCAGGCCAGTGAGCATATACTGATGAATCATTGAGCATGAAGTCAGAGTTGTAAGATAGTTTTCAGTTTGTTAATACAAGTGACACAGATCTGGATGAAAAGGATGTATTTGATGAAAGAATGGCAGAAAAATTCCTTACACTTCTGTACCTTCTTTGGATAAACACTTTCAGCTGAAATTTAAGAGCAAGAACCGTGAATCATGTAAGTGATGAAGTATCATCAAGGGGAAAACAAGTTTTGTTTTGATATATAGATCCAGATTTTAAATCCACTTTTAAGATCCTAAATAAAGCAAAATATTAAAAAGAAATAAAAAAGATACCTACCCCACCAGGACCCTGGGATGTAGCTAGATTGCATTAAAGCTCTATTAGCAAGTAAAAATAAATTTAACAATGAATGATAAAAGGTTTGTTTTTGAATCACAGTGTTCTAATACCTTTACATACAGAGAGACCTTTATTGGATTTTGACAAGAAATTGGTACACATCTATGAGAGGTTTTCAAATTCAGTTGAGTACACAGTTTTGCTTGAAAAATCTCCATTTGCATAGCAGTTGCTGAGGAAATGTGTCTCTATGTGTTTGAGTTTTACCAACATGTTTTCCAGCATATTTGAGACACAAGGGAGAGACTGTAGTTTTTAGATTTTGAACACTGATAGATGAACTCCAAAAAATGCAGGGAATGGAAGAGAGAGGTATCTTTCTGAATGAGGGGAGTAGCTTTAGGACTGGAGAACTACCAGGAGTGAAGACAGAAGAGAGAAGCCAAAGTGAAAAATAGAATAATAGACAGGGTTGGGCAGGAAGGGACCTTAAAGCTCATGCAGTTCCAATCCCGTGCCATGGGCAAGGACACCTTCAACTAGGCCAGGTTGCTCCAAGCCCTGTCCAGCCTGGCCTTGAACACTGCCAGGGATGGGGCAGCCACAGCTTCTCTGGGCAAGCTGTGCCAGGGCCTCACCACCCTCACAGGGAAGAGCTTCTTCCTAAAATCTCATCTCAGTTTCCTCTCTGCCAGGTTGAAGCCGTTCCCCCTTGTCCTGTTCTTACAGGCCGTTGTCAAAAGCCCCTGTCCAGATTTTTTGTCATCCCCTTTAGGCACTGAGAGCTGCTCTGAGGTCTCTCCTTAAGGAGCCTTCTCTTCCCCAGGCTGAACCAGCCCAGCTCTCTCAGCCTGTCTCCAGAGCAGAGCTGCTTCAGCCCTCTCAGCATCTCCGTGGCCTCCTCTGGAATTGCTCCAACAGCAGCTCCACGTCTCTCTTGTGGTTTTGCCCCCAGGACTGCAGGGGGGGTCTCCCCAGAGCACAGCAGAGGGGGCGAATCCCCTCCTTCGACCTGCTGCTCACTCTCCGGGGATGCAGCCCAGCACATGGGGGCGGGGGGGTTCTGGGCTGCAAACACACGCTGCTGGGTCATGTTGAAAGAGGAAAGGGGAGGGTTAAAATGACTTTGAGGGAGGAAGGGAATGAGAGAAATAGTTAAGAGGAGAAGTGTTTGTACCCTATAGTAGTGGTGGAAGGGAGTTGGCAAGATGAAATTAAGAAAGAAGTCAAACTATAAATTCTTCAGCTTAAAATGAGGGCCATCTTTGAATTCTCAGGGGAAATGTAGAAATTGAGGGAATGGTGTTCATATAGGGCTTTCATATCTCTTGGGTGTTAATGATGTCAGAATCATCATGTATACAAAAGAATGCATGGATTTATTTGCCAGCTTTGATTATGAGAAAGGAAGTACTGAGATTATTCTGGGAGGCTTGAAAGTCAGCCCAGGAGTATGAGGGACTGAAAAAGGCAAGGCACGGTTTTCAGATGGTAAAAAGTAGATGTTAAGAAGTAACAAGCAAAGGATTTGCCATCTCTTTCATAGTTGCAGAAGGGCAGCAGGAAGCACCTCTTGCTGTGTGGACATTTGGAGCTCGCAGGAGTGCTCAGTCTGAACGCAGGGAAAACATGCTGAGAGAACACAGACATCTGGGTAGAAAAAGGTTGCAGGCATACTTTTTGGGGTGAGTTCAGTGGAGAAAAATATGACTTGGTTCAGGCTAAATTGATGAAGATTGATTTTGTTTCTCTTAAGTCTTCCCAGGTCCTTTCATTTCTGTTCTTGTTCTTTGTATTGTATTTCTCAGTTTTGTTTTGTGTGTGTGTATTTTATTTTGTTTGTGGTTTAGCCAGAAGTTTCTGGATTCCTGTCACATCAGGGATACAGATCAGAAGTTCTACAGCCCTGTGGCTATATCAGCTAATTTAAAACTGCTTAATTAAATACAAAGCATAGTCTGGGCTTGCTGTCCTTCACTATGCAAACTGTGGTGTCTTTCTTATCTGAAGAAAGCTAATGCTTTTGAGAGACTTGTTTTTACCTCTTAAGGCTGAATAGAGATTCCTGCAATTCTTGTCTGAATATATAGGTTTGTTGTGTGGTTTATTCAACCTTAGAAGTCTCAAAGACATGGACTCTAGGGGTCTGTAAAAGGTAATTGAGCAGAGAAAATCTGCTGCTTAGTAGGCTTTCCATACAGTGCCTTGCAGCTTCGCTTAAAGCTTTACAGATTTGCAAAATTAAAGTAGTTGAAAACTACTGATCTGAATAACATGCATTTGCTTAGACTGGGTTATTGAGTAACAAATTATATGTAGAATCTCCTATGGAGGGAATAATGAATAAAGCATGAAAAATGCCCTTTACTGCAAGTTCCTCAGGAGGCGGAATGACCAAGAAGATCCAATGTCACAGGCAGCACAAAATAATTGAAGTATGAGGATGTAGTTCACTGTCCTAAAGCAATCATAGTAACCCATTAATACTCATCAAGTGTGGTAAAAAGTAATTTTATGGGTAGGAACCTCTTACTCATGAGTATTCCGCCAAAGTTTCCTAAATCTTACTAGAAGCTTGTGTTTCTTCCTCTTCCCCTCCCCCACTTTAATTTTTCTTAGCCCAGACTGCATAATCCTACCTTGCCTTACTCCTCAGTAGCAGACTTGCCAGCTGTTTCCATCACCTTGTTATGACACAGTTGCAAGCCTGTTTCACCGTCACCTGCAGAAGGGATTACAGGATTGTGATCCAGTTAAAGTGACTTTGAAGGGTCTGATAGCAGCACGTAAGAATTTCTCACAAGCGATGTGTTGAGACCCTTGCTGCAAAACCGGCGCTGACTTAGTATTTGTTTACAATCTTCTTCTTACTCCATTTGGTCCTTACGTTTCCGACAGAGACTCTTGTCTTTTTTCTCTTTTTTATCAAATTGTCATCCCAAGCTGAAGGAAGATGAGGGGGTGGAGGCAAAACATGTTCTGTGCTGTGACATCTGGAATTGTTGGTTGGGCATATACTGCCGTTGATCTTGGCTATTATTCATATATTCTAAGCTCTCAATTACTGGGGTTAATAGCAGGGTAGAATAACTCAGATAAAGCAAACACCTGGATAATAGAAAACACATAATATATGCTGTGAGAACAACTTCAGCATGTCTGATTCTGAAAGAACAGTAAATACACTCCACACTTGCAATGGAGCAATCAATTGTTTTTAAATACTACTGGAGAGCAGGGCTGCTGTGAACAGAATATGCTCTGTGTTAAGTGCTCTGAAGCCATCTGAGGGGGGAAAACAATAGACATAGTAAATCCACTACCTTGAAGCTCACATATGAGTGATTAAGGCTTGAGAGAAACAGCCAAAAGTTCCTTTTTGCTGTCAGGAAGAGATGGAAAGGCATGGCTCCTACCCGGCTGCGTTTAAGAAATCGCAGGCTGCAGTAGTGGCAAACTGAAACACAGCAGCAAATGGGGAAACTGCAGTTTAGGTAGGTCCTAGATGGAGAAGATGTGCTTTCGGAAGAGGGGGTAGGGTTTTGTGGTTGATCATAGGGATTGGGAGCCAAGAAGAAATCATTCCTGCTTAATTTTTCCCAGCGTCAGCAGTTGTGATTGAAGATAATAAAAGGAATTATTATGTTGTTGCTTATAAAATACTGTGTACTGTGGAAAGTGCTGCTGCTTTTGCCTCCCAAGGTTTTATTTTACTGGTCAACTTTGGTTGCACACTAGAGCAGAATAATTAGGACTGTGGTTACAGTTCTGAGTCAGCTCTACTTCCAAACTCATTGAACTTCTTGAGGGCATTCAGTTGAATCAAAGTTTATAAATATCTTCATATATATATATATATATATATATATATATATAGATACCAATATAGATATTGATATAGGTAGATATATCCTGTGGAAAATACTCCTAATTTGACCCATTACTTAGGAACAAGTTTGCTATCAGGCGCAGACACCTACATACAGAATAAATATATACCATTAGTCTCTGAATATGTTTCTGAAAGTTTTAGTGCTGGTTATATTTTTAATGCAGCAATAATGCAGCTGTGTATGCCTGACAGAAAAGTTTGAGCATTTGGGTGCTCCCCCAGAGAGTTTGAAATTGAATGCACTGAAACAAATTTTGTGAAAAGTCAGTAAAACAGTTTTAAATCCTACCCAGCAAATCATTCTGTTTAGTCTAAGACAATAAAGAGTGCCCTAGATTTGTGCAAAGGGCAGTCAGCAGTATGATTAACCTAGACAATCATGACTTGATTTGTCAGAAGCATTTAGTGAGGATCTTGCACTTCACATCACGGTCCTGACTACCACATGTGTATGTCTGAGACTGAAATAATTTTCAGGCTTTTCATGAAGGCCTGAGATCCATAGTTTCTCAGGAATCTGATACGATTATTAATGTTGATTCTAAACTAATGTAACTTTTGGGTTGGTCTCATCCAGTTTTGTTAGGGAGCATCAAAAAGTCAAGTAATTGTAGTCATTGTTATTTCATATTAGAAGTAAAATCACGTAGTTTGAATATACTCTATTTTAATTTTCCTGAACAGCTTGTTTAAATTTGTAGCACTAGTGGAAAATAATAATGTGTATTTTGATGTGCTGGTTTGATGATCAGCTGCGCTAAAAATCTGTTCCACTCTTAGAGCAGTAATTCTTAGTTCCATCCTTGCCCCATATCATACAGTGGTCATAGAGAACACTAACAAAACCATACTTTTTCAATTTCATCAGATACTGAAGAGGGGGTACTTTCTTAACCATCTAGTGGATCAGGATAAAGTAACAGGAGAGCTGGATTTTATTCTGAGCTTTGTCACAGTCATTGTAGGAAACTGGGAAGTGAGTCATAAATCTTGTTTTCCCAAGCAGTAAATTAAAAAAAGTCATCAGTGTTGTGTTCTTTTATTTATTTGAATAAATTTTAATTTCCCACTTGATTTTTTTATTTTACATAACTATTGAGTTCTCTAATGTGAGACTGTTAGGTCTGTTCCTGGATTTAAAATATAACATTTGAAATTCTTCCCCCCAGCAATTTCAAACAGTTGTCAAGTGAAACTGAATATATGACAATTAATGGGACAACAATGAAAAATCTTGAAATTATCCAGAATCAGGTAAGAACAATGTAGTGTTATTTTTAAAAAATGCTGAGATTTTCGCAGGTGTTTGACATTCTGTTCCCAAGGATGTTTGTTAAGTTAGTCTGTAAATCTCACTGAGAAGGTTTAAATTATTTTAAATGGGATCAAACTGAAGGAGGATTCCATTTTCAGAAGCATAAATGAATGTTAATGTGTGCTGGCTTTTAGTATGAATTAGGAAACTTACTGCACTTTGACTAGCAAAGAGCTTTCCTAAAGTTTGAGTTCTTGAGCCAGCTGCAGTCAAGAGATACGACTGCAGCAGGGTTTGTTTTGCCTTTTGTGCTACTGCACAGACCTTTATGCTCAGACATAATTTAACATATTCCAGTCATCTTCTGGAAGGACTTTCTGGCTAAAGGAAAGACATGCTTGAGTATCTTATGATACATACCTACTTTATGTAGAGCATTATCAGTGAACAGGTTCAGTAAACAAATGTGTATTTGCCATATCTTAAAGTCTTAATCAGAATGTTTAAGTAGTGTGGTGAATTTCTGTGACGTCTTTCCCCAGAATCCTTCAATCATAGACTGGTTTGAACACGTGTTCAAAGCCAGGTTGGTCAGGGCTTGGAGCAGCCTGGTCTAGTGAAAGGTGTCCCTGCCCATGGCAGGGGTTTGGAAATAGATGAGCTGTCTGAACCAGTCTGTGATTCTACATCATTGATTTTTCAGTTAATAATGCCATTTTTTTATTTTTAGACTGATATGAAAACAAAAGGAAGCCTACTCTGGGTCTTGGATCATACTAAAACTTCCTTTGGACGTCGAAGATTGAAGAAATGGGTAACCCAGCCCCTCATGAAATGCAGGTGAGGTAGTTCTTTATCTTGGCCTAAATCTGTATTTTATAATTATGATGCTGAGTATGGCCAATGTATTTATTTTTCACAAAGGCCTGAGATCAGATAGTGTGCTCAGGAAATAATAGAAGGTGTGGACATTATAATATATAGGCTAGAAAGAATTAAACATCTCTGTTTGGGCACAGAAGATCTAAGTAGCTCAGGGTAGTATATTGGGAGCAAGACAGAAATTCATATGCAGAAATCACATTGGGTACAAATTCTAATTCAGTATCATTTTTAAGACAGTGGGTGAGTATTACCTTCTATTGGAGGATGTCTTATTCCCAAACTTGCCAATTAATGTTTTATGTCTTTCTTTTGCATCATGAGCATTTACTTCCTTAATATATTTAACTTATTCTAAAGTAACTATGGATGTTATCAGTGTATACAGTGTATTGCGTATGAAAGTATTTCTTTCATTAGTTCTTAAATGTGATGATGGGTTGGTCACTTTTGTATTTTGAGGTATGTTTTATTTATTAATGCTTTATTTTGTAATACAGTTGTGCTTTTTTTACTAGTTTGTCTTGAAATGGACTCTATCTTCCCTGATTTTTATTTGCAGTTTTTATTGAAGTGTTGTGCTTGAATATGTAATAAATAACAGTGTTGAGGGATTTAATCAGTCTATTTCGGTATGCTTTTTAAAAAAAAATAATCTTTCTGATAATAGCTTTTATACATCTTACCCACTTCAAAAAGGCTTTTGATGTAACCATCCTAAATAGTATTAGACTTTATGGAAGTTAATTATGTACCTGGTGTTCACCTTAAAAGCATATATATAGATTTTCTGGGCCACTTTACAAGAATAAATTGAAATAAATTGGTTTATTTCTTTTTCTGCCCTTGAGGGCACCTTGTGGCCTTCGGGGAATTGTTTGTGAAGTTATCAGCTGGGGGAGCCAGAGCGCAGGCTCTGGTCTGGCATGGTGGCAGCACAGAGGATGGGAACCTGAAAAGGTGTTCCTTAATCCATTTTGCTCCCAAATGATCACATATCTGATGTAACAGCTGAAATACCATTCAACGGTCAAATAGACAAACTTCCTATCTAGACACAGAGGATAGAAAACTGCTTGTATGGGGACTTCAACCCTTCCTGCTTAACCAGTAGATTTAGTTTGAATTCTCCCATCCCTCCAGCTTTACAAGGTTGCGAGTTTGGTTTCTTGTCTTTCTCCTCTGCTCTTTGCTACTTCTAGAGACTGATAAATGTTCCCTTTTTCAGCCTTCTTAGTATGAAAGAAGGTTTGATGGCTGGAGATGACAGGAGTCCTCAGCTAAACCTAGAATGCTGTTTTGTTTCTGTGTATTTCGCCATTTCTGAATGCTGATCTGTAATTTCACGTACTTAGTGCATCAGACGTTCAGCAGTATTATTTCAATAATGCACACAAGTGCACTTAGAGAACATTCTGTAATTGTAATTCGCCTGTGCCTCCTGGAGTGACATTTTTAGAGGAATTAAGATTTCTGTACTGCAGCTTTTGCAATCAGTGTGTACGTGTGGTTTTCTTGCTGTATCAAAAATGAGAGGGTGTGATTATTGCTTTGTGCCTGATAGTTGAAAATCACTTGGGATGATAAGTGAATTTCCAGTGGAGAAACCATATAGTAGGTTGAGTAAAGGTAGAATGTGTACAGGGAGCTCATTTGGACAAACTTAGAGATAACCATTAGATCATCAGTGGTGTAATACATTCAGAGAATTACAGTAAAAGGTTTTAAACATTAGACATTTGCAATTCTGAGGTAAAAAAAAGGCTTAACCAAGAAAGGTGCAATGTCCTTGCTTGTTCAATACAAAGATAATGAGATAAGAATTTATGAGTCATCAAGGACTGAGCATTTTAGGAGGAATCAGAAAATTTATTGCTTTTTGTAGGAGTTAATATCTTCATGGATCACAAAAGTGTTATCTTGCCTTGCCTATCTGCCTTTGAAATGTAAGTTCTGTCCGGTGCCTTTCTTGCCTAACTCCCGTGAGGGAAGCAGAAAGAAAAGGAAATAGAAAGATGAGTTGGTTGGAATATATTTGACTGAATGAGATTTGCTGTATCCCAGTGGAATTTCAGCAGGAGAAGGAGTAAAGCTGTGTATTATCATACTCAACAGGAAAAGGGCTAAGGACTGGTATCATGATACAGTGTTTTAGCACAAGGTGATCTTTGCGTGTTTGCATGTGTGCAACATCTAAAAATAATTTCTTTCCTAATGCGAAATTAATCTCAGATCCTCTGAAGCTGATGTGAAACCTTTGCTTTTTCAGTAGCTACAGGAAGAGGAAAAAGATAAGCTTTATGTAGGCCTGGTTAAGCAAACCTGGATCTGGTTTGCATCTTATTATATAGCGGTTGTATGTAATGGGTGCGTTGTCTTACGATGGTGGTATAAAAGAAAGTCAAGGAAGATGCTGCCCTCCACATGGACAATCTTAAACTTCATCTCTGCAGAATGTGTCTTTCCTTGTCTCTCTGTTATCTCCATGGTTAATCCCTCCCAGCCTCATTTTACATCTCCCTTTCCTGTTCCCTGAGCTATAGCAGTGTGTCCTGGATTCAACAGCAGCAGTCATTTTTCTCCTTCTTAGTAGCTGGTGCAGTGCTGTGTTTTTGACTTTCGGCCTGGGAACAGCGCTGATAACACCAATGTTTTTAGTTGTTGCTCAGTAATGTTTACTCTGACCAAGGACTTTGTGAGTCTTATGCTCTGCCAGGGAGGAGGGGAGGCCGGGAGGAAGCAGAGACAGGACACCTGACCCAGACTAGCCCAAGAGGTATTCCATACCACAGCACGTCATGCCTGGTATATAAACTGGGGGCAGTTACCTGGAAGGGCTACATCACTGCTCGGGTCGGGGTGGATATTGGTTGGTGGGTGGTGAGCAGTTGTATTCTCTCCCCTTGTTATTTCCCTTATGATTATTATTATTGGTGGTAGCAGTAGTGGTTTTGTGTTATTCCTTAGTTACTGGACTGTTCTTATCTCAACCTGTGGGAGTTACATTATTTTAATTCTCCTCCCCATCCCTCTGGGATTAGGGGGAGAAAGAGCAGGGAGTGAGTGAGCAGCTGCATGGTTCTGGGTTGCTGGCTGGGCTTAAACCATGACAGTTCTTTTTGGTGCCCAATGTGGGGCACAAAGGGTTGAGATAATGACAGATCTGACCAGAGTGTGTCTAACTGTATTTGTGATAAGCATCCATTGTTTCAGATTAATATTCACTCATCCTGTGAAAGCTGCAGCTTCAGCCTCTGGTGAGCAGGTTCCCAGATGGAGTGAAAGCGCTGATTTTACTCCAGCTCCTGTGATAACGAAGAATAATCCCTTTCAACACGACTTAAGTGTCCAGCGTTGTGATGACTATTAGAGGGGCCCTGCCTCCAGCCAGGTGAACATAGGGGACGATCGCATTTACTGGACTGTGTGGATCAGATGGCCTGGCACATCAGTCCCACAGAAGTATAAGGCTCTAGTAAATACCGGTGCACAGTGTGCCCTGGTGCCATCAAGCTCTCAAGGGGTGGAACCTATCTATATTTCTGGAGTGACAGGAGGATTCTGAGAGTTGACTGTACTGGAGGCTGAAATCAGCCTGACTGGGAGGAAATGGCAAAAGCACCCCATTGTGACTGGTCCAGAGGCTCCATGCATCCTCGGCATAGACTACCTCAGGAGAGGGTACTTCAAAGACCCAAAAGGGTACTGATGGGCTTTTGGTATTGCTGCTTTGGGGTGAGAGGAAATTGAGCAGCTGTCCACCCTGCCTGGTCTCTCAGAGGATCCTTCTGTTGTGGGGTTGCTGAAAGTCGAAGAACAACAAGTGCCAGTTGCGACCACAACAGTGCACCGGCGGCAATATCGCACCAACCGAGACTCCCTGATTCCCATCCATCAGCTGATCCGTAGACTGGAGAGCCAAGGAGTGATCAGTAGGACGCACTCACCCTTCAGTGGCCCTTCAACTGGCCCATATGTCCAGTGCGAAAGTCTAACGGAGAGTGGAGACTAGCAGTAGACTATTGTGGCCTGAATGAAGTCACACCACCCTTGAGTGCTGCCGTACCGGACATGCTAGAACTTCAGTCTAAATTAGAGTCAAAGGCAGCCAAGTCGTATGCCACAATTGATATTGTCAATGCATTTTTCTCAATTCCTTTGGCAGCAGAGTGCAGGCCACAGTTTGCTTTTACTTGGAGGGGTGTCCAGTTCACTTGGAACCGACTGCCCCAGGGGTGGAAACACAGCCCTACCATCTGCCATGGACTGATCCAGACTGCACTGGAACATGGGCAAGCTCCAGAACACCTGCAATACATTGATGACATTATTGTGTGGGGTGATACAGCTGAAGGAGTCTTTGAGAAAAGGAGGAAAATAATCCAAATCCTGTTGAAAGCCGGTTTTGCCATAAAACAGAATAAGGCCAAGGGACCTGCACAGGAGATTCAAATTTTGGGAATAAAATGGCAAGATGGATGTAGACAGATCCCCACAGATGTGATCAACAAGATCATCAACAGCAATGTCTCCACCAACTAATAAGAAAGAAACACAAGCTTTCTTGGGTGCAGTGGGGTTCTGGAGAATGCACATCCCAAATTTCAGTTCAATTGTAAGCCCTCTCTTGTCATGTGACCCAGAAGAAGAATGATTTTAAATGGAGCCCTGAGCAACAACGAGCCTTTGAGCAAATTGAACGCGAGATAGTTCATGCAGTAGCCCTTGGACCAGTCCGGACTGCGCCAGATGTAAAAAACGTACTCTACACTGCAGCCATGGAGAATGGTCCCATCTGGAGCCTCTGGCAGAAAGCTCCAGGGGAGACTTGAGGTTGACCCCACAGCTTTTGGAGTCAGGGATACATAGGATCTGAGGCCAGCTATACCCCAACTGAGAAAGAGATACTGGCAGCCAATGAAGGGGTTTGAGCTGCTTCAGAAGTGATTGGCACTGAAGCACAGCTCCTCCTGGCACCCCAGTTGCTCATGCTGGGCTGGATGTTCAAAGACAGGGTCTCCTCTACACATCATGCAACCGATGCTACATGGAGTAAATGGGCTGCACTGATTACACAACGAGCTCGAACAGGAAATCCCAGTCATCCAGGCATTCTAGAAGTCATCATGGACTGCCAGAGGGCAAAATTTCGGAATGCCACCAGAGGAGGAGGTGATGCGTGCTGAGGAGGCCCCACCATGTAACAAACTGTCAGAAAGTGAAAAACAGTATGCCTTGTTTACTGATGTGTCCTGCCGTATTGTGGGAAAGTATCGGAGATGGAAGACAGCCGTATGGAGTCCCCGACGACAAGTTGCAGAAACTGCTGAAGGAGAGGGTGAATCGAGTGAGTTTGCCGAGGTGAAAGCCATCCAGCTGGCCCTGGACATTGCTGAACAAGAAAAGCGGCCAGTACTTTATACTGACTCATGGGTGGTGGCAGATGCCCTGTGGGGGTGGTTTGCAGCAATGCAAGCAGAGCAACTGGCAACGCAGAGGTAAACCCATCTGGGCTGCTGCACTGTGGCAAGATATCGCTTCCCGAGTGCAGAACCTGGTGGTGAAGGTACGCTGTGTAGATGCTCATGTACCCAAGAGTCAGCCCACTGAGGATCACCAGAACAACCAACAAGCGGATAAAGCTGCTGAGATTGAAGTGGCTCAGATAGACTTAGATTGGCAACATAAGAGTGAATTATTTTTGGCCCGGTGAGCCCATGACACTTCAGGCCATCAGGGCAGAGATGCAACATACAAAAAGGCCTGTGATAGAGGGGTGGACTTCATTGCCCAGGTTATTCAAGAGTGTGAAACGTGCTGCAATTAAACAAGCCGAACGGTTAAAGCCTCTTTGGTATGGAGGATGATGGCTGAAGTATAAATATGGGGAGACCTGGCAGATGGACTATATCACACTCCCACCAACCCGCCAAGGCAAGCACCATGTGCTTACAATGGTGGAAGCAACCACCGAATGGCTGGAAACATACGCTGTACCCCATGCCACTGCCCGGAACACCATCCTGGGCCTTGAGAAATAGATTTTGTGGCGACATGGCACCCCAGAGAGAACTGAGTCAGACAATGGGACTCATTTCCAGAACAACCTTATAGACCCTTGGGCCAAAGAGCATGGCATTGAGTGGGTATATCACATCCCCTACCATGCACCAGCCTCTGGGAAAATCGAACGGTACAATGGACTGTTAAAAACTACACTGAGAGCAATGGGTGGTGGGATTCTCAAACACTGGGATACACACTTACCAAAAGCCACCTGGTTGGTCAACACCAGAGGATCTGCCAACAGGGCTGGCCCAGCCCAGTCAGAACTTTTACATTACTGTAGAAGGGAATAAAGTTCCTGTGGTGCACACAAGGAATTTGCTGGAGAAGACCGTCTGGGTTATTCCTGTTTCAGGTAAAGGCAAACCCACTAGTGGGATTGCCTTTGCTCAGGGACCCAGATGTACTTGGTGGGTGATGGGGGGAAGATGGGGAATTCCCGTGTGTACCTCAAAGAGATTCAGTCTGTGGGGAAAACAGCCAATGAACTCAATTATATGATGTTGCCTGCTATGTAGTACTTTTATAGCCCACCAACTAGATGTCTTCAGGTCACCAGCGACTGGCCCTGACTTCCCTCTGACCATCATCCCAACAGAGAATGAACTTTTATGAAATCAGACGAGTTCTGGGGTAGCATCAGCAAGCAATGATGCAACACTGCACACAGCCTCTCCTGCTCTGAAAGACTGTTACAAGAGGTGAAGCCCAGCATCATGGACCGGATGAACTCAGCAGCTTTATAGGGATTGGTCCACACGCTAAGGAATGATCTTTGTGTGTGTGTATGTATATACACATATGAGACGAGTGATCGTGCATTGAAAATGTGGGATCTGAGCATGATGTGAATGGTGTGGAATAAGGGTGGATACTGTCCTGGGTTCAACAGCAGCAGTCATTTTTCTCCTTCTTAGTAGCTGGTGCAGTGCTGTGTTTTTGACTTCCGGCCTGGGAACAGCGCTGATAACACCGATGTTTTTAGTTGTTGCTCAGTAATGTTCTCTCTGACCAAGGACTTTCTGAGTCTCATGCTCTGACAGGGAGGGGGGGAAGCCAGGAGGAAGCAGAGACAGGACACCTGACCCAGACTAGCCAAAGAGGTATTCCATACCACAGCACATTATGCCAGTATATGAACTGGGGGCAGTTACCCAGAAGGGCTACATCACTGCTTGGGTCGGGGTAGGTATCGATTGGTGGGTGGTGAGCAGTTGTATTCTCTCCCCTTGTTATTTCCATTATTATTATTATTATTATTATTGGTGGCAGCAGCAGTGGTTTTGTGTTATACCTTAGTTACTGGACTGTTCTTATCTCAACCTGTGGGAGTTACATTCTTTCAGTTCTTCTCCCCATCCCTCTGGGAGCAGGGGGATGAAGAGCAGGGAGTGAGTGAGCGGCTGTGTGGTTCTGGGTTGCTGGCTGGGCTTAAACCATGACACAATGCTGCTTGCCCAGTCTGGAGTCTAAACAGAGTAGGCCGTTCTAGAATGAATATTGCATCCGTTGCCTTATTCAGTGTTAGTGCCTGTGCCTTTCTCAGCTGTTGATTCTTGGACAATTTCAAGAAAATTGTTTCCTTAGTACCAAACAAACACATTGCTCGACCTTGTCAAGGTGGCTAAATTAAACAAAATGGTCAAAACTGGAAAAGAGAGACAAATAGCACAATTATTATTTGGCAGATGAAGTTGCAAAGCCACTGTCCATCATATTTGAAAAGTCATAGCAATCAAGTGAAGATCCCAACAACAGGAAAAAGGGAAATACAGCTCCCATTTTTCAAGGAGGGGAAAGACTAACACCCGGGAAACTACAGACCAGGCAGTCTCACCTCTGTGCCTGGCAGGATCTTGGAGCAGATTCTCCTGGAAACCATGCGAAGGCACATGAAAAACAACAAGGTGCTTGGTGACAGCCAGCATGGCTTCACTAAGGGAAATCATGCCTGACCAATTTGGTCTCCTTCTATGATAGGGCCACCATAGAACTGATGGACAGGGGCAGAGCAGCTGACATTGTCTGCCTAGGCATTTGCAAAATGTTTGACACTGTCCTGCACAACATCCTTGTCTCTAAACTGGAGAGACATACATTTGATGGATGGACCATTTGGTTGATAAAGAACTGGCTGGATGGCTGCACACAGAGAGTTGTGGTCAAGGGCTCAATGTCCAACTGGAAATGGGTAATGAGTGGTGTTCCTCAGGGTTCGGTGTTGGGACCAATCCTGTTCCACGTCTTTGTCGGCGACATGGACATTGGTATTGATGCACCCGCAGTAAGTTTGCCAATGACACCAATCTGTGTGGTCCAGTTGACATGCTGGAGGGAAAGGATGGGATCCAGAGTGATCTTGACACGCTTGAGAGGTGGCCACTGCCAACCTGATGGAGTTCAACAAAGCAAGTGCAGGGTCCTTCACCTGGGTTGCGTCAACCTCAGGCAGAGCTACAGGTTCAGCAGAGAAGAGATTCAGAGCAGCCCTGCGGAGGGCTTGGGGACCTTGATTGATGAGAAACTGAACATGAACCGGCTTCAGTGTGCGCTCGCAGCCCAGAAAGCCAACTGTATCCTGGGGTGCATCAGAAGGAGCGTGACCTCAGGTCGAAGGAGGTGATCCTGCCCCTCTACTCTGCTCTTGTGCGACTTCACCTGGAGTACTGTGTACAGTTCTGGTGTCATAAGAAGAACATGGAGCTGTTGGAGCAAGTCCAGAGGAGGGCCATGAGGATGATCAGGGGACTGGGGCACCTCCCATATTAAGACAGGCTGAGGAAGTTGGGGCTGTTCAGCCTGGAGAAGAGAAGGCTGCATGGAGACCTCATAGCAGCCTTCCAGTACCTGAAGGAGACCTACAAGAATGCTGGAGAAGGAGCCTTCATCAGGGACTGTAGTGGTAGGACAAGGGGTTTAAACTTAAAGAGGGGAAGTTCAGGTTAGATATAAGGAAGTTCTTTACTGTGAGGGTGGTGAGGCACTGGAACAGGTTGCCCAAAGAAGTGCTAAATGCTTCATCCCTGGTGGTGTTCAAGGCCAGGTTGGACAGGGCTTGGAGCAACCTGTCCCAGTTGAAGGTGTCCCTGTCCGTGGCAGGGGGTTGGAATTAGCTGATATAAGGTCCTTTCCAGCCCAAACCATTCTATGATTCTATGATTATGTGGAGGTTTATTGCTTCCATATTAGATCATGCTGTAAAGCTAGTAAAGCGGTTTCTATGTACTTAAAAGTAAAATTTGGATAATTAACGACGTATGTATCATACTGAGCAATTTATAGCCACTGTAGGGGAATATGTGTAGAATTCCGTTCCTGTGAAGAGAACTCTGTGGCCTGTAAGTATAGAAAGCATTGCATAAGGGATTGCTCTTCCCCTCCGCCCCCCCCCTCCCCCCCCTTCCCCCCTTCCCCCCCATCTATTTCTGGAGAGGTAGAATATCTTTTAAATGCCAGTGGGTGGACGTCATGAAGTGTCATTTCTAGTACTGTAGCCAGGGAGAAGGTAGAGACTTTGCTATCTAAGTGGAAGATAACCTGCAAAATGCTGATGCTTGCCTTTGTTGCAGAAGGGCTTAGTTTGTCAGAAGAGTATCTGGTGCACAATCCTAAAAGCTTGGGGGTGGAAGAGTGAGTAGAAGACGGCTCCAGGGAGAGCAGTCTTCAATACCTAAAGGAGGGCTACAAGAAAACTGAAAAGGGGCTTTTGACAAGGGCCTGGAGGGACACAACGAGAGAGAATGGTTTTAACCTGACAGGGGGGAGATGAAATGAGATCTTAGGAAGTTTTTCCCTGTGAGGGTGGTGAGGCCCTGGCACAGGTTGCCCAGAGAAGCTGTGGCTGCCCCATCTCTGGCAGTGTTCGAGGCCAGGTTGGACAGGGCTTGAACCAGCCTGGTTTAGTGGAGGGTGTCTCTGCCTATGGCAGGGGACTGGAACTGAATGATCTTTAAGTTCCCTCCAGACCAAACCACTCCGTAATTCTGTGAGTTCATGGTTCCATGATGTTGTTCATGTTGTTTCCAAGGCATGCTGTTTGCCACAAGTGACTTCAGTGTTTCTTGCCTGCATTTATGTGTAGTCACTTTGTACTAATTTGATCTTTTTCTAGTTCAAGCTAATGTTCAAATCACAGTGAAGGAGAAAAATTGTATGTATTGAGAGAGCTGACAAAAAACATTTTAACCTTTGCTTTGCAGGCTAGAAAAACTGAATTTTTAATTACACCTCAAAAATAGGATTTCCATTTTTTCCCCTGTGATTCTAGTAGTCCTTTTGCCCCATTTCTTCCAGTTCTGGGTGAGACAGTGCTTTTATTAAGGCTGAATGAATGCCTTGTAGGATAGTGTTAATAGTTGCTCTTAGTCTGAATGTGCTTTGCCTGGAAAGAGCATAGGATGACCATAGCTTTAGTTTTAGCAAACTTAAAACTGCACAATCCAGAACTGCAGACAGTTCCTTATTTACCACTAAAGAAGGGAAAGAGTGTAAATTGGTATTACTAATGCAGCATGACTTTCATCTGGAGGACATATACTGTAGAACTAGGCCCTTTATAGTGATGATGGCAACATGTGTTTCCTAATATAAAAATAGCTTGTAATAAATCATCTCACTCTGAATGTATTGAGTGCCCTTTCGTTTATACATGTATACACAAACTACAGTCCTAAAGGAAAGTATTTCAAGTTTGTCCTTGTTCCCATAATCAAGATATCTGGGCAGTAAAACAAACTACCTGGTGGTCTTTAAAGAAACCCATTTGTAGTCACATTTGATACCATCAGTATGCAGAGCAGTATTAGTATCTTCTATTGCAGCAGTGATTTAGGAATAAAATCCATCCATTCCTACAGTAGAATTCCATGGGCTAGTTTTCCTCCTAAGAATAAAGATTTTATAGCATCAGTGCCAATATAAAATGCACAAATGCAGGTTACAGCATAAGCCTGAGATCTCAAAATTGTAGTAAAGAAAAAGATTGCAGCATCATCACATGTATTCATTCATTGTTGTTGGGTGTGTGTTGGTACCACTGAATGCTGTCTCTTAACTCCGTATAAATGTAGTAATCAAGCATTCATTCATGTCGGCTAAAGTAGCTAACAGTTCCCTTTATTTCACACAAATAGCCGAAATATATTGTGTGTGAACATAAACAAAAGTGATTGATTACCATTTGCGTATTTTATACATTCTTATAACAGATGTGAAGACAAAGTTTATAGTAGTTTTATATTGCTGTGAAGTAGTTGAGATCCATTCAGGAATATTGTCTTCTTGTGGCTGCATGTTTATTTGGGAGAATGTTGGATCTCTCTGCAGGGGTATGAAACGTGAGTTTTGACAGTAAATTATTCTGTTTCTCCTGAATGTAAAAAACCTAGGGAAACAGATCTGGAAGGATGTTAATTTTTTTTTTTTTTTTTTTTGGGTTTCACTTAAATTGCACCATAGTAATTATGTTATTATGTTATTATGTTTGTACTTCGTTGCTTATGTATAGAATTGCAGCAGTCACAGCACATTTTAACAATTCTGGATTTATCCCATAAAGTTAGCCAGAGTCTAACTTGCCCACGTGAGTAAAAAAACAAACTGAGATAGACTGAGTATTTTTGTTTGCTTGTTCTTTAAAAAGACATATATAGTTTGCTGATTACATAGTGCTAATTCTACCATGGCTTTGGGTTTTGATGGCATTAATTGCTTGTTATGAAAGAGTGGTCTAAAGCCGGATACACTGTACGGTCTTTAACTCAATTATCTCATTTAATGCCTTCGTTTGTAAACTGTGTTCTGAAGGAAAGTGAAGAAAAAAGCAAAATATAAGTGCAAAAAAATATAAAGCAGCAGAAATCAGAATAGCCTTCACTTTGTCCTGTGTTTGAAACTAGACAGTTACCAGAGGCGAGCATGAGAACAAGGTGGCTGGGTAATGTTACCTCCCCAGGGCATTCTCCCAGCTTCCAGCAATTTGCAGTTTAGGGGCTTTGTCAGTCACAATTGATAACCACGTGTATCTTGCATCTTCCCAATGTTACTTTAAAATGGTGGGTAGGGAGGAGGCTGCTAGGCTTTGGTCTAGATGCTATAGTTCAAGGAAAGCAGCCTTTGTTATTTTGTACCCTGTATTTTTTCAGGTGTTGAATTCTTGTGACTGGTAGCTTTACATACTTCTCTGGTATTAGATAAGTGATTTCTGATAGATTCATATTTACCTTGTATAAAAATTGAACCTTATATTACAGAAAATTTTGTGTGGTTTTTATGTAGCAGTTTACATTTAACAGTTTCAGTCTGCTTTAGATTGTATTATATGTTACCACATCTAAAAATGTCAGGTTTGCTTCCCTGTATGAGGGATCAGCAGGTCTGCTAGCACGCTAGCAACAAGCAGTCCTGTATAAATTGTTAAGATGTTCAGATGTTAATTCAGTTTGCAGTGCAGCCTTCTGCTTTGTCAAAATAATTTTTAGTTCAGGATTCAAATATTTCCCTGTTTGCTAGTTTTCTGTATTGTTCACACATCTGGCAGCAGAATAATACAGGGGAGTATCTCATGATTTAATTTCAAGTAGTTCTTTTACATGACTAGAATAAAAAAAAAATCTGCAGTTAGAATTTGTTACGTCTAAATGCATTGCAAAATGATTTTAGTATTAATTATGCTATTCTTGGATGGAGAGTATGGCAGAAATAAGCATATTGCTTTTAGTCAACTGACTTGTGTTACATTATTTCACAGAAGATTGTTTGGAAAATTAAATAAAGCTCAGGTTGCTGACACGGTTTATACAGATGGGAAAGAATAGGCTAATACTGCGCCTAAATAGAATATGAAGTAGTAGCCAGTTTATAAAATGTGAGACAGTTTCTTAGCTTAAGCTGTCGAGTTTCTTTATATAATGCTGGTTTCAAATTTTTTGGTGGTGGAGTTTTTTTCCAGACCACACAGAGATTAGCAACCCCAAACCGTACATCAAATCTGCTGAATAGCTGCAGTGCAGAACAAATTTCTTTCAAAGTGGTTTAAAAGTGGTCTGAGTGATATATTGATGCTCAACAAAATTTTTATTAACTAATGTATAAATACTTAAAGTTTAAAAGCATAGTCTCAAATTAATCATCTGGCTGTTTTTATAATTTCTCTGTCCTTCCTTCCTCATGCACATAGGATTTTGCATAATTCTTCACTGTACTTTTGGCTTTTGAAATAGGAATCCCTTTATGTTTTGTTTACAGGTGGAAAAAAATAGGTCATTTGAGGCTGGATGCTATTTTCCTGACTTTCTTATTTGTAGGATTAAAGAAGAAAAACTGTATAGATGCTTAGTTTTAGATTACTGAAACTACAGTAACATAGCCATATGTGAGGATGATTAAAGTGCAGATTAAGCTTTGAAGGGGGGAGAATTTTTAATATCTGCATCTATTTTACATATTACTGTCTATTTTCAATTGGCCACATAGTTACAATCATCCTGTTTAAATTAAGTAGCAGTGTTCTGGAACAGAATTCTGCTGCTTACACATGCTTTTTATAATAAAAATACAGATTATTTGCTTCTTTAAGGTACATGTGTTCATAATTCAGCAGTTCAGTACTCCTTCAGGGAGAGGAGTGTTCCAGGGTGTCAAGTGCAGTGAATTTTGATACTTTTCCGTGAAAATATAATTGTGGGTGATGATACTGACCTTTCAGAATTTCAGTGTATCTGTTTGCTTATTTCAAAGCTACGTACTTGGGTTATTTTATTACTTTGTCACTGGTATTAACGCTTCTCAGCTTCCATTATCCAGCTGTAGTGCACAGCGCCTTGCTGACTGATGTAAAAAGCTTAAACCTCTGTTGTTTTGAATATACTGTGTGGATGCCAACAGCTTGGTCTTCAGTTGTGTGGTTGCATAACTTCTCATAACCCTGCCAGTCTACACCAGATACATGATTGTGGCTCAGGTTTAAAGCTTGGATGTGTTCCGTGTTGAAAACATGAACTGCTCTGTAGGTCTGAGTAGTTGCGCAGGTGGTAGTTGCGCAGGTGGTAGTTGCGCAGGTGGTAGCTGCTGTGTGCTGCTGTTGCTTGAAGGTTGGTTGGCTGCGCAGAACAGGATCAATGTTTAATTCGGTGCTTTTGGTGTTGCTGAAGGAGTGGAACAGTGGTAAGGAAGAAGAAGTTGTTTCTGTGACCTGCAGTAGGGCTGTGAAGCAGAGCCTACAAAGTCTGACATTTCTGTTTTCCTCAGGGCTGGGAAGAAAGCAGGCTTTTAGGATAGTGGAATATTTTGGGTGCTGTGGTGTGATCATAGAGACTGCTGTCAAGTTCAGAGATAACAGAGTGAATTCCCAAGTTGCTTGGGATCGAGACAGCAGAGTGTTACCAGTTTGTATGACTGTGGAGGAATGCATCTACCTGTGCTTCAGGTAGATGGTGGCAGATGGGGCACTGGAAATCCTGGTCTTGTACAGCAGGTAATGAGTATGTGTCATTTGTGGTGGATGAGGGGATGGTTTTATTCTCTTAGTAGAAGGCAGTGTGTCACTGAACAAAATCCTGGCACTTAAATGCCATTAGATTTATGTGTATCTGTGCTTACATCTAGTTGTGGTGTTCTTCTTTTCACATGCAGCATAATAGAATTTCAAGGACTCTTAGATTTAGCTGTCTTCAGGGCCAGAGGCCTCTGACTGCCAGTCTGTTGTAGTGTCTGCAACCTGTGGAGCTGCCTAATTTCATGGATTTCATCATGGATACCATTTTTAGCAACTACAGTGGCAAGTGGCAGTGCAGTTTGGCAATAAAAGCCAAGGGCAAGACAGGCAGTCTTCCCTGAAATCTTGCATTTTGATTGCATCCTTACTTTTCATCCCTCTGTGCTGGCAGAGCTCTAAGCATCTCGCTGGTCTGGGAGAAAGACGTGGGCAGGGCTGTATTTGTCTTGCACGTACTCAGCTGGTATATGAAGTGTTGGTATTGAAAGACTGCTTTCTTCTTGACCTGCAAGGGTGGACAGACTCACACATAGCAGTGTGGGGGTTTTTGAACTTTCTTGTCTCAGGAGGAGAATGTTATGATAATGTTAGTTGTCATTCTGGGAGAAAACGCAAGGATTTTAAATAAGCACTGGGATGTCTTGAGGATTTGTGAGACTTTATACCACATCTTGCATCAAAGAACCTTTACCTGTATCACAGTCAGTTATATCTCATTGTATTACACATGATGACATGTTCAAAATTAAATGAAATTTGCCCATAGCAGGGAAGTTTAGGATCATCTGCCTATAAAGGTGGATGATCCTTGTTTTGTGTTCAGAATGTCCTCTGTGCATATGGTATAAACAAAAACTACACTGAAGGGAGACAAAAAACCTGCCCCATCCCTGGCAGTGTTCAAGGCCAGGTTGGATGGGGCTTGGAGAAACCTTATCTAGTGGAAGGTGTCCCTGCCTGTGACAGGGGCTTGGAACTGGATGAGCTTTAAGGTCCCTTCTAACCCAAACCAGTCTGTGATTCTGTGTTTCAGATTCAGCATTACTTGCCAGAAGCTTTCTGGATGACAGCTAAACCCTTCCAGTGCACTGGTACTCATAGAGTGTGCCCAGCAGCACGTTGGTGGGGGGACTGTGGAGTAACATGTAATCTGGAACAATTTTTTTTTTGCTGTGAAACCTGAGCATGTCTTAGCACAGCCTTCATCCAGTTGATTCTATTTTGTAGTGCACAGTTACCTCAGAGATAAAGCCTGAATGTGGAAAAGCTATGTTCAGAGGAATCATGCTGTTTAGCTTTCACACATCTCTTTCACTGCTGTCTTAGAGGGAGCTAGAAGGAAATGGACACTGTTTCCTTTGTGTTGCATGCACTGAGTTTTGGTTCACTAACTCCCAAAGGTAAATTCCTAACTTGTATGTTTTCGTTACAGCCATGTACCCCTAATCTCAGTGTTCTACTAGAAAGCGGTATTGAGGTAGTTTGGTTGCACAAAAAGTAAAAATGGAGTTTCCCTTAGCTCTGCTTTCTACAGTCAGTTCATGGGTGTATTGGAAGCTGTAGCTGTGCCGTTAGCAGCAATGTAGATTGAGGTGAACCTCAGCAGTTTGTTGTTCATTTTAAAGTTATTTTCTGACAGTGGCTGTAAAAACAATCTTAAGGAAGGTGCAGATAACTGTAGAATTGTTTCTTCACATAAAAAATATTACCTTATTGATTGACTTCAGTCCTGAAATATGGAGGTTAATGGTACAGGGAGAGGAACCGAACATTCATTCTGATTCATGTAAGTACTAATTTCTGGTCTGGATCAAAACTAGAGAGTCAAAATGGTAACCAGTATCTATACTGTGTTGGAATAGATTATGCTATGTAGAGTTCAAATGTAAATTCCCCCAGGTACTTGTCTGCAGGTTTAGGGTTGACTGTTCAGGATTCAGTGTTTCTCATATAATGTACCACTGGAAGAACATGTAGATGTGTATTTGGCTGGTTTGAACGTAGAGAGGGGATAATGAGTTTATATCCAGCTTTTTGCTTGCATCTCCAGTGAAAGCATCTCTCAATTATTCTAAATTCTTCTATTTAGTTATTCATGAGAATGTGGCCTTAAACAAATTTAGAAAAAACAACAACAAAACCCAAGCAAAGAGGAAAAAAGCCCCCCAAAACCAACAAAAACAAGTCAAAGGAAAAAGTTCATGAGGTATATGCCTTTCCCTCAGAAAAACACAAGTTTTATTTATTGATCTTACCATTGTTCTTTTACAGTGAAATCAATGCCCGGCTTGATGCTGTGTCTGAAATTCTGCTGTCAGAATCCAGTGTGTTTGGTCAGATTCGAAATCTTCTTTGTAAGCTGCCAGATATAGAAAGAGGCCTCTGCAGTGTTTTTCACAAAAAGGTATATCCATAATTACCCTAATATATTATTTCCCAAATGGCGTCATTCTTTCTTAATGTATTACAGGTTTTGCATGTTTGTTTAAATATATTTTCTTCTTAGCAAGACTGAGGCTGACTTAATAAAAGGATGCGAGTTCATAAAAATTACTTTTGCCATATGGTAGAGCCTTATTTTATTTGTTAATCAGTGATACGCTGATGGAAGAAATGCCTGAGTAGAGTTCAGGAATGCATAAACTGTATTGCTAATGCTAAGAGGAAATACGTCTCTGGTATTTATGATTTAGTGGCTGGGTTCAGTGAGATGGGATGATGCAATACGTCCTTATGCCATAAGTTATTTCCCTTTAAAACAAACCACTGCATTCTGTATGCTTATCTAAAATCATGCTTGAAAGTGAAACCACTTAGCTGTAGTTAGCTGTTTTCAAATTAATGTTAATTTGTTTATAAATTCTGTAATTTGGATCTCACTTGCACATTTTAATAATTACATGTAATGAGACCCTGAGTTCTTAGTTGAAGCAGATTAATCTGCTAATAGCACCTATGCAGTACTTCATGTTCTTTTATTTCACTGATCTATCTGGAGTTTGACAGTTTTTTTAGATAAGGGAATAGGTGGGTAGAAGGAGAGCAAAGTTGTAATTTTCTTTGGATGGTACACTACAAAGTTTTCGTCTCTCTGAAAATCTGAAACTCAGTTCTTGTGTAACTTTTAAAGCCCTAATGTGTTGTGGTGCTAGGCACATGGAAAGACTTCATGTGTCAATGAATGGTTACAGCCATAATGAAGTTTATGGAAAGAAGGAGTGTGCACCAACTTCCCCATCCTCTAAAATGTACCCTATTGCAGAATCATAGAATGATTTAGGTTGGAAAGGACCTTAAGATCATCTGATTCCAATCCCCTTGCCATGGGCAGGGAAACCTCACACTAGACCATGTTGTCCAAGGCTCTGTCCAACCTGCCTTTGAACATTGCCAGAGATGGAGCATTTACCGCTTCTTTGGGCAGCCTGTTCCAGTGCCTCACCACCCTCACAGTGAGGAGCTTTTTGTAAAGAATTTTTTGTAGGGATACATCTGTATTCCACAGCAACAACCTGGCAATCCTGTCCTGTGCTTCCTTTTTTTTTTTTTTTTTTTTTTTTTTAATTTAATTTTTTTTTATAGTAGTCAGTATGTGTTTCTTCAGGTGTCCCTTCCGTTGCAGGACTGCTTACCCTTCTCAGCTCTAAAGCTGTCATTTAGGTGGAAACATTTAGAGATCCTCAGTTTTCATGTGATACTTGGAATGAGGTGATAATATAGTTTGTGTTAACAATATCCACTGTAGCATGAAGATATGTGTAGTGAGTCAGATGTTGGAAAGAAGTTGCAGGAGAGGAGGGTGCTCCCAGAGAATCCTCAAGAAGAGTAAATGAGGGGAAAAAGATCCAAACATCACTCTTCCCCTCGTGAATTAGCTTCCCTTGGTAAAAATCTAGTTTGTCATCCACTGCAGAACACTATGAAGAATCACTGAAGCACTGAGTATTCCCTGAGATCTCCTGGACTTTGAGGAGATGACAGTGTCCCTGTAAGATGGGGTTTGGTTTGAATAAAGAATCAAAAGCAGACTCGGGGAAACAGATTTTCAGTCTAGACAGACAGTGGATATGGAATCTGAAGAAAGGTCCCGGCAAAGCAGATGCATATTCAAGAACATGGAGTAACTGGTTTTCATGAGGTTTTGATGTTTTGTTTAGTTTGTTTGGTTGGTTTTTCTCCCCTCCCCCAGAATATCCAGTGAATTATTTCAGTTCCTGCAATAGAAACCTCTACAGTTGTGTTAATTCCATATATCCATCTCCCACATACTCAGACTGAGGTTCACTGTAATTTCATTCCCATTAAGGGATCCAGAACTTCAAGTGCAATGCACTGATGGCTTAACTAAACAAATTTACTTGTTAGTTCAGTGTCAACTGCAGGAAAAATAGGTGAATGTGGCAACTATTGCATTCTTCAGGCCATTTAGACTCCAGTGACTTAAGTATTTGAGGAGGCATGTTTCATGAAGGGAGAACTCTGAAGTGGACAGAGATAGCTGGGTTGTCTTAGTCATTCCCAACATCTTTCATTCATATCAGCCACTGCAGAACTTTTTATTGTGCAATGCACTTTGCACGAGTAACCTTTAGAGGAGACAGAAAAAAATGAAGGCAAAACAGTGCTGTGCTTTGGAACTGACTTATGGGAACTCTTCTGATAAATAACATCATTGTGTATTTTCCTGGTCTGACTTTTTGGGGTTTTTTTTTTTTTTTGGTTTTTTTTTTTAGTAAGTCTGCTAATGATTCTTATTTGGTAACATAATTCATATTGACAGTTGTTAAATGATCCTCCACAAGTTCCCATAGCCCCAAACCCAAACTACCAAACAGCATTGCTGATCTACCTCCAGGTATGAGCAGGGTGGAGTTAGAACAGCATTATTGTAGTGGCAATTAGGTATTACCTTGGAGGTTGTATCACCAGCTCCAAGTTTGTCCCAGCTTGAAAAAGGACTATAGGAATGAATAAGGAGACAGGAACAGAGTTACTGTTCTGTGGAGGGTGGAATTAATACAAGGACTGGTTCTTAGTTTTTACAGCTCCAGCACCTGACATCTTGCCAGGCAGAAATGCTGTCAACAGCAGAATGGTCTCACCCTCCTCCATGGCAAGAGAAGGGTGGCTGGAGATCAACTGTTTGAAGACTTCTTGGTAACATTCAAAAGCTGACTTCAAGAGGAAACAGAGAATTGCCAAGAGCTTTGTCTAGGTAGGGCCTGGAGCAGATGCGAAACTAGATCTTCCTGGAAGGACACATTGGGTCAGTGTTTTCCATAACCAGTTCAGCTGTGCCCTCTAGGCCCTGGAGAGAGGCGCCAAATAATAGAACAAAATGTAGGCCACATGCATTTCCTTTTATGATCTGCATCTTAGGACAGTAGGAAATATGAATAGCAGGACCCTATTTTTGTGTCTCAGTCAGAGTGATTACTGCTTAGTCTTGTCTTGGAGTTCACAGAAAGGCAATAGAGAAGTTGGAGACCTGTGACTGAATAGGTCTAAACCCCAGTACAGAGTAAACATGTCATCAGTACTTTTAGTTATGTGTCCTACAGATCCATCCTGATACTGCTTGCTGTTTTCATGCCTGGCTTAATGTAGTGTGTTTCAGAAGATAAATATTTATACAGCCTAGATCCCTAAATGTTTATCTTATTGGTACCTTTTGCACAATAATTTTCATTTTCTTTTTTACTAAAGCTTAGTCACCAAAGTGAACAGGAATCATCGTAACAAATAGTCATTGAATTTTAGAACAGATTAAAGTGAAGCTGTTTCACTGAACTCCTGTACAGGGTGTGAGGTCAAGAATCAAACCTTTCCTGGGTGTGTAGGAAAGTGTCATTTTAGTTTGTTCTGCTTCTGATCTCCGCCATAGGCTCTCCCTTGTTTGCAGTTCCTCACAGTTTCTTGCAGTTGAAAAAGCCTGTTCAGTTCTAAATCACTGTCTAAAACTTTGCTGCCCACTTAATCAGGGCTGCTCACCTGTGCAAAATAAAGCAGGTGGGCAGTTGCTTACAAAAGAGGGTATTTGCTGCTTGGATGCTTCCAGGGATTTACCCTTGGTTTTCCAGTGAATACTTCACTGTTGTGCTCAGACTCCTTGGTTGAAGAAGGGTGCTGCCTAGATGACTGCTGAGTGTTTAAAATCTTTGCTATAAGCTTGTCATCTAGAATGATGCTGAAAATGTGCCCTTCTCTGGAAGGTATGTCTAATAACTTTATTGAAGATTGTGTTACTCAGTAACATAAGATTAGAGTAGATTCAGAGAAAAATGTTGTATTTCAAATTATTTTTTTTGTCTTACTAAATCAATTAAATCAGTATCTGCTGTATATGCCCAGGAAATTAGTTACTGTTTGAATAGAATGTTTATAATAAATTCTCCCCATAGCATGTTGTTGACTTCAGATAACACATACCTTTTGTATTTTAAATTTTTTCTTCTATGAAAGCACATGTGTCTGCTATACTTTTAATCTTTTAAAGAATTTGCACCACAGATATTTTTAGACTTGGTGATTTGAGCAAGTTGTCCCCTGGTAATCTGAATTAATAGAAGTAGTGTCATAACAAGGGGACAGAGTAACCTTAAAAATAAATACCTCATTTTTCCTAAACCAAAACCACTGGGCTTACTATATTAAAAGTAGAAAAGTAGATACTACATTTTGTAAGGAATGATAAATGTATGCTGCATTTCAACTCGCTTTTTTTTTTTATTTAAAATGCTTTTAATTTGGAGTGGTCAATGGCTGTCAGCTGTGTGTCTCTGTGGCTCCCTACTAGATCTGTAGGAGACAATTCCACTAATGCAAACAAGGCTAAATTGCTTTCAGCATTGTTGAAAGTGTGTTAGAGCTGGCATACTACTTAGATCTTTCATGCATTGTTTTTGATGGCAGTCCTACCATTTTCAGTACAGTTGGATAAACTGCTAGTTGAAACTATTGTTTGCCATCGCTGTCAACTCCGAGGTTATTCTCCTTGTGCCAAAGAAACTGTAATAGCTACCACTGATGGTATTTCAAAGTTTGACTTCAAAACTTGCATTGAATAAGCTTGCGAGAATCTTCTGTGAATGCAAGAATATTAATCCCACTTTATGCAAACCATTTTTACTTCATTTTAAAGCTTCTAATTTATAATAGTGTTACATGTATTTTGTAAGGTTACTTAGGATTTAAGTGAAATCAGTCCCACTTTAATGGACCCCAGCTTTTCAGAAGTATTTTTATGCATCTGTTCCAAGTTACATGTTTGCTTAGTAAATCATTTCTGCAGGGGAGCCATTAAATTTTAGATGCAAAGTCCTACGGTTTTACTAAAATCAAGCCAAGAGAAACGGTAACACTCTGAATAAGCACAAAAAGGCTATGTTCACCCTCTTTTTGGGGAATGCTGCGTTTAACAATATGTTTGCAGTAAAGCATGCTGGATTTCCTGTTCTCCGAAGGTACTGTAGACCTTAGCTCACATAAAATCAGATAGGTTTTAACTCCTTATATGTCTGTTACAGTGTTAAGCTTTCACAGTTGCCATGAGATGCTTTGGCCTGTTTCTTAGATATCCTTTGAGAAATCTCATGCTAACTTTCAGGGTCATTTATGGCTTTGTACATAACCAAGGTTGTTTGTTCCCCCCTCTCTAATTCTTTTACAGATGACACTTGCTTGAAATCTAGTTTCTTACCCCTACTGAAGCCTCACCCTCACAAGCCTCACCAACCTTATTGAAAAACATCTTAGGAGAAGTTTTTATATATTCTTAGAACTTTTTCCTTTTCCCACCTTCAGTAGGTATTGTACTAATTAAATCCCTTTTTCATTCCTTTTTTTAAAGAGCAGTTAAAACAAACCACCACCAGCTGGTCAACTGATGCATTTCTTACTGTTCATATTTGCTAGTTCTTCTTTTCTGGACATAGCTATGTATCAGCTAATGCTGTTTTTCAAGGACCAGTGTTGCAATTTCATGTGGCATGGCTTCAGCCTTTGCCTGCTTGAGTTCATTTTGTAGTCAAGGGAAGTCTTGCAGAATTCTGTCTTTTTATCTACATCAGTGTTGATGATGATGATGTACTTGGTCACACTGCATTTTACTTTACCAGTCCAAGCCTGGATTTGTCATTTATTTAGTCTTTCAGACCTTTCGTTTGTGCTTTGACTTCAAATGCCATTGACAGATTTACTGCTTTATTATTTGTTTTATGTTCTTGTCAGAGCTTTTGCAAGATAGAATAAGTAAGTTCCAGATTATCAGAAAGATGCTGATAAATTGCAGTGAGTGCAGAGGAGAGCCAAAGTTTTCATGAGGCTGAAAAATTGATTGTTTACGAAGAAAGATTAAAATAATATAGTTCGATTAAACTGAGGAGAACAAGGTTTAGAGATACTTGTTAACACCCTGTTAACAGCAGAAAAGCAGATGAGATAGTGTGGTATGAAAGAGGAAAACTAGAGACGCTGGGATTAATTTGATGGAAGGGAAATTTAAGCTGTCTGATAAAACTTTTACATGATGATACTTACTGCTTTATGGATTAATTTCTGAAAGGAAGTGGTAAGCACACAGCTTCTAAGAATATTAGGGAGGGCCCAAGAGAAGACAAAAAGAAAACTCATGCAGAAAAAATCAGCAGTTGCAAGGAAACCACCCAGTGGGTCTCTTATATCCCTAATTTACATGGGTCTGAAACAAAGATGAACTTAGGTTTTCCAGAAACATTCAGAATGAAATGTCTTTGGTCTTCCAAACTGTCATGAAATACTCATGGTTAAATTACACAGTCCGTTAGTGAAGTATCTATCAACCTTTCCTGTTCTTTAGCATACAGCCATGCTTCAGGAGAGTATATAGCAGATACTGGCTTTATGATAACTTCAGTAACATTTAATTACTCCTGTGATTGAATGCATTTTAAATTGCCAGGAATGATTTTTTTTTATTTTTATTTTTGTTTAATACAGCCTTTATGATAGAGCAAATCAGTGAACACGTCAATTAAACTTAAAAATTATTTTCTTTCTAGCTTTATTGTTGTCAGTCTCTTTATTGTTGTCACTACTCTTCCAGTAGTGTTCTCCTACTTCCACAGTAGATTGCCAAGGCTGCAGGTCTAGCTGTATCTTTATTCTGCCTTTATACAGCATGGAGGACGCTCTTCCATTGCTGGTCACAGCAGTGACATGTATTTAATGAGAAGAGGGCCAAGGCTGTAACTGGAGCTTACATTAATTTATTGTTTATGGTTTTCAGAAGATTGCATTTATATGATGTTTGTGTTGTGAAGGCATTACAGAGCAAACTTATTTTATTAGGGTTATGTATGTGGGAAAGGAGGCAAAGTGTTCCTTTAGAGCCCAGCATTTTTGTTAATACTTGCTTCTGGGTACATAAGTTATTTGGAAGAAATAACCACAGTGTAATAGATGAGAGAATTGTTTTAGTTCTTGCATGTGGCTGTGGGAAGGAAAGAGAATGAAAAATTTACCTCTGGGGAGAGATTTTGAAAGAGAAGGGAGGGCAAAATAATAATGTAGGAGTGTTTTATGAAATAGTGATTCATGGAAGCCTGCATGTTCTGCAGTTAATGTTGTACTGATTACCAGAAAACACTGACCAGAAATTGAATATTAGGCTGTTTGTTGCCTAGGTAGGAGAGAAAACATAATGTAGGAAGAGAAGGATGTGGCATACAAAGAGTTTCATAATAGGAGCATTCAGTTTGTCCTACTCCCTTCCTTGCATTCTCAGGTGAGGAAAACAAACTGTTTCTGTATTGTCAGTGCACTGAAGAAGGAATATCTGATCTACAGATCAGTAAAATATGTTTTATACGTCTCTATCCAGCAACAGGAGTAACGGAAATCAGCTCCCGACTGGTTCCTAACAATGGTGGTTGAAATAGTAGTATGCTTTATTAACCTTGTGAATGTGGTAAGTCTATGCAGCTGTGTTAGAAATAGTCCATATGTTTTTGTTGTATTTTGTATAATTTTCAAAAGAGCCTAAAAGTTCGTAGAATTTAATGAAAATATAATAATACACCATAATGATTTAGACATTGCTTCCCTTCTCAGTGCTCAACCCAAGAGTTCTTCTTGATAGTCAGCACCCTGTCTCGCCTGGACTTGGAGATTCAAGCTCTTGTTCCAGTCATACATTCTTATGTGAAAACTCCTCTATTACAAAATGCACTGTTGGAAATCCCAGAACTTCTCTCCCCAGTAAAACATTATTTAAAGATCCTTAATGAAGAAGCAGCCAAGTAAGTAGAGAAAATACATGAATCTTCAGTGCTTCATAGGCTTTCTGAGTAAATGTATTCAGTTATGAGGGTTACACATCTGGTTTTAATATACCTTAGTATATTTTTTGTTTTATGTACAGGTTACTTAAAGCAGAGGTTGTTTTCTACAGCTTAAATTCTGTTTTTCCAAGTTAAACTATGAGAGAAAGTAGTTTGCTTAGTGGGTGTTTGCCTCAGGCTGCATAATTTTTTGAAAGTTTTTCAGCTTTTTTGGGGAATGAATTTAGAGCAAAATATGTTTTGCTCATGTTAATTTGTTTAACAACTCTTAAATTATTTTTTTTTTAATAGAGAAGCTATTTTTTTTTTAGTGGAGAAACATGACCTTTAGCAGAGTGGCTGCTCTGCTGTCAGGAATAAGCCTTTGACTTTTTTTGTGAAAATTCATCAAAGCTTTGAGTGTCCTCCATCCATTTCTAAAAATCTCTTTGCATAGTCACTAGTGGGAGAGAAAATAAATTTAATATAGATAGATCTTCCTAAACTTCCATGCTGTAAGCAAGTTTCATTTAACTTTTGACACGATGATAGAAGACTGATTAGATATTAATGAGATTAATTATTAATGAGATCTAATTGACTCTGGTATCAGTGAAGCTTCTTTGATGAAAGATGTGGTCTATAGTTTAATATGTTGTTATATTGGGGCAGTATAGTCTTGATGTTTTATTTTCAAAACAGAGTAAAACTTCCATTCTATTTATAAAGTGTTCTTTTATATTTCTCCAACTGAGATTTAAAATTAAGAAATTTAAGAACTTAAGAGTGCCTAGACCTTATTTTGTTTGCTTCAGAATTAGAGACACATGCAAGGTGTGTAAATTTAGAAGTGGAGAAGGCTAGAAGTATTTGCTGCGCCTATTGGACAGGTGGGATTATGAGATTTCTACTGATGAATGTGATCCAATTATAGTTGTGGCAGGTTATGACAAAACAGAGTGTATCTTAATTATACCAAAATTACTGTAGATAGGTGTAAAATATGCTTCCTTTTTTTTTTTTCTGTTACTGTATAGGTAATGGCTTGAACAGTATACAAAAATAAGAGAGTATTAGTAGAAGGTATCATCAGAGATCTGCAGAAGTTATATGTTTTATTTGCATTTATTCAAAATTACTAAAAGACCCTACCTTTTGGCCTTTATACATTTAAAACTTGTGTGGCAGTATTATTTGGACTCAAAACCCTTTCTTTCATTGGAATCATGGTGACTGCTTATATATACATGCACTTGTATGTATACTGCATCATGTGTTAATTTTATTATGTGGTGTGGGTAAAATACTGTAGTGGCATTCAAAAGCATCCTTGTGATCGAGGGTTTTTTTAGGGGGTGTTTGAGATTTTGAGGTTTGTGGTTTTGGTGTGCTTTTTTTTTTTTTAACTGTCAACTTTTATATTTTTGGTAGGCATCACACAGCAGTGACAGTCTTCACAATCAGCTGCTGGCTACTAGCAGTCTTCTTTTTTTTGCTGCATTCCCATGGAAACAGGTCTAATTAGCACAAAATTGTTTCCAAAAATTAATACTGTATTTTAAAATGACATTTTTAGTGTCATTTTATGCAGTAACTACATCCATGTAATGCAAAAATCAAAGTACGGTTTAGTGTTACCTGTCTGGTCATTGGTTTGTGACCAGCTGCAGTTTCATTCACAGGCAAAGGGGTATTGGAGCGGGTAGACTATTAGACTTTTTATTGCTTCCGTGTTTTAATACTTTCAGTTTGCTAATTACTTGCTCTCCAAATATTAGATTTCAGGGTAATTATGCAATTAACTTGTACAGTTTTGCATTTGCTTTCAAATACAAATGTGTTTCCAGTTAACTTAGGGCTGATTTCACTACTTTGTTTGCTTGCTACTTCCTAAGATGTTAAATTTTTGTTATTTTTGATGACAACCATATTTTAATAGCTTTTTCAGCTTCCCAGTTTTAAACATTTGAATGGCATTGTGCGTTCAGGCTTCAATCCGGAGCTGAGATAGTGCAGCCAAAACAATTCTGTCATTTTCTGACACTGAGACTAGAAAAAGAGTCTTTGTTTTCCATGTATTAAAAATGCTCTAGTTAAGCTTTCCTTGAGAAAAGAAGGAAGCTGCTCTGAGAAACTCCTGATGACATTCTGCTTTGATGAAGGCGTATTGGGAGGGACTTCTCAATCCACATGAAAATCTGTCAATTTGGCTAAATTTTTAATATGTTTCAAGTCTGTGTTCAGCAATTATCTAAATCTTCACATTTAATCATGATAAAGATGTTGTCAGCACTTGGGAGTGCATGAGGTTGGTACAGCAGTTCCATTCCAGAATTAGGATTGAGGCAGAAAGGAATGGTCTTTCTTGTGCTTCCTTTTCTTGCTCTACTCAACGGAGGGAGAACAAACAGAAATCTGCAGAATGCACATCAAGAAACGGCAAGAAACCTGAGTCAGCAATACAAGAATGAGCATGAAGTAATACAGTAGGAAGAAACAGGAACAGGTTGGGTTTGAACCATTTGGGGGGTTATCTTGGTGCAGCTTCTTAGAGTTCATATACAAAGTTCCTTTCTATTTATGTAGTGTGTATGTCAGCTTTCGGTAAATGTGCTGTATCATGACCCAGTAGCAGAAAAGCTATATTTAGAGAGGAATAAAAAGCAAGTGTTAAAACAAATGAAAATTAATAAATAAAAGTATGGACACAGCCCATAGAACTAGAAACCTTATCTTTTGTTTTACTATTATTTTATCTTATGCTTCTTATGGATAGGACTGGAGATAAAACCCAATTGTTCAAGGACCTTACAGACTTCCCTGTTATCAGAAAGAAAAAAGAGGAGATTCTGGGTGTGCTTTCTAAAATCCAACTGCATCTGCTGGACATTCGTAAACAGATCAAGAACCCTTCTGCAGAATACGTTACAGTTTCTGGTCAAGAGGTAATATGGTATCTATTATGTATGGCAGTACCCTTGCTTGTCTGAAAAACAGCTTAAAAGTTAAACTTAACTAGAACTCTCTTCATTTAATATGATAATGAGGTCATATACTTTAAAAAACATGATTTTTTGTACAACTTCAAAGTACAGTTTTGTGACACTGTCACTTTTTTAAGTGAATTACTTTAGTGATTCAGATAAAAACCCGATTATTTCAGTTGAATTTGGTTCAGTAATGTTTTGCTATTCCATATATGTAGAAACGCTTGCAAGTTTCCAGGGTTATTTATGTGGCTATTAAGTGCCGAAATATTCTTAGAGAACCAAAAAGCACAGCGTTAGGTTGATTTGAAGAATGGTAAAATGATTTGTAATTACTGATTAAGGCTGTAATTTGAAAGATGGGAGAGAAGAGAAACGGTATTGAAGAATGATACTTTTTTTTTTTTACTTTTAGTTCTTAGAAACAGTAGCTGCAGAACAGAGCTTTTGTTTGCTAGATGCTGTGTAAGTGTGGGCAGGCCATGCTCCAGCCAGCTGAGAAGTTCAGTGCAAAAAAAATGAAGAGAGATGGCAGATCCTGTCAGATTGGTGGGGGAGCTGAAAGGAGCAGTGAGGTAGCACTGTTCAGTTTTGGTCTTTGGCAGCTTGGAGTAGGAAGACTGGGGAAAATGCCACAGGAAACTGAGAAAAGAAAGGAGGCAACTAGGAGTTAGGAACGAGAGTTGGGAATGAAAGAGTAAAGATAAGGAGGGAAGGAGCTGGAAGCAGCCCATTGTCACACTGGGGGCCTAGGAAGGTGGAAAAGACCAATAGAAACATCATGGTGCTGACAGGCAATGCTGAAGGTGAGAGAGATAGTCAGAAGTAATGGATTAAAGATAGCAGCATTTGATGAACACCTTAGGTGGGTATTTGCCTTCAATGATGGGGCTACAGAACTGATGGACAGGGGTAGGGCAGTTGATGTCATCTACCTGGACTTGGGCAAAGGATTTGACACTGTCCCACATGACATCCTTGTCTCTAAATCGGAGAGACATCAATTTGACAGGTGGACCACTCGCTGGATAAAGAGCTGGCTGGATGGCTGCATGCAAAGAGTTGTGGTCAATGGCTCAGTATCCAAGTGGAGACAAGTAATGACTTGTGTCACTCAGGGGTTGGTTTTGGGGCTGATCCTGTTCAACATCTTTTTCGGTTACATGGACAGTGTGATCGAGTGCGCCCTCAGCAAGTTTGCCGATGACACCAAGATGTGTGGTTCAGTTGATAGGGAAGGGTTGGGATCTGGAGGGACCTTGACATGCTTGTGAGATGGGCTGATGCCAAACTCATGAAGTTTAACCATGCCAAGTGCAAGGTCCTACACCTGGGTCGGAGCAATCCCAGGCACAGCTACAGGTTGGGCAGAGAAGAGATTCAGAGCAGCCCTGAGGAGGAGGACTTGGGGGTGTTGGTTGATGAGAAACTGAAGATGAGCTGGCTTCAGTGCACACTCACAGCCCAGAAAGCCAGCTGTATCCTGGGCTGTATCAAAAGGAGCATGACCAGCAGGTCAAAGGAGGTGATCCTGCCCCTCTATTCTGCTCTTGTGAGATGTCACCTGGAGTATTGTGTGCAGTTCTGGTGTCCTCAACATAAGAAGGACATGGAACTGTTGGAACAAGTCCGGGGGGGCCACGAGGATGATCAGGGGACTGATCCGCACCTCCCATATGAAGACAGGCTGAGAAAGTTGGGGCTGTTCAGCCTGGAGAAGAGAAGGCTGCGTGGAGACCTCATAGCAGCCTTCCAGTATCTGAAGAGGGGCTACAGGGATGCTGGAGAGGGACTCTTCATTAGGGACAGTAGTGATAGGACAAGGGGTAACGGGTTAAAACTTAAACAGGGGAAGTTTAGATTGGATATAAGGAGAAATTCCTTTACTGTAAGGGTGGTGAGGCACTGGAATGGGCTGCCCGGGGAAGTTGTGAATGCTGTTCAAGGCCAGGCTGGACAGAGCCTTGGGTGGCACGGTTTAGTGTGTGGTGTCCTGCCTGTGGCGGGGGGTTGGAACTAAATGATCTTAAGGTCCTTTCCAACCTTAACTATTCTATGATTCTGTGATTTTTGAGGATGAAGCTGGGAAGAGGAAGCGTAGGTAAAGCTTTGGGTAGGCTATTAGCATGGATGCTGAAGTCCAAAAGGAGAAATTTGGAAGAGTGTGTTTAAGTATTGTGTGAGGAAGGGAAGGGCCAGGGTTTGAGAGGTTTGTCTCAGAGAGGCTGCTTTAAGAGATGGGTGATGACACATGTGTGAAGAAAGGAAAAAAGAGGAACCGATCCACGAGAGAAGCGCATCTGATGAAGTAGACAGATATGAACTGACCAGGAGGGTTTGAGAAATGACCAGGCACTATGCACAGGTTCATGAGAGGAGAGCTTTGTAACGGGACAGGGTGCCGTGTCTTCGGTGTATTCATGAAAGGAGCTGCAGAGCTTAGGAATAGTTGTTACTTAATTACGTCTGGTATGGGTGTTTCAGAGGCATCAAATAAAGCTGTAGAAGAAGATGGTTGTGAGGAAAGGAAGGATACTAAAGGAATGGAAGTAATGGAAAGGGGATTGGACGGGAGTTGCAGAGCAGTCTCCTTGGGTTACGCTCTCTTTCAGTTCTGTATGGTGTATTCTCATGTTCTTGTAGCAGTCTGATAGATGTAGTATTCAAACAGTTCCTCACATCAGACTTGGGCAGAAAGCAGGTTTATGATTTGCTAGTTCCGGAAGCTAGAGAAGCTGCCAGGAAACTTGTTTTATGCATCCCCCTACTCTGAACAGCTGTTCAAAGTACAGGCCTTTTTGGAGAAAAAAACAATAATGGAACTATTTTTTCCTTAGCATGTGCCGCGAAAGCATGATTGTGAGCACATGGTTAGGTTTTCAGAGTCAGCCCAGTTTGTTAACTTATGTTTGTTAAGTTCTTGTTGGAGTTCTGATGAAGATCTGGGTGACACATACCTTTTCCAAAATACAAGGTTACACCCCTATCTATCCCATCTTTTGTATCCAGACCTGTAATGTAATTCATAGTGTGCACTGTATAGGACAGAAAGCAGTCTGGATAGTGACAGTATTGCTATTCATTTCAAGCAGGATTTAGAGAGGAATTACTATATTTGGCAAATACTGGTTTCTTGTATTGCATAAGCAGTGCTTTTGTCCCAGTTTATTTAGTACTGCAATTATTTAATAGGACTAAGAATGAAAGCAAATGGTTTTGTTGTTTTGAAGAAGATTGCAGACTCTCTGCTTGTTTCTCACTAGCCACACAAACAGGCCAGGCGACTGAACTGGCGGTGTTAATTCAGACTGTTTTTAGGCATCCAGCACAGACACAATTGTCACACTATGTTGTGTCTTCCTTTCCTAAGCACTGGATATTTATTTGAGATGAACTTCAGAAAAAGCTGTAATACCAGCACATCAGCAACACCACTAGTGGCGGCAGCAGTTGTCTCATGTTCAGATCTTTGCAGATCTCTGCTTTTGCCCATTTTCAGTCTTTTTATCTCACATGTATTATGCAATTTCAGGGTTTCTACCTTACCAAATCTGTTAAAAGTGTCTTGTATGAATTAAAAGCTAGTGCACTATGTCCTTGCTGGGGTCTTGTGCTCACATTAGAATTATCCTTCTTAAGGGTGATTGCTGGCTGTTCTAGTGAGGTGTGGAAGTTTTTATCTAAAACATGCTAAATGTAATGGAAAAGCTTTGTCAGCTTTTCTGTGAAGGTGGTCAAATTCTGAGTTAATCTAATCTCTGGTACAAATGTGGTTTCCAGTTGAAATTTTTCATTTGAGAATGCCTCAATTCTTTGACATCCAGGACCACAGGCTAGTGTTATAAAGATAACGGACATGAATCATATAAAATACTGCAAGAAACACATCATATAAATTACACTGCACTGAGCCTCTTGCTACTACTGCTGGTTTTCCTTACTCCTTCACTTTCTGACCACAAGTTGATAGAAACTTGATGGAAGGTACTGTTGATGCAGTGCTAGCATTTGAGAGTTTGGGCTCCTGTCTGTGAAATGTTGTAGGTGGCTGTGGCTCAGCAGAATCACTCATCCCAAGGCAGGAGGACACATCTCTCTGATAAGGAGTAGCTTTATCACGTGATCTATAGCATAGAGTCAGTGTAAATGCTAAATTCTCTACAAGCCCCAGTCAGGATCAGGTAAGTAAAGCTTACCTACTAGCTTTAGTATGGTTTTGGCTTAGTAAGAGGAAGGTGAGAAGAGCGTGTTTGTGGGTTTGAATAGAAGGGCAGAGATGGGGCAGCAACATGGTAGGGCTCAAGAACAGGATAGGAGTTGCTTGTTTGTCAGAAAATATTTATGCCATAACCCTCACTTGTGGTACAAAAAAAGAACATTAGCTTCTGGTCTGCTCAGGCAGTGTAGGCTGATTATGGTTTTCTTCTGATGCATGCAGATTTCTTGATGCATGATGATTATGGTTCTGCATTCTTCCTTACATCCCATTATATGTAATATTATATTTCTGTTTATTTTAGTTCACGGTAGAAGTTAAGAATTCCCATAAGTCATCTGTGCCATCTGATTGGGTTATGGTTAGTAGGTATGTAAAATCTCTTTGAAGTTTGTCTATTTTTATATTAAAAGAGTGGTATTTTAGTATTACAATTAATTACATACACATTCTCATTGCTCCATGTGTTTGTGGTTTTGGTTTCGTTTTTTATTTGAAAACCAACCAACCAAAATTGTTATATTAATTTATTGCCATAGTCAGTTTTGCTTAAACACAAACAAAACCAAACTGAAAAAACAGAGTTCTTAAAGTGTTTGTTTTTACATGGTATATCCTTGGTGCACTATGTTACTTGCTTAATCTTTCATATAATGTATGAAAGTACGTATGCTAGTGTCCAAAATTACGGTCTGAATTCAGTTTTGCCTGTAGTTTGTACATGCAAATCTTTCATAAAATTTTGATCTTGCTTTATTCAGAAAGGTGAAGGTAGCTGTGCAAATACCTGTGCATCTCAATATAGCCATTGCATTTAAAATGTCATTTTATGTGTTCATACATCTTACATATTCATACATACATAATTTTGATCTTACTTTATTCAGAAAGGTGAAGGGAGCTGTGCATTAAATACCTGTGCATCTCAATATAGCCATTGCATTTGAAATGTCATTTTATGTATTCATACAGGCAGGGTTTGCTTGCTGTGGTACTTCATGTCGTGTAATCATGATTTTAAATAGCTTTGGATACTTTTCCCAGTAGATGAAACAAAGATAAACTGAATTATGTAGTTGGCCTTTTTTCTTTTCAGTCATTTGTTTTATTATTGAAACAGGTGGAATACCTTAATGTTACAATTTGTAGAGTCAATGGATGTGTAGAGTCCAGTGCTGTAGTGTGTGGAGTCCAGTATTATAATGTGTAGTGTTCTCTACAAGGCCTGGTGTGTAACGAGCACAAACATCTTGCACCAGAAATAGGCATAATCAGGGTGGACCCTGAAACTACCTTCTATCCACTTATGCAAGAATTCAGTATTAAAAGCACACAAATCAGACAGAATGAAGATGATGAAGAACAAATTACACCTAATCTGGATTTTGTAAAATAATGCCTGGGAATGCAAAAGTGACTCCTTAATGAAAATGCATACATAAATAGCAAGTGTCCAAAGAGAAACTTGCAAGACAATCTGTATTTACTAAGTTTATTTCAGGTTCATCATGTAGTTTTCCTCTTTAAAGTGATTTTTCTTTTCTTGGAGCTCCTTATACATGCAATCACAGAAAAGTCATCCCTTTGTGCAGTGTATTGATAAACAAAATTTTGTGAAATATATAAACTGAAGTAATATATGCTACATTGTGAAAAACATTTCAAGAGCCTTATGAATGGGTAGCAATGCAGTAACTTTATTCACAGCAAAGATAATTTGAATCAATAGAGTTTGGTACCACAATAAAAGACTTTTTTTTTTTTTTATTATTTTTTAAGCATTTATTTCAGAGCTCACAGAAGACAAACTTTTCCAATTTTGTAGATGGTATAACTGATTGCTTAGTAACCTTTATTTCATATTTGGCTTTTCTCTCTTTTTCCAGTACAAAAGCTGTCAGCCGTTTCCACTCTCCTTTTGTTATAGAAAATTACAGACATCTGAATCAGCTCCGGGAACAGCTAGTCCTTGACTGTAGTGCTGAATGGCTACGATTTTTGGAGTGAGTTTACAAAATAGAGTCATTTTTTGTCATTGTATTTATTTTTTTTAAGATTAGCATTTTTCTTTTTCTGTTGTTACAGGGGAAATAAAATAATAAACATTGATAATTTAATTATATTGCCCACAACAACTTCAAAGAGAGTAAATTAAAATATTATTCTTCACTTTAAAGCATTTGGATGCAAGACATTTGCAGGCTGAGACCAGCAGAGATATCTCTAGATTTTACAATTCTGACGAAAATGTACTATTAAATATATAAAAGTGTCTCTCAAAATTTGAAAGCTATTAGCACTGCATTAAAAACCTGAAAGTAACATTTTGAGTTAAACCGAATCTAGTCATTTTATTATTGCAGTACAATGTAATTGAACTGGAAAATAGAATTTAGTATACAAGTTAACCAAATTCACTTTTAATTTTAATTTAATTTTAATAGTATGGCTTTGCTGTTAAGTGTTCCATTACTTAAAAAAACCCAATAAATTCAGTACTGTAACTCTACGGGTTTTGAGTTAGGAATGTTCAGGGTGCCCAAAGGCAGACCCTTGGCTTAATGTGATTCTTCATACTCCTATATTTTGTAGGCTGTCCCTGCCAATTGACTGGGTCTGTTTGTAATGGGGTTGTTACTGTCCCTCATAACGGGCACAGAGACCTGTTTGTCTCAGATCTACGTTTTGAATAAAGTTATTTGGCTATTTAGCCAAAGGATCTTTAAAATGGGAGTTTAAAAAATATTTCTCAAACTTCTAAATACCTTTTAATTTTTCAGGTGTCTGGTTATCAAATATATTTTTTTACTTTCATAAATTACAGACCCACTGAAATTGTCCCTCCTGCCACTAAGCGATGTTTGGCTTGCTTTCATTTTTGCTTTTTCCCGCATTGCGAAACTTTAACAAGTTCCTTCTGAAATTGTGTCATGGGACATAACTGATGCCAAGGTTTGCCTCCTAGTAGAAACCTAGCAATTGCTTAAATTTTTTAGAGATCAGAAAACACATTCCAGTTTACCCTTCTCCTGATGTGTTGTTGCCTTTGCAATACTGTAAAAATAGGTCTGTTAAATAATTTGTCACTGTATCAGCCATGTAAGTTTGAGGAGACCTATTTTAACCTTTCTTCAAGTAGAGAACTGCTGCTTTCATGATCACTTTGCTGTTGTCCGTGATGTTGTATGATAGAATAATAGTATTGTTTAGGTTGGAAAAGACCTTCAAGATCATGAAGTCCAGCTGTTGCCCCAGGACTGTCAAGGCCACCACTAACCAAAGTCACTAAAGGCCTCTTCTACACAGTTTGTGAACACTTCCAGGGATGGTGACTCCACCACTGCCCTGGGCAGTCTGTTCCAATGCCTGAGCACCCTTTCGGGGAAGAAATTGTTCCTAACATCTAGTCTGACTCTCCCCTGGTGCGTCTTGAGGCTGTTACCTCTTGTCCTATCCTTTGTTACTTGGGAGATGAGACCAGCTTTAGGACTTGTGTGTAGGAAAGTGCTCTTGTTCCCCAGCTCTCATTTTTTTGTTAAAATAATGACTTAATTTTGCCCCCCCGCCCCTTGGTTTTATATTCTGTGCCGTGTCTTTGAGATGATGAGAGGGAAAAAAAAGAAATTCTTGAGGACTATGTGAATGAACTCTACTGAAAACTGTGTCCTCCTGGTAACGTCGTTACTCTATTGGGGAAAGCAGTACCATAGATGGGAAATTAATTCTTGTATTTTCTGCTGTAGATACCATCCTTTATTGAAATTGTAGGCAGCTTATGCGTTCATGCACTTTCAGGTTTTTGCGGGTTTTTGATCAACATAAGGTTGAAGTGAATCAGCAGTTGGGATTCAGTTGCCACCATGATAAACAGCAGCATTTGTATAGGCATAATTTAGTCAGCAGGGATCAGCTGCAGACCCTTTATATACGATTTAATGAATTTCATTTTGTCTGCTTTTTTTTTGAAGTCCATCTTGATTAAAGATTGTGTCCTCGTATTGTAACTTAATACACTGCTGGGAGTTTTGAATTCAGAGTAATTTTAAGAGCATGGGAGCTCTGTGAGAAGACTGAGCGGGGTATATGCTGACAGTACATTTGTATCTGTATGAAATTATTTTTTTCTCTTCCATATTTTATCTCTGTTTTGGTGTAGCCGTTTCAGTGAACATTACCACCCTATATCTAAAGCGGTTGGTCACTTAGCAACTGTTGACTGCCTGTTCTCATTGGCCCAGGTGGCTAAGCAAGGAGACTACTGCAGGTAATGAACTTTTAATTTTTATGTAGGCTCTTACAGGAAGTAGTTAAATAAAATTTGAATTTTAATAGGTGTACTATGACAAAACACATTTTTAAAATTGTTTACAGTGGATTCAACTTAATCTGATTTTGCAAAGCGACAGTTCTGGGCTTTGTGCAAATCTGTAAACATTACAGCTCAAATTTGACATCTTATGTTTGTCTGTTGTTTGACCTGACTCTGGTAGGTGGTATCTCACATGTACATAAATATATGTTGGACTTTGTGCAGAAATTTTTTCTTCTCTTTCTCAGCAAGGTCTGAATTTATAAAGTCTTTCTAATACCTAAAATTCTAGATAATGTTTCAAGGATGTATTTCAGGTAAATATAGTACAAATAATAAATTATAGGTAAATATAGGTAAATAATAGGTAAATATTAGTACCAACTTCCAGAGCAGAGATGGTGGTTCACCTAGGATCACGTATTTGGCCTGATGAACTGTGCAACTTGCATGTACCCTAGGCACATCAGCCTGGGACTCTGGTGGTGCCAGGGCTGTTCCCCCATTTCTCTGTGAAGGGGAGACACGAACACTCAAGTCCTGCTTCACCAGAGGTTGGTTCAGAGCTGGCTCCTGAGCCTGAACACCCTCCAGCTGGGTCTTCCTCCCACTCAGGAGCCCACATCTCTTGCACCCACACAGAGGCAGTAGGTCTCACTGGAGTGCTTTCTTCCATGCAGTGGGGTTTCTGTCCCCAAAGGCATTGGACGCTCACTGGGCCGGCCAGTGCTTCAACCTGCTGAGTGCTGTCCTAGAGGGCCCTTACTGTTTCTGAGGTTTAATGTAGACACTTCTGCAAGGGCTGTTGGTTTCCAGTCCTCAACCATTCACTCTGTCACACAGTCCACATTGACTCTCTTTTGAAAATGTGTTTTTAAAAAAACCCTGTCAAATATTATCATGTTGGGGCTGAGCTGCAAGTGCTCATACAGCTGCTTTGGAATAACTGTATGAACTCTTAACATCTGAGACCCATGGAAATACAACAAATCATGTCTTAAGTGTGTGTGGATGTAGGGAAATCAGCTTACGTGTGCTGATCGCTTCTGGACTCTTGGGATCTTGTGTGTGTCTGTCAAAATCTCTTTGAAAGTAATTGCTCAGTTCTGTATACTCAGATGAGAAAACAAATTGAAATCTGATTTGTTCACTGTGCAGAGTTTAAATAATTCACTGAATTTTGAAGAATGGCTTAGAACCACATACAAACTGGCAAGAAGACTTCTTAGTGAAACTTCAGGGAAGGTGTCAGTAATTCATTTTGGAGGGCTACTGAAGGAAAGCTTTTCACATTAACTAATTCAAGTATTTCAGAGGAATGTTTTTGAAGGAGTGAGGATTGTTTCCTATTACCCTACTTGAGGCATATAAACAAGTGGTGAAGTCAGGACAGAGGTGCTCCACACAGTTGTTGGAGAGAGAGGAGCACCTTCTCAGCTTTGAGGCATCTCATAACCCCTGTGTTGGAAGATGAACATCAGGCCTTCTGGGCAGCAAAGTTAGATACCTAAAGATGGTGTAGGTAGTCCAGAGATGATCATCTGATGTTTGAGAATCTACTCTGCAGACTAAATTTGTTTAACATGAAGGAATGCTGTTGAGAAGTTGGTACCTGACTAAAGGACTTGTTATGCATTCCAGAGCAATTTACCTTTTTTTTTTTTTTCCATTTTATTTTATTTTTCTGCCTTATGGCGCATAATTGTGTGATTATAGGAACACAGTGCAGGGGAGAGGTCTTGAATTACTATAGCTGAAGCAATACTTCCATGGACCCCTTAGAAGCCAGAACAGGCAGTTAGCAAGATTCATGACATCCTGAAACCATATCCTGTCTCACAGATACTTGGAAGGAGGCTCAAGCAGTTAAAAAAAGGGAATTATTTCCAAAGCGGAGGGCAGAATTATGAAATGGCAAATGGATCACTTAGCTGTCATCTCCCTCTCTTGAATACAAAGTGGAGAGGTACAGGAGGAAGTACTTCTAGGTATGTGCTCCTCTTTTCAGACCATCATATTACAGCTTCAACTTATGCATCCAGCAAGTGTAGAGTGAAATTTCCTTTCTTTGTCCCCAAGGCCCAAGACCCTTTTGTATTGGTTTCATTTCAGTCATACAACCGCTGGAAGTATCTTTATGCTGAAAAAAACCCAAAAAGAAATCGTAGTCATAATTCAGTTGAACATGATGTTTTTGCCTTTTTAGTTCTGTGAAGAACATGCAGCTCTTGGAGATGGAGGTTTTCATACCTGGAGATAGTAACAGAATTATACATATTACATTAATAGACATGTAGACAGATTTATAGCTAAGGTGGAAGCATTTGAGACAAAACTTTTTACATGGCTTGGAGATGAGAGAAAAAAACTATGGATCTGTTTGCATGTTAATTTATAAAAAGATACTGTAATTTCAGTGTTTCAACTTAGGTAGTAAGGTCTTTTATGACAGTTGTTTGGTGACTGTTATTGGGTGTTGCTGTCGGATTACAAGAGCTGTGATGTTTATTGGAGGATTATTGCCTCATCATACCCTCATCTTTGATTTGTATTGTTTAATGTGTTACCAGTCATAAAACATGTTTGGACAATTTTCTTTACTCTCATGCTCCGCTTAGGACTTAATGTAGTAACAGGCAGAGCCAGTTCTTCAGCAAGATCATTCTGATAATATGAAATGTATCTGCAGAAGGTGGCACTTAGCAGAAGTCGGTGCAGTGATGGGACAAAAGCAGACTCATCAGTTTGGGGGTTTTGCTATTGCTAGTTTATTTTGTAGTTCTTAATAGTTGGGGTTTTTTTTAGAATACACAAAAACAACTGAAAACATTCCCTAGGCCATGAAAACTGAAGAAAATACTTTAAAGTTTCTTTTTTTTCCAATCTGCTAATATCTAGTATTTTTTTATACCTGAATGAAACCAAGGCATTCTTTAAAAATACTTGATAGCAAGAATTATTTTTTCTCTCTTCACCCACCCCCCAAAATCCTGCCTGCTTTAGTTACAGTAGTTCTAAATAATCAGTTACAGTAAACATTGAAATTAATGTCTCTTCCTTTTTGCAGACCAACTGTGCAAGATAACCAGCGAGAAATAATTATAAAAAATGGGAGGCACCCTGTGATTGATGCATTGCTGGGAGAGCAGGATCAGTATGTTCCAAATTCCACTAACCTCTCGGTAAGTACTGAGATACCATTTCAACTTCAGATAATTCAAGGGAAGGAATCTGGGATTTGCTTTCTGCCAGTTAAAATAAATAAGTTACTCACACAACTGTCTGCTTGGTTGCAATTCAGAGAGGGATAGCTAGGTGTGTCCACGACTGTTTTGTCCTTTTTCAGCTATCTTACAGCCAGATGCTCTCTTTACAGCCTTGCTCCGTCTTAGTGGCATAAAGAAAAGTGATCTCAAAATCAGGAAAATGAAAGTTTAGATGGTTATTTAAAAAAAAACCAAAACACCACAGTTTTTTTAACAGCTTCATCAGAAGGAGTCTGCATTTTGTTGTAACTTTATTACAAACTTGTGGAGTTTTTTAATGTAGAAGATAGCAACAACTTAAGAATCATAGAATCAGCTAGTTTAAAAAGACCTTTAAGATAAGTCCAACCATTACCTAGGACTGCCAGGACCACCAGTAAACCATATCACTGAGGGCCTCATCTACACAGTTAAGTTTTCTAACTTGAGTCTCCGTGTAACATGTTACAGGCTCAGTTTTCTAAATTAATTCTCAGATAGCTCAGATTTTTTTTCCAGATATTTGTCTACTTTGTAATTTCCTTTCTTTCTGGAAGTATTAATTTCATACAGCATTTCTTGCTCTGACTAAGCAGGTTTGGAGCTCTGACTCTTCGCTATATTGTATCAAGTACACACTCTGTAGATGGCACTTAGTTGTAAGAAGGCTTTTATATTAATATATGATAAAGATCCCCCCCTGCAAAGTGTAGCTTGCAGCCTATGTGTTTCTTCTAAGTCTCCCTGTGACTTATTTTCTGCAATAACCATGTTGTGAAGTAGTAAGACTATTATTTACTTGTATTGTTGTCAGTAGGTCAGAGAAAGTGTGGGTGCTGCTTCTTAACATTTTCTATGCAATGTTACCCAAATTGTATGACATAAATTGCCTAAAATTACTATAAATATGCAATTACCATATGCAGGAAACACTGCTGTATTTTATTTCATGTAATCTGTTTCTGATAAATGTATTTTAGTTTGTTTCCTCCTTTTTTTCTCCAAAAAAAAAAAAAAAGAATCTGTTAAGTTACATGTCCTTTTGACATTTTTGTTAAATATTTACCTGTCTATATATTTTTTGAAATATTACACATTTGTTCTTCATATGTGTAAAAGACAGGCTTGCAACTTAACTGTGAATACATAAATGCCTTTTCGTACAGTAAATATAGAATAGGTATGAAACAGATGTCAGTGAGGAGCATTGCTGTGATCAACACCATTTAGATTTGTCTACCTGTTTTTTAGGAAATATTTTTAAATGTTCTTCTATCCTGCACAATGATACAGCTATTGTGAAATACTTCAGGGAATGTTTTTGAAATTATTTGTCAATTCCAAACAAGTGGCAGATGGCACTTACAAAAAATTCAGCACTTCATTCAGTAATCATCATGCACTTTCCCTTCTTAGTCCCATTCTTATGTTGCCTTTCTAAATACTGAATATTACAAGATCAAGTGATCGTGGTAGAATCACTCTTGCCTCTACTGCTGGTTTCAGCTATCTGTTTTTTGAGAGAGGTGGGTGGGAACTCAGTTTATTAAAATGCCTCTTTTTTTAAACGGATGTGTTTGAATCAGCAGGAAAATGGATCTTTTGTCATGTTTTCAGCTGAAATGTTGTTGAATATCTAACTTTAGGAAAAGCTTTCTTCAGTGCCCTGAAATAAATATTCTTCCATTCCCCCTCTCCTCCACAAACTTTCATGGATTCATTTATTACTTTTAACTTCAGCCATAAATTTCAGTAAGATGTTAGCTTATGTTTGCATGCGGTTCTAAGGGCAGATGAGCTTTGTGGTCTGCTGTTACAGCCTATGCTCTTTTTGAAAGCTGGCTTTGCTTTGGTTGGAGGGACCCTGGAGGGATACCAAACATGCATGAAATCTGTGGAATCCAGCAAATGAACTCATTCTGGTTTTAAATATCTGTAAATTTTGTTGTGTTGAGCCCAGTGGTGGCCCTGACAAGGTTTTAGTAACAGTATTGAAACTATACCTTAGAGACTAAGTCGGTGTGTTTTGCTCCTGTAGAGTCATACGCATTTTACTACATCCATCCTTTATTTCTGAGAGTGGCATTTTCAGGATTTTTACTTTATTCTGAATTCCACATAGATGGGGTTTCCTCCACAAAAGCTGAACAGCTTTTTACATACAATAAATACTGATTGCATGTTTCTTCTGTATGATCAGGATCATGACATGTGACAGTCCTGTCTGAATTTTATTAACCTCCTTGTTAACAAAGTGAAAGCTCTATCAAAATACAGATCTGTAAAGATTGTAATGTTTATTCTGTGAAGATTTTGTTGTTGTTGTTGTCGTTGTCACAATGCTTAATCAGTTCCAAGATTCCTAAGTGGTGTGGCTAATGTTCATTATGCACTGCTTGTCCTTTCTTCCATGCCCCTCCCATGGGGCAATGGAATATGATGATTTTTGGTTAGTTCATCAAGTTGTTGGATCTCATTGTACATACCCAGTAGAAAGTAGAAGCTTAATTGCCCAAAGTCCTTGCATAACTTAATTTCCTAGTCTTGAGTTAGGCTATGAGAAAGCTTTATAGATTCATTGATGAGTTTTAATTTTGTATTAGCAATTGGCTTGCACAGAGTTTTATTCTGTAACCATACAGAGGTAGCAGTATTGCTGGGAAACTTACTGCTGAGATGAGCTCTTGCATCTGATTTTATTTTCCATAGGATTTCAGTGGTTAGGTGCACTGATCAATCAGAGATTGGATACAGTCAACTCACAGTATCTGTGTTGCAGTCAAATATTGCCTAAGTCGGCAGTGTTTTCATTTCTTGTATAGCCAGTCTGTTTAAATGTGCTTATGTTCAACCAAGGCAAGCAATTATGAATGGGTGTAAAACCTAGGTCATATCTTTGTCTGCCAGAACTATCCATTTGGCAGTAAGAACTCTTTAACTAGAGAGGAATCCAGATCACAACCAAATTCAGACAGCACGGGCTATGCTGGAAGCTGATGAGTTTCTCTCTTTCTCCACAGCAAATGGCACACAGAATTGCTGTAGTGCTTTCTTGCTCCTTGATGGAGAAAGAGGTTCCCCCTCACTGTCCATTTTGCTGAAGAGTAATAAAAGTTCATGTTTCTGTCTCAGTAGTCTAGAAAGGTCTTGGGAAGATTTATCCATGTGGGACTTCACAATATCTTAAAATGTGAATGTGTTGAACTCCAAGAATGAAGCAAGCTGTTCACCTAGAAACAGAATGTTTAACCCCAAGGACTTGTTCTGTATACCTCTAAGCAATGTACACACAACATATTTTCTCTTAGAAGCACCAGGTGCTGGACAATATATTTGACCACTGTTTTATGTTTCCAGGGGTATGGTGAAAGGGTCATGATAATAACTGGACCTAACATGGGAGGAAAAAGCTCCTATATAAAGCAAGTTGCATTGATCACCGTCATGGCACAGATTGGTTCTTACGTTCCTGCAGAGGAGGCAACAGTTGGTATTGTGGATGGTATTTTTACCAGGTAATCTTTCAAAACTTGCTGTGTTTTGAAAACGTTACTGTGGCAGGGGGGGTGTGCGTGGAGGGGGGTGTGTATATCAAAGTATAATTTCATTTTTCATCATAGAGCCATGGGCTAGTTTGGGTTGGGAGGGACCTTGAAACTTACCTAGCTCCAAGTTGCTCCAAGTCCCATCCATCCTGGCCTTGAACACTTCTAAGGATGAAATTTTTCATTTATACTTCAAAGTTTTCTTTTTAAATACATGCATTGGTTCTTAAATTTTGATTCTGATTTTCTCATAAGCTACAGTACTTGGTTTTGAATCTTTAAAGGATAAGAATGTTAATGTGTCTGTCTTGATTAAGATCCAGGTACCTAACTTTATCTGCCTGAATGGACATCTCAGCCAAGTTTATTCTTCTCGATTATAGCCAAATGGTGCTTCTCCTAAAATAAATGCTATCACCTTTAAAAATCATGTCACAGTTTCTGCTGTGCAGTGCAGTTGTATATACTCACAGTACTTGAGACTGAGAATGTGGGGCTGCGTATGTTCTCTGCTTACTATCCTTCCTCTACTAGCAGTCTTGAATATACTTTACTCTTTTAAAGAATGAATATGGCAGTTCATTTCACTCAGTCTCATTTTTAAGGTAGTGAAAAACTCAGTTTTAAGCTCAGTGATTTTTAAAGTTTATCAGTACAGTCAAAACTTTCATATTTTATAATCTCACATTACCAAGAATTATTAATCTGTGTTTTCCTGTTTATTTAATCTCTTTGTTAATCATCAGTAGTTCTGTGTTAGTGATGGTATTTTAGATAGAAAATTGCTTACAGTTATAATCTTCACAATAAATGTATATGTGTGGCACAATTACCTTTCCTGAAATTCTAGTGATGGCAGTGTGCATGTCAGAATTAACTTTTAACTCTGAGGAGAATTTGTAATACTGCTCATCTGGGATTGCTTCATCATGTAAAGATGCTGTAATCTTATGCCACACTGTGTCATGACAAAAATGAATGAAACTGCGCTTTGATGCACTTCAGTGCTAACTGCTAAGCACTTTAACAAAATGGAAAACAATTTGTATTATCTTTCCAGAATTAATTTGAGCTGAAAATTCAGAATGGTTCATCTTTTTTCTCCCTAACCTTGTGTTGAAAGTAATTAACTGGTTGATTGGATGAGCATTTCACAAGGAACATGGAGATACAGAAGATTCACTTTACGTTAGAGAAAGAAGCATTAATTACGAGCAAATTGAAGATCTTTTTATCTTTGTATGTGTGTTGTAGGTGAACTTAGAGTACTTGTGCTCACATCATCTTAATTTGTAACTATGCATAAGTCTGTTACTCTTAATATCCACATTCCTCTACTTGTATTCAGTTGTCGTTGCAATGTAATTATTTCTGCAGAAAAATGAAAACTACAGCGTGAAAATCTAGAAATTAATAGATCTGAGTTCCACCTGTTCCCCAGCGTATTTCTCTAATTCCACTTAGATTTCCTCTACATTATACATTTTTTGCATCTGTTCTGATAAGGTAGTGTGGGTGAAGGTAAAACTTAGGTTTTTAGATTTAAAGCCAAGAAAGCCTAGAGTGTGTTACTGGCTGTGAGGTTTCAGACCGTTTAATTTGAAGCCCAGTCAGATTCTAACACATGAGATTGATTCCTCACTCATCTAAATTAGTTTTGGAATCTCAGCTGGATATGCCATTCTTCATTCAATGTGAAATGTGTTAAACACCAGATGAATATACTGAAGACTTACCTGAATTCTTGTCATTATACTGGCAATTAAGAGTAAACTAATTGGCTCAATGTTAATCGAGACTGAAATTTTATTATTGAGGTAGAAGTAGTCATGCTTTAATTAAAAGACTAACAGGAGGAAAAAAAAACAAACCGAAACAAACAAACCAGAACCCTGAGGTGGTTTATTGTTTTCCTTCAGAAAGCCAGGAATTCAATTTGTAAATTTTTATCAGTGGAACTGCTTGGCTGTGCATCTGTTTAAACTTCTGCCTTCTATATAGTGTGATTTGAGGTAATCAATTGCACTGCTGGGAGAGGCATTAGCTATTTGCGATGGTCCACAGAATATGAGATCTTGACCCAGCTGTAGCTTCCATTCCAGTACAAATGTCCAGGAGAATACCTGAATCATGATTTTGCTTGTGGAGTCTGGGGGCTTTCTTTGCCTTTCCTTGCTCCACATATCCAAGTCATGACATCCACACTCCCCAAATTGTCAGTGCCCGTTCTGTCCTCTGTCAGTAGCCACAAAGTGGTCTTCAGTAGTCTTTGCCTAGCTGCTGCTTCATTTTCATCATCTCTGAATCATGAACTTTACCCTCTCTGACTGGAAAAGGAGTAGTTTACCAGGTTCTGCAGCTCAGAGGCTCAAGGTGTACAGAGACTCAAGGTGTACAGAGACTATCCAGGAAGTAGGTACTTCTGTTTTGGTGCGTTAGGGTTTTAGTGGTTGGCTGGATTTCTGGTTTTGGGTTGTTTTTTTTTTTTTGTTGTTGGTTTTGTGTATGTGTCTGTGTGTGGTTTTGAGTGGTTTTGGTTTTTGGGGGTTTTTTTCAAGGTTCTGGGAAAGGTCTTAAAGGTATGCAAGTCTGACAGACCAGGCTAACCTGGTGTGATATTCAGGGTATTTCTTAGCTTTAGGAAGTTATGCTTGTACTAGTTTTTAATTCCTGGTTGGAGGAGAGAAACAATAAATTCAACTGCCACATAGTATGCCCTACGTTGTGTCCTTAATGCTATGTCTGGCTGAACATACGTTTCTAAACCCTCAGCTTTTGCCAAGAACTCTCCTTTGGTACAGAATGAGCTTGAATGGAACAGAGATTTTTTTTCTTAACTAGCCCCAAGTTTTGTTTTTTGTTTTGTTTTCTTCTGTGTTTTGGTTTGGGGGTTGTTTTTGTTTGGTTTGGTTTGTTGTTTTTATGTTTGTTTTTTTAATAGGATAACAGCTATGCAGACCTTCTTTCTGCACCACCACCACAGGCCACAAGTGTCTTGCTGAAAAATGAGATTATTTTGTTGATAACTTTGATATATTTTTAAACCTTTAAAAACATTCCATGGGAAGATGTCAGTTTCCAAGTTATTTTCATCACTGACATGGTGTGTTGTTTTCTAGGTGCTGCTATTAGCATAGCATCCATGCTGTGAGGTATGCTTTACAGGCTGACTCTGTGAAGAGTTCTGTGCATCAGGAGCACCAGCAGTTCTGCTGCTTGCTAAAATTTTTTAAATATTGATACTTTATGCTGTAGTCTCTTTTTTGTTTGTAGACTGCATCTTCAGAGTGTGAATTTACATAGATTTAAGAGATTAACATTCATCTAGGATTTGTATCTTGTGTTCTAAAGTAGGGTTTCCATGGAAATTGAAAGGTTGCTACTATGGTTATTCCTGTGGATATATCTAGTATTTATGTATTACAGCTTCTCTTAATTGACTTTAAATACTGCATTATATTAAACATCTTTTAGAAAAGCAAAAGGAATAATACTTGTATTGCTTACTTCAGTGCAAATCGTACAGTGCAAATGGTACAGTGCAAATAGGAATGATTCACCTACATTACCTGAGTGCATAGACACAACAGAGTACTAAGGCTACTCCAGACATTTCAGTGGTAAAGAGGAGAAAGGGGGAGCCTTCCACTGCATAATGCCCCTAAACCTAGATATGATATGCTGGGATGCTGTGTATGATTATGTAATATGGAGGAAGTGCACAATATTTTGAGGATGTTTTGCTGATTTATATTTTTCTCCTTTTTTTTTTTTGTTTTCTTTTTCCAATAAGGGATAATGTTTTCATGCAGCCTTTGCTTAAAGAATTTAGCTTTGTCAGTGCTGTTACATTTAAGAATTTTAGAAGAGTTTTGTAAAGGTGAGCACCCAGTCTGTGTTGACTTTTAATGGGATTTGAGTGTTTAATTCTCTCATGTTTGAAAATTCCATCCAAGCTTCTCCTTGCAGTAAATGGGTTCAATTTTTGCATTAAATTTATCTTCAATTTACATTAGTTCTAATATAGTTATTCAGACATGGAAATGAATATATTGCTTCTCTGTGTATTGTGTAGAAAGGCAAAGAAAGTGTGGAAACACATACGTAGAGGAACAAATGGAACAAATTCTGTTGCCTTAATTATGTGTTCAGAAGAGGTGATGTTTAGCTGCTGAAGGAAAGCTGACCTTTAAAGACGTCTCACATAAAATATTGATGTAATTTCTTAGCACTAGTAAACTTCAGCATACTTCCAGTAGGTCACCAGTGGCTCTTTATGAGCTAAAAATTGAGCTTCAAAATTGAGAGAGAATTCTCTAACAATTTGAAGGTAAAAGACTTTCAAATAAGGAAGCTAAGTAATAGTTGAAATTACCAAATGCCTTTTATTCAAGACTGTGAAAATCAATTTATTGAAATCACAAGCTACCATGGGAAAGAATACTGTGAAGGAGACCAACTCCTACCAAGTCTAGGTGATGGTAAAGAGACAAAGAAGAGTTTCCTTCCTAGAGCCCCTACCCTCTTGGCTTTCTCTTCTTGTATTGAAATAAAAGCTATTTCACTTATTTCAGTGGTCAGAAGTAAATCTGCACAGATGTATGGTGACATACATCTTCCAGTGAGGTTTTACACCATCAGCCACATTGGGCATACTATTAAAGGTGGAGCTTCAGTCGTCTGAACTAACACAATGCACTGTGCTTCGATTGCATTTAAAAACTGCCTTTTGCAGGTTATGTCCTGCATGCTTAGAGGAATAAATAGAAGCATCAATACGATGCATGCAGATTATCCTCTCCTGCACATTGTCTCTCTCAGAAAGAGTTATCCCGCTGTTTACAGATTCTCAGCCTGTCTTTAATCCTCATGATGGCAAAGAAATAGAGTTTGAATTGCCTGAGAAGGTATATTAGGGAAACAGAGGGATGTAGGAGTTTGGCAATACAGGTTAACAGGGGGAGTGGTAGGTTGGCTAACTAAGCCATTATTTAATCTTTCACTTTACGTAAGACGTGCAGTTGCCTGCACTTCAAGGCAATTGTCTTGATACAGTCTCTGCGCATCACACAATCTTTATTGAGACATACAGAGCTGTGTCCTACATTTTATCCTTGTGACAGATGACTTAAATGTATTTTTAACATGGAGGGCACTCCTCATTGCTGAGTCTGTAGTTAGGAAATAGTTCAAACTCCACTGTATATCTGAAGACATCATGAAAACAGATGGTGGTTGCTCACCTTGGCTAGGAAGGGATAGTTTTGTTGTTCTAATTTGTATTACATGTCTGTAGACAGCATCCTTCAGATATTCATGTCCACAAGTGGAATCATCAACTGTCTGTTCCAGGGTTCCAGTTAAATAGCTGGTTTAGTATTTTCTTGCTTGTCTGTCTTCCTTGTATAATGATTTTTAATTTTAATAATAGTTGCTCATTCAGCTAATGCTAGAGTGCAGAAATCTTCAAGCAGCTGATCCTTACACATCTGTCTGACACGACAAAGTTGCAGAGCCCTATAAACTAGGTACTCTGGCTTCTTATTTGTTGCCATCATACAGTGACCTGACTCAACTAATTTATTCAGCAGAACCTGTGTCCTGCTGAGGTACTTGCATGTGTCCCCCGCATGCATGTGGTCTGCTTCTGTTGCCAGATGTGGAAACCAAATGAGAGCATCAGGTTCAGGATGTGCTTCTCGAAGGTGTATTTGAAGGCAGAGATAGACCTGTCCTCACTGGCCTTTGTATGCAGGAAACTGCTTTTCAGGTTTTGTGATCTTTGGGTTTATAAGGAGAAGGATGAAGCAGAAGAAAGGCAAGTATGTTTTCTGCACTAGTCAAAAACTGTCACCTTCACTTAACACTGAAATAATGCGGGAATTTAATCCCCCTTGACACTGGCCTTAGGTTAGGTCATTTTATTTCAAGTCTAGCAGCCAAGATCCAATTCCAGCCACCTACCTTGCGGAGGAGTGGTGAGTCTGAGTTGATTAGTGGCTTCAGTCAAGAGAAGGAATTCTGATGGCTAGAAGGATCACAGTGCTACTGAGAGATCTGCCAGCTGAAAGTTAACTCCTGCTATTGGGAATTGCATTTGAGAACCTACCTATGTGAGTATCAGCTATGTCCTCTCAGCTGTTGTGTGTTGTGATACAGTTCAGGAGACTCCTTACTAGAGTCTACCAAAACATCTATGAACAGGCTGTATCTACCCTTGAAAAGGGTGCATACACTACTGTTAGCCATTGGTGTGTCAGTGAGCGAGGTGCCCCCTGGTCACTCCCAGATCAGCATGTCACTCCAGCCTGGCTTTTTTATCCCAGTTGAATCTGCTTGCTTGTAGCAGAGTGACACTCTGTCTTAGAGGCACCCCTGTAGTCCCCACCAGATAATCCTTCTTTCACTTCTAAGAAACAGAATAGGTGCAAGGAAAACAAGTTTCTTCTGTCTTTTCAGTTCTTTGTACAAAGTGACCGTTCCTTCTTTCAGCCGTTTGCAGAAGTCAGCCAGTCAACTTACAGTATACATTCCAGTCTAAAGAAGAAATAGAAATGGCATTATTTATACGTATGCCTGGCTTAACGTGGTGACACTGATGAGATTAGGTCTCTTTTTGTCAGAAGGAAGCTGCTTCAATGGCCAAGACATTTCATAACAGAGTCCCTGTAAGTGGGTAACTGAATGTGTCGTGCTGTTCTGCCAGCTGGTGGCTGTACTTCCCTTGCTTTCTGCTTAGGTAGTATCTTCAACTCATCCTGAAATCCCCAAAGCTAAGATGTGGCCCATTCCACTTAAATTTGTGAGTGTTGCACACTCACATAGGAGACAGCTTGATGTTACATCAAAAAAGTCAGTATTAGAATGCCTGATTGACTGATGTGACTGGCCCTCCTCATTTCTGTCACTCTGTGAGCAAAAAGGCCTGGCAGTCATATGCACAGTCATGGAAGAGGAAAGGACATTTATGTATCCCAAAGTGACATTTCTTGTATGAGTTACTACAGCCATCATAAATTCCTTCACCCACATTATTTCTCTTACTTGATTGTTGTCACATCAAAAAAGAATTTATGGGCCAGAAAATAGGGGAATGTGTGTGGCTGCAGTTCAGTGGGCTTGTGCAAGAATGGAGGATGTATGGAGCCCTTCGCCTGTTTCCCGTTACACCTGCAAGGCCTGCAGTTATCTCTGTTTCTTCTGGGTGTATGTGAAAAAAAAAAAATCTTGTCTTATTAGTTCGTATTTCTTTAAAGGCTGTGCATCAAACATGCCACAATGCTTTCTTCTGTATGTTTTATTCAGAATGTCTGTTTGTCTGAGCTCCACATGGTGGAATTTGCTTTCAAAAAGGTTGGGTTTTACAATAGATACATTATGGATGTTACCTCCCTAAATACTTTTAACAGCTATTTAATTCTGACAGCTTGACAAACTCCTATTACTGTTTTGTCAAGACTCTGTGAAGCTGAAAGAAACTAGCAGACAACCTCTAGACAAACACTTTTCTTTTTAACTGGATAAAACATAAGTATTTATGGCATCATTACAGATTTTAGTATTATTTAAAACATGAGGGAAAACAAATACTGTGTTAACACCTGCAAACATTTGGGCAGTCAGTTTTGAATGTTAGTATTTATTTTTTTCTGTGCCGCATTGGGATGTGACCATCATTAAAATTTGAAAGATATTGCATGACTTACTTTTAACAGATTAAAAATGTTCCAAATTTCGTTAAGAAATCAAGAGAAAATTGGGAAGGACATGATGGAGTGGTGTGCGAAACAGGAAAAAGAGAATGTTTCTCTCAGAATGGAAACTGAGTGTAAGGTGCTTTTCACAATAAATTGAAATATAAGGTAAATCACTTAAAAACAGAATAGTGCTTATAAATATTAATGGAAATTCATGATCCTTTGATCTAATTGCTGGTGGCAAAAATCCCCAAAACCAACTTACCAGCTTTTTCTAACTTGGCAAATAACATTGCACTTAATTTCATTTCGGTTTTGCTGGTTAATGAGTGGGAGGGAGCTGCACAGGAGCAGGACAGAGGGTAAAAATTTTTTGTATTTAAAATACTAAGTAACCAGCTCTATTATTACTTCAGAGCTTCACTGCAGAAATGGTGGTGTTTGCACAGCAGTAGGCAAACCTAAGGTTGAAAAGAGATCAATTTCTGACGAGAATGCGGCTTGTTAGATTCTTTGCTAGTTACACATTTCTCAGTTCATGGATAAGCGAAGGAACTGCCCAGGAGCTCACTGCATGAAAATAGTATAGAGGTGTTCTTCATTAGAAGTCTCTTCCTACATACTGATTTCAATTCAATGAAAAAATGAACATCTTCCATCTGAAGCTACTCTATATTTAACCATGATGGCCGAGGGGGCAGCATACTGATGACATTTTAAAGCAGCTGCTAGTGTGCAGGTAAGACTTGCAGAGCTTTTATGTCTGAAATGGGCCTGTCCTGTGTTACTTCATATTCTATGAATGGAATTCTATATTCCATGGTATTGCTTTTCACCCTTTGAGGGGTCTACACTGATTTTGTTTTGTAATAAATCTTAAAATTTACTTTACTATACTTGGAATTATACATGAGAGATTAAAAGGTTATTATTTTTTATTTTTGTTAATCTACTGAAAAATCCCTCCCTGATCTTTTCCCCTGCATCATTACCATTTAGGGTTTCTGTGCCTTTTTCTGAATTCTTGTGCTGGCCACAACCCCCAAAATTAGCCAGATAATTGGGCTAGACTGGCATAGGTTTTGTGCATTTGCATACTTGGCAATAATAAGTTACCCTTTATGATAAGCTCTTCAGGTATATTGCAGGAATAGCACTACCTTCTCGTTTTTTTATCGCATGCAAGCTTTGTCATTGTTAACTCGAATGACCAGCTATCAAACTACAAATTTCCTTGCTTCTATTTATTCTTTTATTAAGCTTTATCGATTTCTTTAAGGCTTACAGGGTAGGATTATGAAGATTAGTCTTCCTGCCTGTCCCAGAAATATCAGTTAAATCACAAAGCCTGGCATGAAGATACAGCTAGTGAGCTTCTTCATACCTTTATCATAAAAAACTAGGCTATGAAATTCTAGTCTTGAGGTGATAGCAGTGTTTGGCAGGTCAGTTTGGAGGCGTCTTGTGTAATACAGAAATCACCAGGAAGTTGAATGCTGAAGGGAAACTGTGAAGGAGTATCTCAGCAGAACAACTTGTCTGTATGTTACCTGTTTCTGGCCAGAACTTCGGTTGATGCCTTGTTAAGTTTTGTTTGTTTGGGCTTCTTTTGTTGGGTTTTGGTTGGTTTTGTGTTGTGGTTTTTGGTTTTGGTTTTGGGTGTGGTTTTTTGGGTGGGTGGTTTTTTTTTGTTTGGGTTGTTTGGTTTGGTTTTTTTTTTTTTCAGTTATTTACACCTGAAAATGAATGTTAAACTTAAGTTATTCAGATTTTCCTTTAAAAAAAAAAAAACCTAGCTTCTCTCAATTTACCTGTGCAGCTAGACTCTGAAAGACGAGACAAAATTTAAAAGCAAAGGCCTTTTTTCCCATCTTTGTTTATATTATGTATATACAAACATTATATAGTGTGCTTATGGCAGAAAAGTAGGGAACAATCCATACAGAGCAGTCCCAAGTGACTGTCAAGTCCACGTGAGAATTTTGTATAGGGGTATGCTGAACAAGTGTTGTTTGTATTGCTCTAGAAAGGAGCAACGACAGACAAATAGAACTTGTTAGTTGTCAGGAACCCAAAAGTAATTTTCAGAAATATTACTTTTTTATGGCACAGTAATCTGTTTCATTTTGTTCTTGCTTAATTGTATTTGTGTTTATTGCCAGAATAACAAAAATTACTTCAGCGTTTCAGTTATGCTTACCATCTTGTAATTACACCTCTGGAGTGAATTACTCCCTGTCTTCAGGGGAAGACAAAGGTGGTGTATTAAGTTCATTGCATCTATTTGTAATCACATGGAGATGTTCTTTTTGAAAAATAAGAGAATAAGTAAAAGTTGTAGTTAATGTTGTTAAACTGGAAATTATTTTGTTCTGGTTTTAGGTTTTCTGTTTTGGACACATCACAATACATTTTAACTGTCACTCTTCCTGACAGTGTTCTGTAGCTCTGTAGAAATAAATTAAGCTGTGCTGTGCGTGTATTTGTGGCTAATTTAGTTTCATGTCTGTGTTCATTTCATAGTAACATGCATCTGCAATGTTAGGTTTATCTCATACACTTGTAATAAAGTAATATTTAACAAAACAGTCTTTGGTTTATCTACATGGGACTCAATAATACCTGTAAATACAAGAAACTGGTTTGCTTGCAGGTTTTTAAATCAGGCTTGAAAAATTCATTAAAGTCAATAAAAGACAGTTATTTATGTATACAGTGAGATTTATAAAACAATTTCTGCTGCATATTGCAGTATTCCTGAAAGGGATTGAAAAGCTTTCCCCATAAGGGGGTGGCAGAATTTGCCTGTGAGGCTGACAAGCTATCTTGCAGCAAAGTTAACTCTTACACTGAGTGTTGGTACTTACCTTTCTAGAACTCTTCCATGCTACGATTTAACCCAGTCACAGTTTAAATTGGATTTTCCGTAGCATCCACAGGTTTAAAGGGGAAAAGTTCACTTGTGCTGAACACTTCAGCTATTGTCCCTAGTCTGTTGCTATAGTTTCTGCTTTTTAATCCCCCTTGGCCTCAATCCTTCAGCTGCATATGTACATTAACTTAATTACCTTGAGTTTCCTCACTGGAATCCCAGAGAAGTAAGTGTAAACCTGTGCATATTTTAGGGTTGGGTTTTCTTTTGTCTTCATTTTTCTCAGCTTCTTCAGGCTAACATTAGTGGCTCACAAAAACACCCTAATTTGAATATCTATACATATAATTTATCTTCCAGCAAAATGATTGTACTCTTAATCTGTTCTTTCTCTTGTCGATCAGTGACATTTATTAATGTGTTACTGGTTTCCTGCGGAGAAATCAGGGTAAAAAACGTGTTTAAATGAGTGTAAAAGCTGATGACCTGTGGGAAGCAATCCATCGATACATCAGGTACAAAATTCTTTGTGTGTTTGAATGTGGCATTTAAGCTATTGATAATTGTATCCTTTTTCTGATGCAGTACACCCTATTCCTGCAAGAGCTCAGCCCTCTGACAGCCACCTGCTGTAGGGTTCTGAGTAACATGGGGTGGAGAAAGGGCACTTGGACTCATCCAGTTTTAAAATACAATGTAAAAATTTAGAATTAACTAGAAATCTACTGTATTATTTTAACAGTGAATGAGGCATTTGCTGTACTTGATGCAACAAGTAATTTTAAGGAGTTCTAATATTGAGGGTATCACTGCTGAAAGCTTTCTCAGGAGTTCTTCCGTAGGTAATGTAACATAAGCTTTTGGAAGAAAAACTGAATTTCTGTTGCCTTCTGCAGCATTAGGAATCAGGATATTGGTAACTTCTTGTCTCTCTGTGACTGTATTGACTAGAGTGTATTTTGTCTTCTGAACTCAGTCCTACTTGTCACCTGTCAAGGTGAAGCTTCTAAAATACTGAGTGTTCATTGCAATCCAGGGATGCTTTTTTCTTTCCTCTGGCTTTCATCAGATCAATGCAGTTCACATCCTGGAAGCTAATCCCTGTTAGATACATTGCTTTTAATATACTGGGGTGCTCATGTGTGCATCATACCCCTATTTGCCAGGTCTATATGGTAATAAGGGTTTAAGTAATTACTTGTTCTGGCTGTTTCAATTACCTAGTGATAGCAGGGGGAAGAAAAAGATAAAAACCACCATGAGTGTTAGAATTGCTTTGGACTTGATTTTTTTCCAGGATAATGCAAAGTATGTATCTCTAGTGATTTTAGATTTTAGTAGTTTCATTAATTTCTCAATTAATATCTTGTTTACAATAATTCACAAAATGTAAATTTTTTTTACAGAATTTTTATTAAATGTGTATTGCTTTCTGTCAGGCTCTTCAACAACTGTTCTAAACTGGGTGACGTGCCATTGGTATTTCTTCATTTAAAATTCACAAATAAGTAGTTGAGGAAATGGTTGAGCACATGTGTGCATGTTTACTGTAAAGAGGTTAGTATCACAAGCATTTTCTGATTTCCTGTCATAGTCATCCATGTAACTTTACAGACATTTACTTTTTAGAAGTTGCCCATGAATAATGCAGAATTAATAACTACCCTGATAACAATGCTTTCTGTCATACTTAGGAAAAGAGGGATTTTTTTTTTTTCAAATTCTGTAATTGCAGTTTCTGTAAATTATTATTCTTATTGACAGTTTTGGGTTTGAATCAGTAGGAGCTTGATGGAAATTAAGTAAATGATTTACCAGTATTCTTTGGGGAAGTGTGAAGCATTAGTTTTTTCCTAGTGAACTGTTACAAATTTGCAGATGCACTCTTCTAAAGAATTACTTGATAGATTTTCATTGCATGTTGAAAGTGGCCAGAAGTTACAGTATCCCAGTTGGACTACTTTTGCACTAAACACTGTGAAATTCTTATTATCCCAGTGTTTCTAAAATACACAGGGTTTCAAATTGCTTGTGCCAGTAAACCTGAGCAATTGTTCTGGTTAAAGGTATTGGGATTCTTGGGGCTCCAGAGGAGAGGACATGCAGTGGTCAGCCTACCAGACCTCTGTTTAGAATGCCCATTTTCATTTTCTTGGCAGAGCAATCTGCAAAGTGCTTTCTATTTTTAACCTCTGAAGTCTCTAAGTGGTGTTTGCTAGGTGCTTAATGCAGTCAATAACCCAGTTCAATGGGAGAAAATTTACCTAAGTTTTGAAATGAAATTGCGCTTGTGTACTTCCCTTCATGGCAGGAGCAATAACAACTTTTTCTGTTTTCATAAACATTGTCTTCAGTTAAGGCTCATACTTTTGTTTTCTGCAGAGACCAGATGAAACTTCAGCTGGGAAGAGTGATTTCTGAAAAAAAAAAAAAAAGGATGCAAAACAGTTGTCGAGATCTTTTGAAAAAAATATATGTTGTAATGAACAGTCCCATGCAAGAAAGGGCATAAATTGTAAGACAAGAGCCCATCTAATTTTTATTTTTTATTTTTTCAAACTAGTTAATTTAAATAACTCCTTTTCAAGTACAGTGATCCTTGGAATGACATTTTGAAGGGGTTTGTGTGAGAGGGAGCGAGTGGAATTGTAAAATCACATGAATTTTTTGTGTGTTTTTCTCAGTGTTCTCTTTGAATCACAGAAGGGATGTCTTTGTTGTTGGTGTTCAGAGCTAGGTGCTCTGCACCTTACATTTAAGATATTCTCAGGGAAAAGAGTAATTTTCTTTCAGTGTTAATTGCTCTTGATGAATAAATAAATTGACTATGACTACATTCTGAGATGAATTCTGGCTTCAGATCTGGAAGGCAAACCATAGCTGGAAACTTAAATGCCTTCTCTCGAGAACTGCAAAGGCAGTGTGTAGAGGCTGTATGCTAATTAGGTTTATTCTTCTGTAAGAGGCAGTAGGTTTGATTTCTCCAGGAAGTGTTTCAGATGAACTTCTATAGTCAATGTGTGTTTCTAAAATCAAGGTGAAAAACTAAATTTCATTTGTTGGTTTTTTTTTCAGTGATAATATTTTATAAACTAGGACTTCCTAAACAGCATCAGGATGTTAACAACTGCATGAGATTAAGGCTTTATAGAATAGTTTTGCGGTCTTGTTTTCTAGGATTTGTTTCATGCTATGTAATTGGTTTTTGCTGCTACTGGGAGCTCTTGAGCTACTTGGTCATTTTCACAAGCAGTGTGACGGATTCACACTAACATAAAAGAATACTAAAATACCTGATTTCCACACAGTGCTCTCAAATTTTATAACCAAAGCAACTTAACAGCAGCATGTTAGACAACTTCTTTTGAAAGGTAGCATGGAAAAAAGCCCTAACTAGGAGCTTTTGGGTTTCACATTCATTTTTAACCATTGTATATTCTATGATTCTATGATACAAATATTTGCATTGAAAAAGGTCAGTACTGTGTGCATGTCTTGACTCAGGAGAGCAGGTTAAAAACCCAACCATTTAATAGAATTACAGACTTGTTTGGTTGGAAGGGACCTTAAGGCTCATCCATTTCCAACCCCTGCCACAAGCAGGGACACCTTCCACTAAACCAGGTTGCTCCAAGCCCTGTCCAACCTGGCTTTGAGCATTGCCAGGGATGGGGTAGCCACAGCTTCTCTGGGCAACCTGTGCCAGGGCCCTCACAGGGGAGAACTTCTTCCTAAGAACTTATCTCACTGTCTTCTCTGTCAGGTTAAAGCCATTCTCCCTTGTGCTGTCCCTACAGGCTCTTGTCAAAAGCCCCTCTCCAGATTTCTTGCTGCGTTCTCCAGATTTCCTGCTTGCATTCAAATCTGGAATAATACTGCAGAATAAAGAAATCTCTTCCTTCTTCTCTAAGGAACCACATACAGGTTTAGCACATAGCACTGGCTGCTTTACATAAAGCTAGCTACTGCTTCATATCACCTAACTTATCCTCCTGAAACCTGACTTACCTTTCTGAAAACATTACCCCCCTGTTGCTTTTTCTGAGGCTGTAGACATGAATCTTTGCCACTTGAAACCTAGCACTGAAAAGAGATAATGCCTCCTTTTTTCTCCCTCACCACCTTTTTTTTCTTTACATAATGAATGTGTTGAACATTATAGGCTGAAGAGCTTTTAATTTTATGGTATTTGGTTGGCTGTCAAAGAGACATTATTACAAGTAGTTTCCAGCCAAATTGCAGTTGCTGAGGAGTGATGGATCTCTTGGCAGCACTTGAAGAGGCATTCTTCACATTGGATGTCTGCACACTTCTCGTGGGCAGAATATTATAGGAAAAAGTTTGATGTTTTGATGTATAAAAACATTTATGAGGGAATCTACATTAAAATACAAATTGAAAGCCACTGAATCATGTAGAAGTCTGGTTGTAATGAATTACATCAAATATGTAATTCAATATCCTGAATTATGCATTTAATTCAGTGAAAATCATTGTAAAGCTGTTTCAAACTGGAACAAAAAGGATTGTTTAAAGAATAGGTGTTTTGACTCAAATTTTTTCTTGTATCAGGAATATTAAAGGATACAGTTTAGGAGCAGTGCTTTCCTGCATGTTAACTGTTAGTTTTATCAATGCAGTCATCCTCATTAAAATAGTTATTCTTGTGTCTCGGATAATACTGCTTATCACATAAGTTTGAAAAACAAGTGTGATTCTCCTAGTGTCAAGGACAATGGCAGAAAGAACAATTCTACCTGTTTCCAAAGGATGACATTTAAGAGGTCTTATGTAATTTTAATTAAAAATACATGCTTTTTCTTAAATCTGTAGATAAGCCTGAGTTGGACTTGAATGTTTTAAGATACTTGAAAGAAAGGCTTCTTTGCAGCTGTTGTTAACAAGAGAAAGATGATACTCATTTCTGTTTGTATCTTGAGCGTTTAGTGAAGAAGTTCTGAAAATTATTTTTGTGAATGCAGATCAGATGCAAAATGACTAAATGCTTTTGAGGACTCTGGAAATGATGCAATCCAAGAAAAAAATAGAACTGAGAACTCTCCAAGTGTAATCATCATAGGTGCGAAATAGCCTGTTAGAAGCTGTCTCTGTAATGAAAAGTCAAATAAAAATGATAAAATAATAATACTAACTATCCTAGGGTCAGAAACTAGGGTTGAAGTTGCCTGTTATGAAGCCAGAGATTGTTCAGACATAAACAGTGTTTGTAGTTCTCATGGAGTTAATAATGTTAAAAGTAGATTGAAGCTATATTGTTCTTTGTGTAGCTGTTCAATATTGCAATAAAAAGGGAATTGTTTGATTTTACAGTAGCACAGTGTGGCTGAACCAAACCAGGTGGAGTGCTGGTGGGTGTTGGGGACACTGAGAAATTCAGCAGTATGTTCATAGTTGTTACCCAGCACTTAAAATTATTACAGTAGTAAGTGGTTTAATAAAACGTTAGTTTCGCAATGCCTCAATATCCTGAATTACATATTTAATTCAGTGAAAATCATGTAAAGTTTAGCTTATGTTCAAAATCACCTTTCTTCCAGGGTATGTGGGAGTATACCTACTGCGTGTGTGTTTACATACACGCAGTAAGTATATTCACAGGTATATGAGTCAACGCATGCTCTATGAAATAAAAGCACTCAGTGGTATCATAATGCCCATCTCCAAACAAAATTAGTTCATTTATAATTGAAGATTTGCATATTGTGACAATATGTGTGGCACCATATCAAATTTCCAGGTTGGGAGATGGAGAATATATAAAAATCATACTTGTACTGGGTCTTGCTGCTAACTTTTGGTATTGGTAGTCAGTTACTCTTGACAAACGTAAGATCCTCATAAAATGATGAGTATCTCGCTGTCTTCTGTAGGCAACAGAAGCCATTGTATTAGAAAGAGATGCACTGAAAGAGAGGAAAAAACCTACACTGGGATTCTCTTTAAACGTTTTGATTGGCTTTAAATACTGTTGTGGCCAGCTGTTATAATCGAAAATGTAATATGCTAAGCCAGTGAGTCAATTTTCCTTAAATCAGTGTGGCTTGTATGTAACTATATTATGAAGCTGATGAGAATGAAAAACCACATTTTTACAGCCCTAGTCTTGGTAGTGATAACTTATCTCGGAAGTGATACTGTAACGTGATTAATGTAACTGAAAAGCATATATGGAAAAAGGAAATTTTCTTTCTTCAGGTAGACTGCATATTAATTGAGTAGTTAAGGAAAGATGCAAAATAAAAGAAAAAACAGGGTGAATTACCAACAAGTTTCTGAGGTGAAAACTGCAGTGGAAGGAACTAACCACTGTGTCTGTTTGGATGCGCAGATACGCTAACGTTTATTTGCCTCTACGTTTAAATGCTAGTATCTGATACTTTCAGGTGTTCTTAGCATTTGAAAAACACACAAATTGTGGATAGCCAAACTAAGCGATAAAAAAGTAAAATTAATTTTCATGGCGACCTTTGCTGGAATCCTTTTCGTGAGCTGACTGGTCTAAATTCACAGGGTCCTTTTTAAGGAAAAGCAGGCTGCCTTGTACTGTTTGTCAAAGTGGAAGAATTGCATGGCAGGAAACACACCCTCGTCTACCTCTTATTTTTCCTACTATTCCTGTAGTTGACAAGGAATGCTGAGATTCTGTCTGTGGTTTTACAGTGGGACTAGATTACTGATGGCCAGAAAAGTTCTCTGCTGTCCCTACAGCCTAGTCTCCCCCAGATGCCCATGGGTCAGTATACCCTTTTGTCTTGGAGAATGCATGCAAGCCCTTTCTTAATGGTACATGAGTAGTTCCTTCTGTCTTTTAGAATACCCTCACATCTGGACCATGTCGTTGCTTTTTTCCCTAAGCAGTAGCTTGTTCTAGAAGGTGAATGTTCTGCCTAGTGTTTTCTCCTCTGCTTGGAGCAGCAACAAGAGATTTATAAAAAAAAAAAAAAGGTTTGGGTTTTTTTCGGGGGGGGGGGGGGGTGTTTGTTTTTTGTTTGGGGTTGTGGGTTTTTTTCCCCCAGCATTATCTGGCATTTATTTGAACTTAATAAACTGATCTTGTTTGTATTTCAATGCAGAATGGGTGCAGCAGACAACATTTACAAAGGCCGAAGTACCTTTATGGAAGAGCTGACAGATACTGCTGAGATAATAAGAAAAGCAACTTCAAGATCACTAGTAATTTTGGATGAATTGGGAAGGGGAACTAGCACACATGATGGAATTGCTATTGCTTATGCTACACTTGAACATTTTATTAGAGATGTAAGTGTTCAATCTGACACGTGCTTGTGAATGCTTTTTCAGCCTGCTTTATGGTAGGCTGACATTGACATGATGTGCATTTCCTTGTAGAAGTGTGCATATCTAAACTCAGAGAAACAGATACAATACATTGCACTGTTTAAAAAAAATTTAAAAGCCAAACCTTCTTACGTACATTATTACATTGTTGTAGGTGGAATCATTGACACTGTTTGTCACTCACTATCCATCAGTTTGTGAGCTAGAGAAGGTGTATCCAGACAGAGTTGGCAATTATCACATGGCTTTCCTGGTGAATGAGGGGGAAAGTGCTGAACAAAAAGGTACAGTATAAATCCTTCTGACATTCTGCTATTGTAGCTATAAGCAGAAACTGTAAAATTGTTATGGTAATTTAAAACTCAGTGTGCAAGTAGTACATTTGAACTCTAGAGAATCAGTCTATACACACATTTGGAGGGGGCTTGAAAACTGAACAACCATTTCAATATTAAATATAAGGATGACTGAGATTCATCAGATAAAAGATTCACCCAGCCCAGGATCCTGGCTTTTCACAGAAGCCAAATACAAAGGATTAGGTATGGAGGGATTAGGGATCAAACATATGGCAACTCTTTTCTAAAAGATCTTGCTGTCTGCACACATTTGCTATTTAGGAGGTTTCAAGAGCTAGATGTGTTTTCTGTTCTTTAGTATCTTTAGTGGGTTTCATTTCAGTAAGGTTGTCTAGTTTTCCTGAGTATCTTTACGTACTTTTAGCCTCTTCATCCTACTGCTTCAAGATGCTCAAAATTTAACACTGCATTGTGTGAAGAACCACCTTTTGTTTGTTTCCAAACTCTTAAAACAACATATAACTTCACTTGATGCTCTCAGTTCTTGAATTAGAAGAGGCAGAGAAACAATTTCTATTCATCCTGTCTATGCCATACGTAATTTTTTTAGATTGCTTATCATAATCCCATTCAGTTCTGGTTTTACCAAGCAGAAGAGTTACAGCATTTCTTGTACTGTTGCTCTTAAGTAGTTAGTATTTTCATTAAAGTTTGTTAACTTACTGCTTAGCTCTTTTTCTTGTTTGATAATGGGTATGTTGAACAACTCTTAACTGCAGTGATGATCACCCTTCTTGGTGAGAACTGAAGAACTGACTGTTACCTCCTGTTACTTATCATTTAACCTGTTATTTACAAATGCAAAGGCCTGCCTTTTAGACTACCAGTTTTCAGAAGAGCATTTGATGCTTTTTGATTCTTGTCAAAAGCCTTTTGAAAATTCCGTATGGTTTATGTACTGGATCTCTCTTACTCATGACTCATGTGGCCTCTAAACTTATAACAGATTTTTGATGTAGGATTTCTCTCCATATAAACTACTGCTTTTTTTTTTTTTTTTCTTTTTTCTTTTTTGCCTTTTTTTTTTTTCTCTTAGTGTATCAGGCTTAGTCAGGTGCTTGATAATTCTGCTTTCCCCACTTTGCCTAGGAATGGTCTATTTGCTGACTCATTCTGAGAATTTTTTAAGAATCGGCATGATATTTGCCATTAATCTCCCCCCTAATACATTCTTAATACTGTAAATAACCAGTTCAGTGTTTGCCACTTAATCTGTTTAAATATATAATCTATCATTTTTAAAATGTTTTTCAGAGAGTTAATTAAAAATTCAGGGTTTGGCCTACAGGGAGCCACATAGAAGCCTAATGTTAGAAGCAGGGATCCCTCAAATGTATGTTAACTTTGAACACAGGTAGTTCAAAGTAATATTGTGTTTAGGTGAGCGCTACCTGGCCACACTGATGTCCCCAGCTAAGAGCATCACTTTCCTAAACATCTGCATGTCCTTTTTCAGAGTTCAGTTCATTAACTGTTGACCTGTGATACTCTCAGGCAATTGAAATGTTATGAACACACAATACTTACTATTCCTTAACTACTGTGTCTGTGAAACCCCATACTTTGTGTTTCAGTGTGCTGCCTCAGCATTTCTGCTTTTAGTGTTAGCTGACCTGAACCTTCAGGCCATATGTATTCTTCACTGTTTTGCTACAGAAATCATGATAGGTGTAGTACCACAGCCTGCAAGCAACAACACATCTGTGTTTCTTACTCTGCCTGTATCTGTATCTTTAACTCCTTATGTCTTAATGTTTTAATTGTTTTATTTAAGGTGAGTTTTATGGCATGGGCTTTTTTCTATCTTTGGCTTGCATCACTCAGATTCAGTCAGTTTGAGTCATCAACATTTATGGCAATCTCCAATGTTTCGAAACCCCTGCATTTTTAAAACAGAAAAATGAATGGCAGTGACTAACTGCATAATTTTTCTGCTCTTTACACAAAGCCTAGATTGTGCAGAGATGCAACAAGGATGTCTGAAGAGGAAGAGGAGTCATGCTGTTTATAATTATGGCTCTTATGTTTCCATCTTACTGTCATGGAATAGAAAGAATTCATAGCGAAAGATCCATCATCCTAATCTTTTCTTTTTCCTAAGCACTTTCTGTGGCTCCTAACTTCCTGGCAGGCAGCAACGTTTTGTAGTGCTTTAGTTATGGTCTTCTTAGTTGTGGGGTTACTGATACTTCCTTTATTTTATCATTGCTCAGCAAATCTGAGATGCAGTATCCCAGCTACAGCACAACTAATCAATTTAACATACAGAAATTCTAAGTTGTACACACACAGTCTGCTTGATGTGACATCAGATAAAAGCATAGTAAAGATTTTTTTTCAGTCTCACAATGGTTAGGTAACATTTGTAGTCTTACAGAAATATTTTTCTTCCATATTTCTTCAATGGAATAACACAAGAAGTATGAATGGAAGACCACAGTCTTTGATATTTTAGTCTTTGCACTGTTACGTTTTATTAACCTAATAGAGGAGGTTTTGATTTTGGCCTTGTTTTTTTTTTTTAGGATCTGAAGATGAAGAGAGACCTGAATTTATCACTTTCCTTTATCAGATAACGAAAGGAGTCTCTGCAAGGAGTTATGGGCTAAATGTTGCCAAACTGGCAGATATTCCTGAAGAAATCTTGAAGAAGGCAGCTCACAAATCAAAGGAGTTGGAGGGGATAGTGAATATGAAAAGGTCAGAAAGATTGTGATTTACTCCCCCAACCCCCCCAGTGAAACCAGCTATGAATCAAAGAGCATTTCTCACAGTGTGATTAAAAAGAAGAGTAGTAACAGCTTCTTCTGATATCCTCTTACCTTTCAAGGAAGAAACTAAAACAAAACTGATAAAGATACTGAGGAAATGGTGGTAGCTATTTGAATCAAAACTTACATTATAGTTAGCTCTTATGTCAATATTCTATTTGAAGATAAATGACAGTTTATGGGAAAATAATGTGGTAGTTCGTGTTTTCTGTGGAAATAATATTCTATGATTGACAAAAATAAAACAACAGATTACTAGCAATATATTAACTCTCTTGTTACAGGATAAGTAGGGTTCTGAAATCAAGAAAAAATTGTTCAGAAAGGTGAGACTATGAGCTGGAAGGCCAGAGTTATCGTGTAATAAAATAAAGATGTGAAATAATATAGTATGTGCCTTTGGTTTATCTTCTATGGAAATGACACTAGCATATTACTTTTACAGGGCACAAATAGAGTTCTAGTTTGTCTCCCAAAAAAAGCTAAAAAGGGAGTTAATTGCACACAAAACCTATCAGCACTAAAAATAGTATGTGGTGATGTAGTTACCAGACTGATTTACAGTGCCCAGAGAAAGCTATAGTGAGGGCTGACTGGGCAATCTTAATTATAGGCCTTAATTGTGTCCCTTTTAGCAGCTTTTGAATATGTAAGCAACCATCCATATTTTAGCTTTCAGTATGTAATCTACTTGCATTCTTAAAGTGAAAAGGAATAAATAATCTAAAGCTGTGATGAGTCCTTTATCCTCACGTAACACTAAGGCCGGAAGCCCCTGCTGCTGCCACCCAATCTACATGGGTATCACAGGTACTGGGGAGGACAAGCTGGAGCAGGCTCCCTATCTCCTGCAGGAGGGTGCTCCCTACCCTTTTCTCCATGGTGACAGGGCTGGCTTTTGCATGACCACAGAACAGACCAGGTCAGGGATCTGATCCAGCTGAAACGTCATTCTTTCTCTAGTTGATAGCATGCAAGTTCAATTTCCTAATGTTACATGTGAATAGGTATCACTACCTGAAGAAGAAAGGGTGAGAGTGAGAAGAAAGGGAAGTCCTTGATTCTGGCAGTAGTTGGTAGAATAATGACCTTGACACTGCTGCTCTGCTTGCCAGACCAGAGTACCCATCTGAAGTTGGGACAGTTTTGCCTCCCTCTTTGATAAGCAACAGTGTCATGCCATGTCAGGGGGTCAGGGATGTGCAGCAACCACCACAGCAGCTTCTAATTCATCAGGTTTGACTTGTACCAAGTTATTCACTGTAGACCTCTTGTATGTGATTTGGAGGGAACTTCGAGCATCTGTCATTCATAGATCATAGATCTGTCATTCATAGATCATCTATCAATGGGTTGCCCAGGGAAGCTGTGAATGCTCCATCCCTGGCAGTGTTCAAGGCCAGGTTGGACAGAGCCTTGGGTGACATGTTTTAGTGGGAGGTGTCCCTGCCCATGGCAGGGGGGTTGGAACTAAATGGTCTTAAGGTCCTTTCCAACCCAAACTATTCTATGATTCTGTCATTCATAGCACAGGTTGCCCAGAGAAGCAGTGGCTGCCCCATCCCTGGCATGTTCAAGGCCAGGTTGGATGGGGCTTGGAGCAACCTGGTCTCGTGGAAGTTGTCTCTGACTGTGGCAGGGGGTTGGAACTGGATGAACTTCAAGGTCCCTTCCAACCCTAACCGTTCAATGGTTCTATATGATTCTAGCAATATAAACCTTAAGAGCTCAAGTCAGAAAAAAAAAAACAACATCAAATGTGTCTGATAATTTCACAGTGCATAAATTATTGTATTACTTAATTCTTCATTTTTCCAATTCTCCTGTGTAGGTCATTATAGAAATATTTTTTCTTATGTATTTCTGTTTATTTTCACTTACTGCCTTAATGTGATTTAAATGTCAAAGTATTGTTCTGTGTCTTCTTGCCAAAAGAGATACTAAGAAGTTTTAAAATGGGTATGCTATATGTGTGGTAGGAAATAAAAATTGCCATGATTTTGGGAATTAAAATTAGATGTGTTTATAGCAGTACACTTGTGCTGTCACAATACCCACAGGCTAGCTGCATTGTCGTATTTCTATAAATCACTTTCATATTATTTAAGAAAATCCATTGGGTAATTCCATGCAGGCTTGACATCTTTGTCATCCTGAATGTGGGTTAAACCGTTTTAAATGTCTTGTTATTTGTCACAGCTCTTATGAATCCTTCTTAAATCAAAAAATATTAAAAAGGAAACAGGAAGGATGTGCGTGTGTACTCATTTATTTTGAAAATGTGTTATCTCTTTATGATTCTGCAAGTGCAAATTTGTAGGAACTGAATGCTGGAAATTAAGCTGTGCAACCTACAATGCTGTTTATTTCCTTTAATGACTTACTCTTGCTCAGTGTTTTATTTCATCTTATCAATGCTTCTGGTACTGCAAGTTAGTTATAAAATAAAAGTGTTGACTGTCCTAGAACTAGAATATGTATATTGGGAAATATTAACTGATGGTTTAAAGTTCACATAACATTTTGGGCTATGCAAACTGCTATTTTTGACTTTGTATTAAAATTTTGTGGATGACTGTAGAGCTTTTAATGTTTGATGTGCTTAAGAATATGTCAGCATTTTGAGTAATGTATGGTTTTGGTTTTTTTTCCCTCCCCAGAAAAAAGCTGAAGTCCTTTGCTGAAGTATGGAAGATAAATGATTCTCAGGAACTACAAAAATGGAAAAGTATGTGTAAACCTGAAGATGAAAGAAGGGACAGTTTTTAAGCTTCTCATCATGCTTAAAGATGGAAAATATTTGAGATGCAAAATGTAGGTCTAGAGACTATAAAAGATCCCATCAGGGTGTAGTTGTAGGTGCATTAATTTGACTTTTCTGCATTTTGAGAGATAAGAGATGCTGTGTCATGATAGGATGCCCCACATCTGCTTCCTGATTGTATGCAATTTTCTCACTCCACATTCCTTCCCTGAAGTGTTTTCCACACTTTCCCTTATTTGCAAAATGTTTACTGGCATTGGAATTAGTTTGTAATATTTTTAGGAAACATGAAAAATAATTTTGGTAAATTATTAGGTGGATCTTTTATAAATAAAATTATGTCTTTTAACTTTATTGTACTTCAGTTTCTAAAGAGATACTCCTCTGCACTGGGAAAATGTAGCAGAGTTTTGACTGTGCTATATACTTCTGTGCAATCGCTAAGAATAAATACGATAAACGTTTTTTGCGTTCTAGTATTAACAAATTAAAAACCTCACAGTTCTGTAGAGCACCCTGGACTTTTACATGTGCAGTGAATTTAGGAAAGCGTGTGGTGTTTTGTTGTATTAGAGGAGGTTTTTTCCTACTGATGCGATTGGTGATGATGCAACTAATAGTTTTGAGAGCAAAAGCACAAAGCATGCACTTGTCTGTGTTTTATTTTCCCTCTTCTTCGCTCATATGCATGCCTGCTTCCTTTTCAGCTTTAGCTTCCCTGCTGATCTTGGTCCTCTCTGGCACAGTCTGATGAAAGACTTCTTCTAAATAATGTCGGAGTATCATAAGATGAGGTGAAAGAAGCAATTCAAACTATGCAACTAGCATCCCTAGTGCTTTGTCAAATGCAGAGTAAAGCTGGGAAAAAAGATAAATGCATTTTACTCATTTTTATTTGCAGTTACTAAGCCCAAATTTCAAATGGGAGTACGATACCCAATTTAGTTTTCTTTTATAAATACAGCCAGGTGAAATATCTTACTGTGAGAAAGAACAACAATGTTGACATGCTTAAGCTTTGGCAAAAGTTTGTTGTATTTAAAAAATACATTTTATTAAGTTGTGTATTGGGTTTGTATGGCAAGGTTTTGGTAGTGGGGGGAGAAGGGGCTGCAGGGGTGGCTTCTGTGAGAAGCTGCCGGAAGCTTCCCCCATATTCCGTGGAGCCAGTGCAGCTGGATCATGGCTGGCCAAGGCTGAGCCCACGAGCAATGTTAGCAATGCCCCTGGATAACAAATTTAAGAAGGAGGAAAAGTTACTGCACAGGAGCAATTGCCGCCTGAGGAAGGAGTGAGAATATATGAGAGGAACAGCCCTGAAGACCCCAAGGTCAGTGCAGAAGGCAGGGAGGAGGTGCTTACTGGAACAGAGGTTCTCCTGTAGCTCATGGTGCAGACCATGGTGAGGCAGGATGTCCCCCTGCAGCTCATGTAGATCCATGGTCATGCAGATATCCAACTGTAGCCTGTGAAGGTCAACAGTGGAACAGATGCCCACCTGCAGCCCGTATTGGTCCATGGTCATGAAGATACCTTCCTGCAGCCTGTGGAGGTCCATGGTGGAGCAGATACCCGCCTGCAGCCCATGGAGGTCCATGGTGGAGCAGATACCCGCCTGCAGCCCATGGAGGTCCATGGTGGAGCAGATACCTGCCTGCAGCCTGTGGAGGTCCATGGTGGAGCAGATACCCGCCTGTAGCCTGTGGAGGTCCATGGTGGAGCAGATACCTGCCTGCAGCCCGTGGAGGTCTGTGGTGGAGCGGATACCCGCCTGCAGCCCATGGAAGACCCCGTGCTGCAACAGAGGGATGCCTGTGTCCCTGTGGGAAGCCTGCACTGGCACAGGCTCCTGACAGGACCTGTGACCCTATGGTGAGAGGACCCCACAATGAAGCAGGGAAGGAGTGTGAGGATCCCCGTGCTGAGCAGGAAGGACCAGCAGAGACAATGTGTAATGAACTGACCACAACCCCCATTCCCCATCCCCCTTGCTGCTTAGGAGGGAGGAGGTAGAGAATTTGAGAGTGAAGTTGAGCCCATGAAGAAGGGAGAGGTAGGGAGAAGGTGTAGTAAGATTTGGGTTTATTTCTTATTAATTACCCTACTATGATTTGAGTGATGGATTGGCTTTGGTGTGCACCTGCCATCCGGCCATTATTGACCCACCACAAGTGGGAAGAAGTAAAAGTATCATCTTGATTTTGCTATAAGGAAAAGGGTAAACTAAGGTTTTGTAATCATTGAGACAACTGAACCCTTTTTTTTTTTTTTCAGTAAATGAAGGATTTTTTTTCAAAATAATGCATCACGTGAATATGAAATAATGCTCACGGCAGGCAATTGAATTAGCTTTTCCAATACAGAGAACTTTGTGCAGAGAAGGATTTTTTTTACCTGCCATGAACAATTACTAACCTTCACCAAAGACTTTTTTTTCCAGGTTCTTCAGATGACAAAGTAGCATTTAAATATTTTGTCTGCTACTCAAATGGCAGCAGTCAATACAAGCATCTCCTTCTGGAGCTGCAGTATATTTAAACTGGAAAAGCTGAAGAAGAAAACTAGTCTTTCGAGGTTACAATGCACATGTGTGTTTTCTGTGCCACACACTGTGAAGCATAATGAATGTAATTCTCTATTATTAATGCACATGGACACAGTGCATTGGAGCTAAAGACCTCTGACCATAGCCTTCAAAGAACAAATGAGCCATTGCTAAATTCCCACATGTGCTAAATGCGCTTTTAGTAAGACTCTCTTTGCTTTCAAAGGAGCATTCAAACAAGAAATAAAACACCTGGATACAGTCTGAAAAAAAATGAAAAAATACAAGAATGGGGAAATGGACACAGTGTTACTGGCCTGCTCATGCTATCAAGTATGAAGCAATTACAGCAGTTCTCTTAATGTCTGTGGTCATATTGGAAAATAACTTATTTTAGCCCTGCTCAGTTCCACAACAGAGATTATCTTGCTATCCCACCAATAAGGTTTCTTGTAGATGTGTAAGCTAATTATAAAAGCTACTGCATTTGAGAATACGCTATAAGGAGATGCATGCTATTATTAGGTGTGTTTAGCGCCAGTTTTAGGGTACGTTTGTAATGAAACATACTGTACAGTTCAAGGTTATCTAGATCTTGTTCTGCAGATGTGGAGCACCAACAGTCATTAGCAGAGCTCTGGGATGGGATGTGATGAGTTCAGAGCACACCTGGGTACCTTTGTGGAGAATGAGGTTAGGCATAGTCTGGACAGGCCACCAGACAGGCACTGTTTTGCCTTTGGTAACAAGCAGGGTAGAAAAGAACAAAGGCTTGCAGAAAACAAGGGAAATGCATTAATTTTGCAGTATTTTTTTCCATTTCTTTTGCTGTGGTAAGCTGGGACTCTTGTGTCTGTCATAGTAGGAGTCCTAAGGGACAGAAAGATGGGAAGCTGCTCTTGAGTCTTCTTTCTGTTGGATTTTGTGTTGTTTTTTCTTTGTTTTGGAGTTTGGGTTTTTGGTGGTTTTTTTTTCCTCAATTCACACTAAGCTTCAACTTACAGACATTTGCAGTACAGTTTTGACAGTGGCATTATCAGTAGGTGTGCCCTATTTTAAGCCAGAGTATTGTCTGTGCGCTGGGACAGCAAGTTTGATTGTGTACTGACAGCTGTAAGGTTGAGGAGGAGTGACCCTTAGGTGCTTGGTTGTAGTCGGAGTTCATGCCAGTCTTGAGGTGGCCTTCAGGAAAGGAATGTCTGAATGTTTTTTGAAACCTACATAGAGTATTGGCTCCTTCTGCTTGTGCCAACATGTTACTGACATCATTAAAATTTAATATTGATGTGAAAAATACAGCTTTGTACTATACATAAAGGTGCAGTCTCTTTGATAACACTTTTTGCCTTTTATGGCATTTATCCAGTTTTGTAAAGTTGGTATTTATCACTTTCTTAAGCTCTTTCACTCTTCTCTCTGCTCTTAACAAAAAAATTTTAATGCCTTTGTGCATCTTGAATGTAATTGCTATTTAGAAATCAGTGCCACAGGTTAGCCGCAAAAAATGGTAGACCCATTTGGATGGAAGAGGAGAGAGAGAGCTGGACGTGTTGTCACTGCCTTTTTTTATTTGGTTATAGAAGAACATTATTTTACATTGCCAGTTACCTTTCTTACTGGCATATGGCACTCTTCACTAAAGTAATTCTCAAGAGGATTTTTCTTTGTATTGCAGAGTTTTCCAGAAGTATTTATAGAAATAACATGAATTTATCTACCACATAAGTTTACAACATGCATAAATTCATTCAAGTATCACTGGAATGTCAGCTGAGTCAGGTACTGCAATAAGTCTGTGTCCTGTGTTCAGCAGTAACAATCATTTTTCTCCTTCTTAGTAGCTGGTGCAGTGCTGTGTTTTTGACTTTCAGCCTGGGAACAGCGCTGATAACACCGGTGTTTTCAATTGCTGCTCCATAATGTTTACTTTGACCAAGGACTTTCTGAGTCTCATGGTCTGCCAGGGAGCAGGGGAAGTCGGGAGGAAGCAGAAACAGGACACCTGACCCAAGCCAGCCAAAGAGGTATTCCGTACCACAGCACGTCATGCCCACTATATAACATGGGGGCAGTTACCCAGCAAGGCTAGATCACTGCTTGGGTCGGGCTGGGTATCAGTTAGCGGGTGATGAGGTGGTGTATTCTCTCCCCTTGTTATTTCCCTTATCATTATTATCATTGGTGGTAGCAGTAGTGGTTTGTGTTACACCTTAGTTACTGGGCTGTTTTTATCTCAACCCGTGGGAGTTACGTTCTTTCAGTTCTCCTCCCCATCCCTCCAGGAGTAGGGTGGGGGGGAGGAGGGGGAGGAGTGAGCAAGCGGCTGCCGACTGGGCTTAAACCACGACAGTTCTTTTTGGCACTCAGCGTGGGGCACAAAGGGTTGAAATAATGACAGATCTGACCAGAGTGTGTCTAATCATATTTGTGATAAACAATTATTGTTTTGGATTAATAGTCACTTGGCACAATGCTGATTTATTGGCTCTCAAAGTTGTTGCTGTTGATCTCACAGTTTCAGCATGTCTTGCCTTGCAGCTGGTATTTGCAGTGTTAGTGTTTATCGGCTGGGGGCCTTGGGCTAAGGTTCTTGTTTCACTGTACTTCATGGTAATGACTTATAATACAATAGACTCATTGATCATGAAACTGATCTGGCTTGCATTCCCAGTGTGGTCATCGCCTCTCTACTTTGGGAGGTATATAATAGAAGCGTATAGCAATTACACATCTTTTTTCCCCTCCTCAGGTGGTCAGCCTATGAGGGAGACATTCCCACATACCCTAGTGACAAGTACAGCAGCTATTCAAAGTCTGACTGCAACAGATAACACAGCTACTCCAACTCCAAGCACAGCAGCTACACCAACCCCAAGTGCAGCAGCTACACCAACCCCAGCAATAAGTACAGCAACTACTCAAACTCCAACCGCAGCAGACAGCGCAGCTACTCCAGCCCCAGTGACAAGTACAGCAGCATCATTTGAGAGTTCTGAAGGTTTTGAATGGCCTCTGAGTATCATTGAGGCCTGCCTGCTGATTGTGATGGGGATCGCCATGTTGGCACGCATTCAGAGTGTGTTTTATCCACGACCATTTTGTCTGTCTCGAAAGTTAAGCGGAGTCATATTTGGGTCTTGTCTAGGATTAGACTATGATATAGGAGGACCAAGAGATTTCCCCCGAGGCTGGACAGTCATGAGTGGCAGGGTGTGTGGGACAGTATGAGCGAGTATCTGGTCCACTGGGCCCCTCCAGTGCTTTGGAAGCATCGGAGATGGAAGGCAGCTGTATGGAGTCCCCAGCAACAAGCTGCAGAAACTGCTGAAGGGGACAGTGAATTATTTTGAGCCTGGTGGGCCCATGGCACTTCAGGCCATCAGGGCAGATATCAACATAGAGATGGGCTCATGATCGGGGGGTGGACTTAGCAATGGACACTATTGCCCAAGTTATTCACGAGCGTGAACACCGCACACAGCCTCTCCTGCTCTGAGAGACTGTTACGAGAGATGGAGCCTGCCATCATGGACCAAATGGACTCAGCAGCTTTATAGGGACTGGTCCATGCACTAAGGAACGATCTCTCTGTGTGGATGTATATATATGTATACATATAAGAGTGATGGGATATTGAAAATGTGGGATCTGAGCATGACGTGAATGGTATGGAATAAGGGATGGATACTGTCCTGGGTCCAGCAGTAGCAGTAATTTTTCTCCTTAGTAGCTGGTGCAGTGCTGTGTTTTTGACTTTCAGCCTGGGAACAGCGCTGATAACATCGGTGTTTTTAGTTGCTGCTCCGTAATGTTCACTCTGACCAAGGACTTTCTGAGTCTCATGTTCTGCCAGGGAGGAAGGGAATTTGGGAGGAGGCAGAGACAGGACACCTCACCCAAACCAGCCAAAGAGGTATTCCATACCACAGCACATCATGCCCAGTATGTAAACTGGGGGCAGTTACCTGAAGGGCTAGATCACTGCTTGGGTCAAGCTGGGTATCGTTTGGCGGGTGGTGTATTCTCTCCCCTTGTTGTTTCCCTTATGATTATTACTATTGGTGGCAGCAGCAGTGATTTGTGTTATACCTTAGTTACTGGACTGTTCTTATCTCAGCCCGTGGGAGTTACATTCTTTTGATTCTCCTCCCCATCCTTCTGGAAGCCAGGGGAGGAAGGGAGGGGGAGGAGTGAGCAAGCGACTGCCAACTGGGCTTAAACCACAACAGTCCACTGCTTGAAAGTAAAAAAAGTAATGAAAGTAATGTTTGCTTATTGAAGTCTAGTGAAAAGTAAATTATCCAAATATTTCTACTATATGCAAAATTTAGTGAGAACTTAATTCAGTTATTTTAACTTCTTAGTTCTCATGTAAATGTGTGTTTTATAGGGAGGTAAAGGCTTGGTAGATTACATCTCTGTTCCAGAATCTGGATCACGCTTCAGAATGCCTGTTGGGGGGGGCCTCCCTCCCTCATCTCACCCCAGGATATCGCAATCCTCCAATATCTTGATACCAATTCCACAAGTATTGGGCTAAAAGAATCTTTAAAGTAAGCCTGAACTGTCTCATTCCCCCTTACAGATTTTGGAGCATATGAATGGAGTGAGTGGTTCTCATTACCTTTCACTTATTCCTAAACATGAAGGCCATAGCAAGCTGAAATTCACCATCTCGGCATACTTTTCCCAGCTGTTTTCCATGCTTTCCTTCATTTCCTTGCAAAATCTCTGGCAATCAAATTCCAAAACAAATACTGGTTAAGTCGTTCAGTTTTAGATGACAAATTTGCAGTTTGCTGATCGGAATCGCTAGTTTTTAAGAAAGCTTACAGCCAGATACAAGGAAGGTATTTGCAGCTGAACAAGGATTAATTCAGGACTGAGTATACAGTAGGTAAACCTGGGATTTAGTCCCAAGACCACTTATTTGGGTCTTTGACCTGCATCAGTCCAGCACTGTTGACTGTTCTTCTCTGGCTCTGTAAGGGGAAGCTGTGAATTTGCCCAGTGTGGTAGCTTACTAAAAATACTGGAATACTCTTACTGAAATTATAGAGTTCTGCTTACCTTAAGGATGCTACGACCATCATTGTACATGGCTAAGTACCTCTGGCGTGGAAATCCTCTGCTTGCTTGAAATGGTACAGCAGTTTCTTCTTCCTCAGCTACAAATACAGTCTCACTGAATTCCTTAATTACATTATAGATTTTTCTCCTTGCCTAGCTATAGAGACGAGTAGAAAGCAAAGGATGTTTCCTTAATTTCTTAAAAATCATAAAAACATAATTCTGAAACAAGTCATCTTAAGATGTGACTCCTTGCAGGCCATGCTGCTAATTGAAATGGTGTTCTTGTCTGAGACTAAACTGGTTTATGTCATAAGAGAGTTGTAGAGAAAAGCAGGACAGTGCCTAAGATACTAATCAGGGGAAATAAAAGGTAAATAAGATAAACCCAGATAATAGAAATCTAAAAAGAATTTCCAGCTCTTAGAATGTTTGCTTATAAATGAAAGTATTTTTTCAAGTGTTATAAAATAAGGTGACTTTTATTTAAAATACTGTTAGCTGCACCTAGTGATAAACATGAAAAATAATTTCTGATTTTACTGGAATGTTTAAGCAGTCAGTTTTTATGACTTTAAAACACACTGTAAGAAAAAGGGTGATTCCTGGGGAAGAAGGAATTGGAAAACACAACACACAGCAGATTTTAAATATGCTATCTGCAATGAGGAAGTAGAAATCACTGTTGCTTTTTATTTACAATAATCCAAATATCTAGGATGACTTAAAATTCAGTGTGTCCTGAATACCAGGCAGATTACCAGATATAATTATCTCGGTCTTATGTAACACAAAAAGTTTCAGTCAAGTACTGAGCTTTTCCTTCTGCCTACATATTGAAATACTCCTCTTTGCATAGTCCTCTCTGCATAAAGAATTAGAAATTGATAGTTGTAGAATAATAGCATCACAGAATAGTTTGGGTTGGAAGGGACCTTAAAGCTCATCCAGTTCCACCCCCCTGCCATGCGCAGGGACACCTTCCACTAGACCAGGATGCTCCAAGCCCCATCCAACCTGGCCTTGAACACTGTCAGGAATGGAGCATCCAAGAGTGTCATGGTTTAACCCCAGCCAGCAACATGACTGTGCAGGACCATTTCATAGAATCATAGAATCATAGAATAGTTAGGGTTGGAAAGGACCTCAAGATCATCTAGTTCCAACCCCCCTGCCATGGGCAGGGACACATCACACTAAACCATCCCACACAAGGCTTCATCCAGCCTGGCCTTGAACACTGCCAGGGATGGAGCACTCACAACCTCCCTGGACAACCGATTCCAGTGCCTCACCACCCTAACAGGAAAGAATTTCCTCCTTATATCCTATCTAAACTTCCCCTGTTTAAGTTTTAACCCATTACCCCTTGTCCTGTCACTACAGTCCCTGACAAAGAGTCCCTCCCCAGCATCCCTATAGGCCCCCTTCAGGTACTGGAAGGTCCCCACGCAGCCTTCTCTTCTCCAGCCTGAACAGCCCCAACTTTCTCAGCCTGTCTTCATACGGGAGGTGCTCCAGTTCCCTGATCATCCTCGTGGCCCTCCTCTGGACTTGTTCCAACAGTTCCATGTCCTTTTTATGTTGAGGACACCAGAACTGCACACAATACTCCAGGTGAGGTCTCACAAGAGCAGAGTAGAGGGGCAGGATCACCTCTTTCGACCTGCTGGTCACGCTCCTTCTGATGCAGCCCAGGATACGGTTGGCTTTCTGGGCTGCGAGCGCACACTGAAGCCGGCTCATGTTCATTTTCTCATCAACCAACACCCCCAAGTCCTTCTCTGCAGGGCCGCTCTGAATCTCTTCTTTGCCCAATCTGTAGCTGTGCCTGGGATTGCTCTGACCCAGGTGTAGGACCTTGCACTTGTCGTGGTTGAACTTCATAAGGTTGGCATCAGCCCACCTTACAAGCGTGTCAAGGTCCCTCTGGATGGCATCCCTTCCCTCCAGCGTATCAACCGGACCACACAGCTTGGTGTCATCGGCAAACTTGCTGAGGGCGCACTCAATCCCACTGTCCATGTCAGCGACAAAGATGTTAAACAAGACCGGTCCCAACATCGATCCCTGAGGGGCACCACTTGTTACCGGTCTCCAGACAGACATCAAGCCATTGACCGCAACTCTTTGTGTGCAGCCGTCCAGCCAGTTCTTTATCCACCAAGTGGTCCATCCATCAAGTTGGTATCTCTCCAATTTAGAGACAAGGATGTCGTGTGGAACAGTGTCGAACGCTCTGCACAAGTCCAGGTAGATGACATCAACTGCTTTACCCTTGTCCATCAATTCTGTAGCCCCATCATAGAAGGCCACCAGATTGGTCAGGCAGGATTTCCCCTTAGTGAAGCCATGCTGGCTGTCACCAAGCACCTTGTTGATTTTCATGTGCCTTAGCATGCCTTCCAGGAGAATGTGCTCCAAGATTTTTCCAACCTCCCCAGAGCCTTGGTCCTTTGGTTGGACAATGTTCCCCATGGAGGCTTGGGGGGGCTGCTGTCCCTACCTGGACATCAGAGAACCCCTGCAGAGAGACCACGGTTGTGCCCTTGGAGCACTGGGTTGTTTAATCAGCAGAGGTTCCTGCTGACCGGGAGGAAGGGAAGAGTCTGTTCTGTGGTTAGACTAGAGCTGATCCCACGGGGAACAAATACTGCAGATAGGTTGCACAGGGCAAATGTTTGTTTTGCAGTGCTGAAGCTAAAGACCATTCCTTAGATCTCTGCTTGAATGCATGAACTCAGGCAGCATGTCAGCCTCCCCTGTACACCTGTAACATCTCACAATCACTGGAAATGCAAGGGTTGCAGTGAGAGCAGTCAAAGATAGTGGGGGGGATGCTGAAAGAGAAAGCCTTGAAACAGCTTCTTCGTCTTGGTTTAAGTCAGACTACCCAAAAAGTGATCACCAAGACCTGTAATTCAGACTTTTTTTCCAAAACTGATCTCAAATAATTTTTAATAATGTCAAGTTCACAACAACAAGGTACACTGAGCTGTCTTTTCTGTGCAGACCAGGAATATTCCCAGCTATTAATCTGTCACTTTGTGAGTACCACACTGTCCAGTGAGACCGCCCCCTTCCCAGCTGATTGGTGTCTGTGGTGTTTGTATTCTCCTTGGTTATGTTTTGTGCGCACTTTCAATTAATCTCATTTTGTTGTGGCTCACTGTGAAAGTATTTCTGTGTAAAGCAAAATACCGTGATCCACAGTGCTTAAGCAAGGACTGTACTAATGCAGTAAGTAGCTATATCACAGGATGATAGAGTCACAGAGTGGTTTGGGTTGGAAAGGACCTTAAGATCATCTAGTTCCAACCCCTCTTGTCAAAGGCAGGGACACCTGCCACTAGAATAGGTGCTCAAAGCCCCATCCAGACTCTGGCCTTGAACACTGCCAGGGATGTGGTAATCTATTCTTAATTATTCCTATTCGTAATAGCGTCCACACAGGAAAAGTCTGCTAATCCTTTAATTAAATTTGCAAACTAAAGCTGTGCAAGCCTTTGGCACTTTTTTTTTTTTAAGAAGCAATTAAGTCTTAGGTGTAAGCTCAGATGTCTGATGTCTGACATTTAGTCTGACACTGCGTTATGTCTAACAAGCCAGCAAGGCTAAGAAGGTGCAGCTTTCCTTCCCCTTCTGTCCCCAGCAGCAGGAAAAACACCTCCATGCATTTCCCAAGTGATGTGGAGCACACAAACGCGTGTGCAGCTGTGTACATGGCACTTGGGGTATTATCCATTCCCACAGTTTCATAGAGGGGTGTCCCTTTGGATCTCTCCAAGGCACCTTTGCATCCTAACATCCTCTCTATCATCACTGCCCACCTGGCTTAGAATATAGCTTTACTCCCCTGTTTAATAGTTTGAAGCGGCCTCATAATCTGTTCCTCACATCCTCTGGTTGTTTCTTACCTAGTATGTACTACGGCTATCTCATCTATCACAGCCCATTACTTTTGCTTCCTCCTGATGAAGGTGGAGTATGTTCAACAAAAAATAAAAGAAGACCTTGATCCTAAATTTAAATTTTATACACAGTGCCGTGCAACTAAATCATTCTCCCTCTAGGAACCAACTGCAGGCATTTCAGTGGAGTGCCTGAATTTTATATTCCACAGTGCTCTGGATTTTATATTCCCAATACTTTAATGTAAAAATACTTCATTACGTTCCTTCATTGTGCTGTTCTTTACGCCACAGTGTTCTGCAGCCTCTCTACTCTCTTCCAGTTTCTGTAAAGACCTGTCCACATGCCTCATAGTCAGATGCAGGTTTGATAAGACCCTGCATCATACAATAAACAAGCTGTTTGGCTGCAAGGATTTCTTCCCTGTGGATAGGGAAATGCTGGACCACACATGTTTCTCTCTTGACAGGCTGAGTGAGCTTAATGCTATCTGCAGTTTCTTAGCAGATGCTCAATTCTAAAAGTTTAACCCTCAGAGCCCTTTAAAAAGGTTCCCAGGGACTTGAGTGAGAGTTGATTTAGATTCTGGGTTAGAAATTGGTTTGTTATTTCCTCTGTTTCACACAAACTCAGCAAGCATTGTATAGCTTCGTTTTTAACTTGCACTTTAATAATTTCTTTCTTCTGTATTTTTGAAATACAGGCAAGAGAATGATAGGGAGAGGCATTCTGACCCTTCCTCGGCCTTTACACAGCAATCCTTTAACACTTTGCTTATTGCCATGGTATTGGAATAAAGGAATATCTGAAACTGTATTTTCAAATCTGAGAAAGTTTGTTTCTGAGTTTTAAACCCACTGTGTTTTCAAGCAAGCTTATAGCAAGCAGCCCAGTGCTGTACATCGGCTTCCCTTAGCTGGCTTGACATATCTCTGTCTCTCTTAAACATTTTAAAACTTTCCTTTTCACTTCCTGTCTTTTTGCATCATACACGGCTGCCTTTGTCAAGCACTTACTGAAAGTTAGATTTATTTTTTTTTTTTTAAGTCATTGTGTTTAAAACTTCACTAGAATCCTGTAACAGATCTCGTGGTGAAGGTGTCTATTAACATAAAAATGTAGCTGTCTGGTATTACAAAGGGAATTGGCTAGACAATGGGAAGCATCGTGCTGCACTGAAAAAGGAGCACAGAAAGTGTAGTTGGCTGAGCACACCAGGTACTGGGCACACTGCTCCTACAGAGCTTTCAGTTTAGCACCCTGCAGGTGAGCATATCACTAGGCTTGAATACAGCCATGGTCTTGGAGGAGAAGGTGGTTGTGGTGGTGATCTGTCATGCAAATTCGTGAGCTTGCTGAACCCCATCCTTCCCTTGGGAGATTTACAGTGGCATTGTAAGTGCATGTAGAAGACAGATGTTCCCTAGTTAAGACCACATACCCTGATAAAAGATTTATGCATTGTACTCGGACTGCGTTTGCAAGTGAGGAAATGAGTGCTTGTTAAAGGACCCAAGACAATATAACCTCTTCTTTGCTAGCAACACAAGGCGGAAGGGTAGTAGAAGTTAGAAGGTAGAGGGTAGTTTATAATGTTCAAACAAAGGAGATGAGTTATTTGTACAAGTACTTGTCCTGCTAGTGTCAAAGTGGTCTCATCACAGGTTATGAGCTAAACAGTGTATGTACTGCTTAGAGGTTTACAAGCTGCTGCAAGGGAAGTTACTGACAAACTGGAAGGAAAAGTGCATTTTCTGCTGCCTGACTTCATTCTTCTTTCAGAAACTGAGGGCTGTACATCTTTTACATGCCTTCAGACTGTCCCCAGACAAGCACTGTAGCTGGCTTCAAATTTGGTCCATGTTACACTTAAGAAGAAACTGATACTTAGATAAGAGATTCATGCTGCCTTGGAGTTTACAGTTTTGTTACTGGAAGTGATTCTCCTGGAATAAATGTGATTATAAATGAACTGAGGATAGAATTGCTTATAAGGAAGATACAATGTTTTCAGCAAGTGCCACCAAAAAGCCAGGAAAACAGAGTATTTGTGTTATATTTCTGTTAGACTCTCTAAGTCTCTGCCTTACAGATGAGGCTAGGCAATTTCAGCCTATGTTCTGACACACACTCAGACATCATAGACAAGCTTACTGCTGTAAGTTATGGCCTCTGTGGTGGTCTCCCACCACTACAGAAGTATGTTTGAGTTTACCTTTTACTCTGAATGTACTATGGACAAGGGATAGACATAATATAGAATAATAGAATAGTTAGGGTTGGAAAGGACCTTAAGATCATCTAGTTCCAACCCCCCTGCCATGGGCAGAGACATCTCACACTAAACAGTGTCACCCAAGGCTCTGTCCAACCTGGCCTTGAAAACCACCAGAGATGGAGCATTCAGAACTTCCCTGGGCAGCCCATTCCAGTGTCTCACCACACTTACAGTAAAGAACTTCTTTCTTATATCCAATCTAAACTTCCCCTGTTTAAGTCTGAACCCATTACGCCTCGTCCTACCACTACAGTCACTAATGAAGAGTCCCTCCCCAGCATCCATATAGGCCCCCTTCAGATACTGGAAGGCTGCTATTAGGTCCCCACGCAGCCTTCTCTTCTTCAGGCTGAACAGCCCCAACTTCCTCAGCCTGTCTTCATACAGGAGGTGCTCCAGTCCCCTGATCGTCCTCGTGGCCCTCCTCTGGACTTGTTCCAGCAGTTCCATGTCCTTTTTATGTTGAGGACACCACAACTGCACACAATACTCCAGGTGAGGTCTCACAAGAGCAGAGTAGAGGGGCAGGATCACCTCCTTCGACCTGCTCGTCACGCTCCTTCTGATGCAGCCCAGGATACGGTTGGCTTTCTGGGCTGCAAGCGCACACTGAAGTCAGCTCATGTTCATTTTCTCATCAACCAACACCCCCAAGTCCTTCTCTGCAGGGCCGCTCTGAATCTCTTCTCTGCCCAACCTGTAGCTGTGCCTGGGATTGCTCTGACCCAGGTGTAGGACCTTGCACTTGTCATGGTTAAACTTCATGAGGCTGGCATCAGCCCACCTGACGAGCGTGTCGAGGTCCCTCTGGATGGCATCCCTTCCCTCCAGCATATCAACCGAACCACACAGCTTGGTGTCATCGGCAAACTTGCTGAGGGCGCACTCAATCTCACTGTCCATGTCACCGACAAAGATGTTCAACATGATTGGTCCCAACACCGATGCCTGAGGGACACCACTCGTTACTGGTCTGCAGCTGGACATTGAGCCATTGACCACAACTCTTTGTGTGCAGCCGTCCAGCCAGTTCTTTATCCACCGAGTGGTCCATCCATCAAATTGATGTCTCTCCAATTCAGAGACAAGGATGCTGTGTGGGACAGTGTCGAATGCTTTGCACAAGTCCAGGTAGATGACGTCAACTCCTTTACCCCTCTCCATCAGTTCTGTAGCCCCATCATAGAAGGCCACCAAATGGGTCAGGCAGGATTTCCCCTCAGTGAAGCCATGCTGGCTGTCACCAAGCACCTTGTTGTTTTTCATGTGCCTTAGCATGCCTTCCAGGAGAATCTGCTCCAAGATTCTGCCAGGCACAGAGGTGAGACTGACTGGTCTGTAGTTCCCTGGGTCTTCCATTTTCCCCTTCTTGAAAATGCGGGTAATATTTCCCTTTTTCCAGTCGTCGGGAACTTCACCTGACTGCCATGATTTTTCAAATATGATGGCCAGTGGCTTAGCAACTTCATTCGCCAGCTCCTTCGGGACCCATGGATGGATTTCATAAGGTCCCATGGACATGTTCACGTTCAGGTTCTTAAGATGGTCTCAGACCAGATCCTCTCCTACAGTGAGCCTAAGGTCTTCATTCTCACAGTCCCTGCGTCTGCCTTCTAACACTTGGGTGGCGTGCTCAGAGCATTTGCTAGTGAAGAGTGAGGCAAAGAAGTTACTAAGAGCCTCAACCTTCTCCAAACCCAGGGTTGCTAGTTCTGATAGCTTCTGGAAAGTCCCCATGTTGTCCCTAGTCTGTCTTTCATTTTCAATGTACCTATAGAATCCCTTCCTGTTATCTTTCACATCCCTAGCCAAGTTTAATGCTAACTGGGCTTTAGCTTTCCTAACCTGGTCCTCTGCTTCCCAGACAACATCCCTATATTCTTCCCAGGCCGCCTGTCCTTGCTTCTACCTTTTATAAGCTTCTTTTTAACCTGTAAGTTTCCTCAGCAGTTCCTTATCCATCCAAGGAGGTCTCCTGGCCCTCCTGCTGCACTTCCTTCTATTCAGGACGCAACACTCCTGAGCCTGTAGCAGGTGATCCTTGAATATCACCCAGCATTCCTGGGTCCCCCTGCCCTCCAGGGCTATATCCCATGGAACCTTACTAAGCAGGCTCCTGAAGAGGCCAAAGTCTGCTCTTTTGAAGTCCTTGCTTCAAAAAGTTCAAAAAGTTCCTTTGAAGAGCTTGCTGCACGCTCTTCTCACTGTCCCGAGGATCTCGAACTCGACCATCTCATGATCACTGCAGCCAAGGCTGCCCTGGAGCCTCACATTTCCAACCAGCCCTTCCCTGTTGGTGAGCACGAGGTCAACCATGGTACCTCTCCTTGTCAGCTCCTCTATTACTTGCAGAAGGAAGTTGTCTTCCACACAATCGAGGAACCTTCTGGATTGCTTGTGCCGGGCCGTACCGTCCGTCCAACAGAGATCAGGGTGGTTGAAGTCTCCCATGAGTACAAGGGCCTGTGAGCGTGAGGCTGTTGCTATCTGTCTATACAGTCCTCCTAATCAGGCAGTCTGTTACAGATCTCCACAGTGATGTCTCCCATAGCTGTTTTCCCTTTAACCCTGACCCACAAACTCTCTGTTAACTGATCACCTGTCCCCAGCCAGAGTTCCATACTCTCCAGCCTATCCCTAACATAAACAGCTGTCTGCGGGGCCTGTCTTTTCTAAAGAGCCTGTAACCTTCCATTCCAACACTCCAGTCACAGGAGCCATCCCACCATGTTTCTGTGATGTCTATTATATCATACCTCTGCAGATGTGCACATACCTCTAATTCCTGGTTTTTATTCCCCATCCTACGGGCATTTGTATAGAGGCAGCTGAGCCAAGCTCCAAATGAAGCCAGCTCATTGGGTGGAGCCGATGAGTATCTCTACATTTCTCCGAGCATTTATTATAGGTGCTGGCAACTGACTGTGTGTGTTGGGATGGAATGATGCCTCCCTCCCCTATTACATCTAGTTTAAAGCTTTCTTGACCAGTCTGTCAGGCCCCCTACCAGAGCAGCTCTTCCCCTATGTGAGACCAGCTCCACCAGCCCCCAGTAGACCTGGCCTCTCAAATGAAGTCCCATGTTCTAAATACCTGAACTCCTGACTATGGCACCACCCTTCTAACCATTTATTAACCTGCCAAATCCAACTGGCCTTTTTAAGGTCCTTCTCTTTATCCCAGAGAATTGACAAAAAGACTATCTGAGCTCCAGGGCCCCTAACCACCTCTCCCAGGGCTCTGTAGTCCTTCTTTATGTTCTCCAGGCTCCTGCTATCTATATCCCTAGCACCCACATGGATCACTAGAAGTGGGTAACAGTCCGTGGGACTTACTAGTGCAGGCAGCCTCTCTGCAACATCCCTGATTCAAGTCCCTGGCACGCAACACACCTCCCTTGAGACTGGGTCAGGCCAACATATGAGTGCTTCTGTTCCTTTCAAAGTAGAGTCCCTTACTACCCTGACCCACCGCTTCTTCCTGGCAGCACCAGTAGTGATCTTCTTTATCAGTACATCAGCGAGTTGTTCCTTTGGTGTGGTGTGTCTTTCCTCATTAGCCCCCTGCAGAAATGCCCTGTGGTTTTGGGTGGGGACAACAGATTTAGGAGGAAGACCCTTGCTGTTAATTGTCCTCTTCCTCCTTTTTTTTCGTTTGCTTTTGTTACTAATTCCCATCTCCCCAGGTTAATGCCCTCCTCCTTTCCTCCATGAGTTAAAATGGACGCTTGAGGCCCCTCCACAGTTTGGGCCTGGCGCAAGCAGTGCTGCTTCCTCTCAGCTTCCCTGACACCTTGCAGCCTATTGACAGCGTCCCGCAGCTCAGCCCCTGCTGCAGGAGGGCCTCCACCAGGAGCACCGAGTGCAGCCCTGCCCATTGCGCACCCTCCCGTCACCAGACCAGTGCAGGCACCCTCTGCACCCCGAGCTCTGCACTGCAGCCTCCCCTCTCATCTGCTCCGTCTGGGTGCGTACGCAGCCACCGCCGGGGCAGCCGGAGCAGAGCTCCCAGGGCGGGCCCTGGTCGCAGGGTGAGTGCCCACCATGCCGCGCGAACTGCCTGCACCGCGCTCCCTGGGGCAGGTTTTTACCCAGTCAGTGCTGGAGCCGCTGCTCCTGGCTCCGCCCCCTGTGAGTCCCTGCTCGCCTGAGCGGAGCTGCGGCTCCTGGGCAGCAGGACCTGGGGCCCCATAGGTGGCTGTGGCCGCTCTGAGTTGAGGCTCCTGGGCGCTGATCTCTCCCCCGCTCCGGCGTTGAAGGCGTCCTCTCTCGAGCTACTCCCCTCAGCAACTGAAACAATTGACCCACCTTTCATGTCTTCCCTACACCTTCCTTTGCCAAGCCTCGAGCATTTTTTTTAACTTACTGGTCAGTTTCAATCCATGTCTCAAAGATGTGCTCCTCAGGAGTGCACAAGGAATATTGGCAACTGTGACCCAAGTGAGTCCAAAAGACCCACTGGGGAAGAGCAGGCAGGACTTGCGCTTTTCTCCTCTTGTGAGGTCGGAGTCAGTGAGTCTACCAGTATGTGCAGAAGTCGCTGTTGTGCACCCAGGCTACTTGTGCATGCTAATGTCCCCACAAGGCAAGAGGGAGCTTGTTACCATGGAGAAGGTATTTGGGAACAGAGTCGAGAGACTGGAGGAGAGAAGGCTCTGCCATTTCTGTTGTTGGTGGGATGACATTAGAAATTTTTCTGTAAGGGACAACTATGTTGTCAGGTAACAATAGTTTGTATAAACCGGTTCAGTGTGTTGTTCGTATATATACGAACATACATGTATACATTCCGAAAGCCATGTTCTCTCCTGTTAGAAGCAATTATTTTGAAAGTACCATTGTTATGATGAAGTTATATTATTTCTGTACGCAATAATTTAAAAATTTGCATTGAATTTCCCAGCACTGCAAATATGATAGCATATGTGAGTCCAGTTCAACTTGTTTTAATGACAAATGTCATGCCAGAGTATTGCAGGTGTAAAGGGCATGAGTCAGGTACCTGAACACAGATAACTCACAGAATCATAGAATTATCAAACAATTATGGTTGGAAAGGACTTTAAGATCTTCTAGTTCCAACCCCACTGCCATGGGCAGGGACACCTCACACTAAACTGATACGCGGGTAGACCCCACAACTCGTTAAAGTTGTAAAGTAGGTATGCTTTTATTCAGCGCTGGGGCGCATGAGGGATTGCTCCTCCAAAAGCATGCGCACCCTTCCTTTGCCACTCAGTTTGATTGCATAAACATGAGATTGCTTCACACCTAATACATATGCAAAACCTATTCCCGTCTAGTATTGTAATTAGTTTTCTGGCATTTGTCCCATTGATGCACCTGCACAGTGCCTCCTGGTGGTGGTCGTTAGGGGGTCGTGAGGATGAAGGCCCGTAGCTCATTGCCGTGAGTAACCTTTTCAAGCAGACTCAGTAGAGTTTCGGCTCCTATCCAAACCTCAGGTTCGGTACAAGCCAGTTTTATGTATCTTAAAGCAGAAACTTGTCAAGTTTGCAAATTTTGTTACGCTGGTTATCTTTTGTTCCTTTTCTTTCTATGGATACTATTTAAAAAAGAATGTCTTAAATGTCATGAATCTTATCTACTACAATTCTGCCTAGCAGCTGTAACTCCTACAATTCTGCTTCACCATTCTAGCAACTTTGACTCCTATGGTTCTGCTTCACTAAGCACAATGACTGCTTAAGCAAGCAGGCACAATGTTAACCCTTTATTCCCTGGTATCAAAACCATGTCACCCAAGGCTCTGTCCAACTTGGCCTTGAACACTGCCAAGGAAGCAGCATTCACAGCTTCCTTGGGAAACCCATTCCAATGCCTCAACACCCTCACAGTAAAGAACTTCTTCCTTATATCCAATCTAAACTTCCCCTGTTTACGTTTGAACCCATTACCCCTTGTCCTACAACTACAGTCCCTAATGAAGAGCCCCTCCCCAGCATCCTTACAGGCCCCCTTCAGGTACTGGAAGGCTGCTATGAGGTCTCCACGCAGCCTTCTCTTCTCCAGGCTGAACAGCCCCAACTTCCTCAGCCTGTCTTCATACGGGAGGTGCTCCAGTCCCCTGATCATCCTCGTGGCCTCCTCTGGACTTGTTCCAACAGTTCCATGTCCTTTTTATGTTGAGGACACCAGAACTGCACGCAATACTCCAAGAGCGGTCTCACAAGACCAGAGTAGAGGGGCAGGATCACGTTCCTTTTGATGCACCCCAGGATACGGCTGGCTTTCTGGGCTGCGAGTGCACACTGAAACCAGCTCATGTTAAGTTTCTCATTAGCCAACACCCATAAATCATGCCATTTGCAATGCCTTGGGGTAGCCAGCCTCTGTGTGAGGCTGGCAGTTGTGGCAAAGTGTTGAGGGAGGACCCAAGCTCTCTTGCTGTGGGTCTTGCCCTGGGCCGTGTTAGAGAGGTTGGCAATACTATGGCTGCACACAGTTGACTTTGGGCGAGTAAAGCCCAAAGGGACAGCAGCAGATTTCCTACCTGGTGTGCTTCCCAGGTTGTGCCTGTAGCTTGTTTAATTGAGCAGCTGACCACTGTTTGTGTGGGCACCTTGCTGCAGTTCTGATGTGTCAAGTCTCCTTTTACTTATCTTTGACCATCTATCTCTAACCCGCCTCAGATTATTGTACCAGAATATTGGGACATTGAATCATAGAATCAATTAGGTTTGAAAAGACCTTTAAAATAAAGTCTAACCATTAACATCCAAAGGACTGCTCACAGAAAGTTTTTTTTTAAAATTGACTTCTAATACCTTCGCTACCACATTTCACTTGTGTTTCAAAGAATAGACATTTTTGTGATAAAGTGTTGAATGACATTATACTGCACTGATGGATTTATTAATGCAGTAAAAATCATACTCAGTCACCAAGACCTGCAAGTTTTGTTTCAGTGTTATCACATACCAGAGCAGCCAGAGGTGGCAGGGATGTAGTTATCCATGCTTCTCAAGTCCATTCCAGGAGGAACATAAGGCTGAAGGGTCCTTTTACTCGCAACAGACTTCCATGCATGCAAACTTCCTATCATATTAAATTTATCCCTGTTTCTCTAAGCTGCTAGTAGTGTCAGAGCATGGCACACGAGCATATAAGACTGCTGCCTACTTTAAGCCATGTCTTGGACAATATCTGCTCTTTGGCTTTAGAAGCCCAAAATCCCTACTGTTTCTTCAACATGACCAGCAGTTATTGACACTGATAGATGACTATTTCGATTGTTCCTGAGGCTGCTTCTGCCACCCTATTCACTGGGAACTCATATTGTGCTACAAACAAAACACAGTTCAAGGTTTTATTTTTTTATTATTCTGAATGGTAAGCAGTCTGTTGCTGTGTACAAAGTGAAAGCTTTTAAGAGGACTCTTTATTGTGACCTTCACAGAAAACACAAAACTAATATATCTCACTCTCAGCTGAGGATTGTTTACGTATGTTAACTGTTGACAGAAGCCTTCACGTTGCACATAGATAGTAAGTAACAGTCTGTCAGTCAACTGCTTTAAGAGTAGATATTGTTTAGATAGCATTGGTAGTGTTTTTGTATTTGTGGAAACCTGTCAGGGTAAATCTCTCCTAGGTGCACAGAGTAACTATTTAAACATTCATGTAAACAACAGCTTTGTCAATTGCTTAAGCTCTGAACTGGGCGTTGGCATCAGAAATCTAGATTCTTCTCTCAGGATTGCTCTTCACTGCTCATTCATCTTGGCTTCATCTCCCCCATCTACAGAAAGGGATCTAGTGCAGGTCTAATTCAGGGTGGCAATGCAATGAGTGTTTAGTATATGCTTCCTTGTTGCATGCCTTCTGAAGTGGAAAGAAACAGCTTCTAAAGACTGCAGTCTGCATGGATAGAGGTTCATCAGGTATTTATTTTTAGCTGAGTGCTAGCTTACATAAAAACATGTTATACCAAAGAATACTTTGCATCTTTATCTCTTGCCTAATTTTTCCACGTCACTATTTATGTACTGAATGATAAAAAACTGGGACAAGATTTCCATGGTTTGGCGTGGGTTTAGGCCTTTACATGAAGGTCAGGACACAGGAGGAGAAAATGTCCAAACATACTCCTTTAGTGTCTGCTCTTCCCTGCATATGAGTTTTCTTCTTAGATACATAAAAAGTGCTTTTCCCAATCTAACAGTCAAGAGTACCAGCAGTCTTCTCCAAAAGATTATTCTGTTCTAAAACCAGTCACAGGCTGGGAGCAAAGTACATTACATGTGGCACGTCAGAAGAAACTTTGGGTCTTACTCCCTGCCTTTAAGTTCTGTCTCTTCTGTCGCTTTCTGAATTTATTTCAAGGAAATACTGAGGACTATAAAAGAGGGGCACACTCGGGGCTGTGTGGCTAGCCATGACTGACACAGGAAAGCCCCAGATTCTCCGTTCAGAGCTGGTTCTGCCAATGGGTCAGGATTCTCCCATGGTGTAGTGCTCTAGACAAGAGTAGATACTCTGCAACAAGTAATTTTTGTGCTAGCAGAAATGTGTGAACATGGGCATAGCAATAGTACAAAGGAATGTAAGAGACAAACCAGAACTGAGTGGCAACTGAAACCAATTTCCCTGTTGTAACATAGTCGTGGGCTTAGTTTGGTTCCACTGAGGTGAGGTGGGACTGATCTCACTATTCCTGCTGAAGCATCTTCCTTCGTATCACCTGGTATGTAGTCCACCTGAGCACAGCTTGTTCCCTTTCCTGCTAAGCTGTGTTCTAGGTTACTGAAATGCAAGTCAAGATTTAATTATTATTCATATCAAAGTGTTCATAAGTGGCATAGTGAGTGCTTTGCTCCTGTCACATCTGGAGAGCTGTTGCTTAAGAAGGACCCAAGGCAAAGTCCTGGTTGCTCTGGGAGGTGGCTCAAGGCAGCCCTGAACCACACAGTGGTGAGGAGACTCGAATTCAGAGTACTGCCTAAAGGGTCCTGCTGACACCCATGTCTCCTGTACAGCAGCTCTGCACTGCTGGAGAGAAGTTAATGTTAAATTCATTATCTCATTGCTTGGAAGAAGTCCTGCTTATAAGAATAAAGGGATACTTTGTTGAGTTTCTAATTTGCATAATTAGAGGCATGATCAGTTTTGTTCTTAGTAATCTAGACACCTTTGCTCTTACTTACGCTGTTACATGTATGAATTAAAGGAAACCTCTCTATGCTGTCACACCTTAAAAAAAAACAACATAATTTTTGCACCTTGAGAATAAAGTCACATCTCTGGATTTGTAAGCTTGTCAGGACATAAAACAGCAGCTTTTCAAGGCTACAGGTAAAAATAACACCTTGCTTCTCCCCACCCCTCAATCATGAATTGTGGTAAGTGGAACTGTGTGTAAATCAGGAAATGAACAGCTTCTATGACAGAGAGGAAATAACTGCAGGCTGAGCCAGCCTTGGAAAACACCTTTCTTAAGTAAGCTCTGTCAGGAAGTCCTATGTGAAAAAACTTCCAAGAAGAGAAACACTCCTCATTAATGGACACTCCACTTTCTTTCAGGCTCAGGACAACCACAGAGGAGCACAGTGGGATGGATTTGTCCAGATTGAGCTAGGTGGAACAGTGACCTTCCCAATGCTGACGCTAAACCATGTTATCCAACCAGTGCTGGAAAATGAAGCTCATATGATTTCTTCATGACCTTCTCTCCTTTTGTCATGCATTTAGAGGAGCAGGTATTGGCTCTGCTGATAGGTTCACAAGATTTGACTTTCTTGTGTTCAAGACTTGTACTGCTTATATTGTGCTTATGAAATGCCAGCTGCAGACCAGAAATCACCAATTTGTGCCTGAGCTTGGATAAGAGATAATGGTAAAACCCGTTGCTGCATGTTAAATAATTTGAGCATCTTCCCAAACAACAAATGAGGATGAAAAGCAACAGGAGTTATCAACAGTCCAGGGGCACCCTGTGTTGCTGGGTATTTTTCACATGTGAGTGGATGCTTTAGTAGGAGAGATAGAAATTTATTCAAGGTAATGTTCTGGATTGTGATATTAAAAAAAACCACACTGCCTTTTCTGCAAAACTGTGATTAAAAATACAGATAAAATCTGTAATAAGGAAAACATACAATGAATAAAAAAGGGGCAGGGTGGAAGCTACATATGAGAAAAATTTAGATTAAATAGTCCACAGCATTCATGGAGGAAAATTTCTAATTGAAAGATGAAAATAAACTTTCACAGTACTGTGTAAGGTCTGCTGCAAGAATATATCATATAGAATGATTTGGGTTGGAAGGGACCTTAAAGCTCATCCAGTTCCAACTCCCTGCCATGGGCAGGAACACCTTCCACTAGACCAGGTTGCTCCAAGCCCTGCACAAGCTGGCCTTGAACACTGCCAGGGATGGGGCATATATGCTGATATTTTGGGGGGGTTTCACTTTTCTGGATTTTTCTTCCACATAGCTTTAGTTTTCAGCTTGTCAGACAGCAAAATCACATTCCCCCAATCAACAAATCAGCTTCCTCAGAAGATCCACAGCTAGATTATTGCTACAAAAGACACAATAAAGAGATTCATTATAAAGGTCACAAATGAAAAACAACCAACTCTGTTTCTCCTGGTTACAAGGCAGAATCTTACCACGTCAGTTAGCAAAGTGTAAGCAGGGCACATCAAGATTTCTTGACATTACTGAATCATGGGGGTAAGTTTTCAAAGCAAATATAGGAATATTAACACTTTTTCAGCATATGGAACCCATAGCAAAACTGAACTAAAGTTGTTAGGAACTGAAATCAGCCACTGTGATGCCATCTCAAGGGTTTAGAGATGAGCTTTTAATGCATTCTGCAAAGAGAATCATGTTTGTTTCTTTCAGAAACAATGAAAAAAATCCATCTACTTTTGCTAATAAAACCACAGTACATCTCACTACAGTTATGGGCTGGAAATTATATTTATTTTTCACAAAATAAATTATATTATGTCAAGTTACTACAGTGAACAATAGTTATTGTCAGGAAATAGGTTCAGATAAGTTGTACAAACAGCACTTCCTCCCTTAGATTTTCCCAAATTGAATTTGCAGATTGTGGCCTGGGGACAAAGCATAACCTGAGCTCTCGAAGCAATGGCAGATGCAGTTCTGGCTTGTTTCCTTGGGTCTCAAAGGGTGTGAAACTGTCCTCAGCAGACCAAGCCCACAAATGTTCCCTGCTTGCTTTTGTTCCAAGCCAGCCCTGCAGGAAATCAGCCATTGTTTTTAGTGATGCTACCCATGGTACTTTGCAGTTCTTCAGACATGGTGTCTGCACAGAAGCAATTATAGCATGGGTTACACAAAATCATCTCCTTTAAACTGTCCTGTAGCTGCAGAGCTCCTAAGAGGGGAACTATGCCCACCAAAGCATGGATAGAGCACCCCCTGCACCCACCTCAACAACACAAAGGACTTGGGTCTTTTTTAGTGTGTGGACCTCAGCAGAGAAACAGCCATCAGCTGCACAACGCAAAGTATCTTCTGATTAGCCTGTTTGGGCCAAGATCATAAAGCATAAACCAGTGATGCCATGCCCTCTACTTGCACTGCCTTCTGGTTTCCCTTGCTGATGGTAACTCTGGACTCTGAAAACCTCTTCTCTGTATTTACTGCTATAAAACTAGATAATCAGCAGCACGAGCCTTCTTATTTAATGAGCAAAAGGTACCAGTAATCAGTAATTAGGTTTTCTTTTCTCCCTATATAGCTAAGCCGGTATACCGAGAGTAACAGAAAACAAAAGAGTTTTGCACAGATAAAACACAATTTCTAATGAACATCTGATATGCAAAAGTATCAGGTGGTCAGTTGGAGGGGTATGGCTGTAGGAAGAGTCCAGCCACAACAAACTGCTGAGTTATGCAAAACCTGCTGGTGCATTTAGGGAGTTTCCCACAGGGAATGAGGAAGAGGAAGAGAAGCTGTTGGAGTGCCTGTCTGCTTCCACCTGTCCCCTCTCACCACGAGGTTTCCAGTTGGCATGAATTTCAGGAGTGTCCAGCACTGGTGCCAGGCTGCAAAGGAGACAGACACTTAAGTTCCTTCAATTGGCTACTGGGGGTTGTTCTACCCACCTCTGTGTGCCCATCTCCCATTTACTGCCTGAAACATGTTGGAGAAAAGATGGCATGAGCCATTCTGCCATGATCTGCCAATTCTTCAGATGCCTGAGGTCACTTCCGTCGTTCCTCTTCTCAGGCAGGTGACTAGGTGAAGAAAAATTAGGAAGTGTTAGTTAGTTTAGTAAGTTAAGTGTAAGCTAGTTTTCTTCTCCCAAAGCTTCTTCAGAATTGCATATAGTGTTCATTGGTCATTAGCCGTTGCCCTTCAGTTTCAGGAAGGCATTTTACTCAGTTAATAAATAAATATACTTCCTTAAATAATAGTTACTATCTAAAACACCTATGCACAGATTATTCTTCCTGTTCAAAGCCATCTTTAAAGTAATTAGGAAAAGAAGGTTGTATATAAACACCCTCTCACTCCAGCTGTAATCTGATTGTTTCATGCTCTCAGGCCTACATGAAAAATAAGCATAAAATGATGTCATAGAAACTTAGACCAGCCTTCTTTTGGAGAAGAGTTACTATTAAGGCTTATCTTAGATACAACTTGTGAGCTGAATTCACTGAGGTTTCTGAGCAAAACCTTATGTCTGAAAATTAAGGAGGTGCAGCTAATCATGTTTAAACACCATTAAGACAAGAAGGAAGAGGGAGAATAAGGTCAGCTCTGGAACTGCAGGAGAAGTCACTCGCTCAGTCCTGTACATGCTCCGCAGCCAGAGAGTGCCAAGTCTCACAGTGCTTTTAAGATGTAAGTTGGCAGTGAGGTGGTTTTGTTGGCAATCTATGCAGGTTAAGGGCTTCATTTCATTAAATGTAATTGTGTCCTCTCCCAAAACCTGCTGCTCCCACCTTAGAAAAGGTGCAGTTTCATAACTGGCTTAAAATGCTCTAAAACACAGCTGGTGATGATGGAAGGGGGTGTCGTTCTCCCACCCAGGTCCTGGACTACCTCTTTTTTGCGTCACTGCTAGCGAATGAGTGGCTGCAAGGCATGAACAACTTACCAGTTTCATGGCTTGTTTTAATTTTCAGGCAGGTGAGCAAACTAGGCCAATTCACCATACAATCATGGGACGACTATTGTTTAAATAAAGCAATTACTAAAAACTTGTGGCTGGGATATGTAAAAGGAAATGGGCTAAAATGAGTGTAAAATCACTCCTTTAGAAAATAATTTTAGAATATCAAGTTGTGTTGAATAAAATACTGCATCTTAAGTTGTCTACAAACCTGTGTGGCCTCAGACCCCAATTCCACAAACGCATTTTGCCGAAAACATCTGTGCTGCCAAGAAAATTGGTTCTACTTTCCTCTGTCCTGTGGCCTTCCTTGCAGTGGCCAAACATTTGTCTGAATTACAAGTCCCCAGAACTGAATGACTTTGAAGGTCTGTGTTTTTTCTTCTAATGTTACAGCAACAGCTTATCCTATGATCTTGTTTAGGTGGCATTTGTTGCAGAAAAAAAAAAAAAAAAAGATCCAGAGCTAGTTATCATAAACTGAATATGAGTCAACAGTATCATGCTGTTGTGAAAAGGCAGACGTTAGATGAAGCTGTGTGAGCAGGAGTGTGTCCCGCAAGACAGGTCCTTGGAGTGAATGTCTTGCCCAACTATGGGCATCATATCAAGAAAGACAAGGAGCTACTCAACTGAGACCAGGACAGGGATGTGGTAATGATGAGTTATCTGCAAACAGGGCCAGAGGAGGGAAGACTGCAAAATGGTTTAAGCTGGAGAGAGGCAGACATGGCAACAGTCTTATGAAACATAAAAGGCTGCTGCAAAAAAGAACAAGCCTGTTCCCTGTGTCCCACAGGTGTAGAGAGGTACAGAGACTTAATATCACAGGAAAGAAGATTCAGATTATATGTTAAGGGAAAACTCCCAAACGTAAGGCTCGCTAGTCACTTGAATAGATGGTGTGGAGCATCTGGGAAAAAAATCCAAAGTCTTGGAGACCTCTGCAGCTGGGAGATAACCATCACTCAGGGATGCAGGGATGGTGCTGGCTTGGCTCAGTCTGCCTAGGGAGAGGGTTAGATTTTTAAATCCTTCCAAGCTCTATGAGTTAATGGTATCATAGTAAGTGTGTACATTAGAAGTTTTATACACACATGAATCAATAATAAATTCCTACATCATATACTTGTAACAAGCCCTGTGATTTCAGTAATCAGGGAAGACTGGTTTCCTGCAGAAGCCTCTCACAAAGGCTGGAGAGTGTGAGTTTTACTTTTTTATTCCAATAGAAAGATTATTTTGGAACTGCTGACATGATAAAACTTTTTACCTAAATCATAAAATTTCCTTCTGAAAAGTTACCTGGGTCTTTTCAGCACAAGCTTCCTCCACACTTCAAGACTTTGAAGCAGAGAGGTTGAAGGGAGAGCCATATATGCTTTTTTGAAAGATAGCAAAGACAAGATGATAAGGAGAGCACTGCAGGCTGGATCAGTCAGGACAGCAGTTAATCACAGACAGCAGCACGCTACTAACATGCACTCAGCCCACAAGCACCACATGAATAGCAACTCCTCATCGAAAGGGCTCAGCAAACACTTCAGAATAGACAGAGCATCAGCCAATCCTTCTTGCAAGGCTGGTGTATAGGTCTGTTTGGGGCTGCACATACAGAGTATTTACGGCCAAGAAGCATAATCCATGCCAGGGTCATGCCTGCAGAAACTCCTGCAAGTTTATAATGTGCAGAGCTGAAGGAGATACTGCTGAAGACACTGTTTTGGCATTAGAGGGGTGTCAGAGCTCTCAAGATAGAGGAAAATGTGTTATCATCAAGCTTTGTACACATGTTCTGGGAAACGTGCCTAAATGCTACTCTATACCAGCTGATTCATTTGAGGGAGTCAGGAAGCAGTTGTAGCTCTTCTGTCTGTATGTGACAAGCTTTGCTGCATTATGACATTCCATCTCCACTGGCAAATTAAAAAAAAAATAAAACAACATTTTTATTTTGGGCATATGATTGTCTTTACTAAAAACCGAATTTAGCCAAAAAATTCAATATATTTGATTACAATGGGAAATGTGTTTGGGGCATAAACTCTTGTATTTAATGCAAATAGGTTTGTATTTCTGCTCAGCTTTTGTGGGTAGATGAAGACTGCAGAAAATCTGTGCATAGCTGTATTTTTATTTGATTAAGTCAGAAGATTAGCTCAGAAAAGGATGTTTTAGAGGTAGCAGAATAAACGGGCACTTTGAGATGTTTCCTGAATATTTTCTTTATGAAGTTTTTTTGCTGTATCTGGAAATAAAATAGCAGAGAAAAGGACAACAGTGACTATTACTAAGAAGTCCAAATGAAATCAGTAAGCCGATAGTTCATAATTTTGTTTTGTCCTTGCCTACCGAACTCCTTTAACTAACTCATTTTCTTGTCTGTTCCCCAGTTGTGCTAGTACTTCTAATTTTAACAGCTATTCTGATGCATATATGTTAATAGACTTACATAATTTATACAGTACATCCCAGTAAGGCTGACAATGTACAGCTCACAGCTCAATTCAAGCTAGAGCAATAATTCAAGAAAGCACAGCATGAAAATGGTGTTAAGGGAAATGGAATCAGAACAATACTTTTCCTATAAATTATAGACATTTCATTTATATTTCATATCCATTTTTATGTCATAACTCAATTTTAGTCATATTGGATGGCTCTAACTTCAGGCAATTATTATCTTTAAACTGTTTTGAAAGAAGGGAATTTTGATGAAAAAAGTGCGGCAGAGAACAATAAAACCACTGTCTTTATATATAACTGCCTGTACATATATGTGACATATCAAATGTGAGTCAGTCATTTATTACCATTATAAGGTATTCTTGGAGCCACAGATGAACCATCAATTGCAACATGATAAAATGAGTCCAGCTTTGACAGTTGTCTAAAGATCCTGCAAAGCATGTACAATTAATTTCATTCCTATCTACAGAGTAAGGAGAGAAAATCAGCAGGAAAATGCTTAGCACATATTGGTTTTAGAGATAATACAATTATAGAATCACAGACTGGTCTGAGTTGTAAGGGGACTTAAAGCTCATCCAGTTCCAATCACCTGCCATGGGCAGGGACATCACACTAGACCAGATTGCTCCAAGCCCCATCCAACCCAGCCCTGGAGATGCTATCTGCTGATGGTTTAAGTGCCATAGGTGGGCTGGAATAGGGACAGTGAGATGCTAAATGCACCAGCCTAACCTTATTCACACTTGGAGAATTCCCCAGGAGGGAGTTTCTCCTTTTTATTTTTTTCTTGAACTTTACACCAGAGGAAAATGGCTGTAAACATGAGAGAATGTGTCTTAACAAAAGTATGGAGCATGCTGACCTCCTTCCTCTTCCCCCATTCCATAGACTCACGTATTACCCAACTTACTAGAACTGAACAGGCGGCACTGACTTACTTACTTACATTGCCTACTGACCAGATACCAGAGATAAATGAGCAATCATTACAGTCTTTACTGAGTATGAATGAGTGTCTGGAGGGCATAAAGTTCTGTATCACATTACTAATTCCACTTACCTCACTTAGAGCATTTTAAAAGCTTTTCTGAAAAAGAGGTTGGAAAGCTTTTGGAGAGGCTGAGAGGTATAACTTAAGTTATTCTCTCCAAACTCTGTGCACCCAAGCTGGTTGATATCTTTCGATGCTACCTGAGAGACATATATCAAAACTCTTATCAAAAGAGTTTAAATACATCCCATGTCTGACACGAAAGCATCTTGTACTCTAGACCTCCCGTTCTCTTTTCTTTCAATTACACTGCTTGTCACCTTGCATTACAGATGAGTAACACAGAAACATAAAGACATACCCTATAGAAGAAAAAGAATCAGTTTTACAGGATGAGCAAGCTTTATCATACATAGTAATTACATCAGTAAGTGATAACAACTGTAGTATCCCAGAACGTTCCTTAAATCCATTGGAAGTAACAGTTTTAAACAGAAATCTATACATGAGCAATTAATAATTACAATCCATACTCAGAAAGTGTATATAATGCACATATATAAAGCTTTCTGTCAAAAATCCTGTGAGCTCATTCTTTGGATAGAAGCTAATCAGAAGTGAGAACCTGGTAGATGACATGGAGAAGCGTTTTTTCCTTTCACCATGCAGTGGAATAGGACAACCTGTCACCGGAAGCTCTTCCAGTGAATTCTCACTGATGTACTTCAAAGTGCTTTACAAATGAGTTCATGTATTTATTCCTACTGGATTGAAACTACAGCAGAATGCAATGCTATGACAGCTCCAAGGCCAGTAACTTTCATTCTGGGGGAGAACCAAGGTGTCTTGAGTTCTTTATGCTGGAACTGAAAGTGACTTTTCTAAAGCTATGGTTCATTAAAAAAATCTGTTTGACTAGCAATGAACAATTTGAGGATAAGCTGGTATTTGATATGTTTGACTTTTTTGAAGAATTTTCAAATATAGGTAAGCCCTTTTTGACTTTTGCAAAACCAAATAAAAAATGTCTGAATTTTATAGACTGTTTAAATGGTTGAACAATACAATTTCCCTAATTCACCAGAGTTTTGGAGATTAATAATTTTAGAGATTTCTGCACTGAGCACAACTTGCGATGAATAAAGCTCTTTTAAATCTTAAACATGGAAAATGTTTCTCATCCAGTCTTGCAGTATAGATTTCATATCCTTACTTTACCTATACTGCAGGCTCATGTGCCCATAGGATATGTAAATTCCAGATCTTTTGTTGCTCTACCTGAAGAAGACTCGAAGGCATTATCTAATAAGCCTTTCTTAATACCTGACAAAACTACTATGTGATAGCTGTATCTCATCTATGTATCTACACTTATGTCAGAAATTTAGAACTATTTCCACAAAGCCATTATATACCACAGCAAAAATTAAAACCAGTATAAATCAATAAGAGACATATTTTTGTGTTGCCTCTTTCTTTGGTAAAAGAAGCACCCCTCAAACAAGAAACAGTCTTACTCAAAATTATTGAATATTATAAATCTAACTTTATTATTGATACAAAAAAATAGGATGTCAAATTGGAGTAAAAAATACCTTTCAGCTCCACTAATAATTAACAAAAAGGTTGTGTTAATCAAAACAATCCAACTGACCTAAGAAGACAAACACTAATGAGTGAACATTTTACCATTTAAAAATGGTAAAATATTTTTTTTAACAGTAAAATATTTTTTCTTTCACTTCTTTACTATGCATTCAAGAGGAACCTACTTGTGAAATAAGTCATGACTTATTTTTGCATTAAAAATCCCAAGTGTATTTTTATATGGATTCAGGCCTTTATTCACTTCAGCCTGCAGCAGTAGCAGCTCTGTGACAAGCAGAGTAAATGTTATTTTTGTACTGTTTAAAAAATAGATGCATTAATATGAAGTGCGATTAATATCCTTCTACCTTGGAAAGCATTCTACTATGAAAAGATGAAGTTACAAATTTTCTGGTGTTGAATATAACTGTAGCTGGATATTGTTGTAGTTCTGTTTTGTTTTGCTTTTTTGTTGGTTTTTTTCTTTTCTTCATGTGTTATGCTTTTCCAGAACATTTTTTTCTCCTGTTTTCCTTTGTTCTTTTAATGATTTTTTTTTTTTTTTTTGGACAGAAAAGCATACTCCATAGCTCCCAAGCAGCTACCAAGGTTATGAGCTGAGAATGTGAATGTAAGTCTGGACCAGGATGAATGAGCTTGAGCAACAGTGGGTCAGCAATTACAGATATCCCCTATCCACTTCCCACCTAACCAGAAATCCCCAAGACAAACAATGCCTGATGTTAAGCTTAATTTCTTTACCCTTGTTAAGCAAGACTGTTTGGTATCTTTCTGTTTGCATGTGATAACATTGCCTCAGATCACTGTTGCCAGGGCTGCTCTGCCTACAGCCTTTTAAGATTTTTTTGTTTGTGTTTTGTTTCTGTTACATATATTTTCTCCAGGCATTTGTACAGTCCCAGCTACATCTGAACAGATTCATTAAAATGGTTTTCGATGTATTGCATCTGTACCAAATATAAACACAATGTTCTCATAAAAAGGCATTGTCTCAGAGATTTCACATGATCTTGAGTACCCTGCAATGTCTGATTTCTATTAAGAGAACAGTGGATTCCACTTCCCATAAAGCTGATTTTTACGGCATATGGGTCTGCCTACCTACAAAGTAAGGTGCTGTACTGCTGAAAGCTCAGATGCGTAATACATTAAATGTCTCTTTCAAGGTCACTATAGGGAATTTTGCTTCTGGTTTATCAAACCTGTTGTATTGAATTATGCACCCCAGTGGCAGATTATTTGCAGGCTTTATGTCAGATGGATAGAATTCCCTGTATCAGCATTGAGCCTTGTAAACATCACAAATTCTTCTCAGGGTTACTTACTTATTCCAGATGGCACCCGCTGCACTCTTCCAATCTTCCAATTTCTTTTCCCAAGAAATGAGGATGCTTTAATATTTTACACATTTTTTGTATTTTTAGGCCAATATGTGAGATTATCTTGACAGAATAAGCAAAAAGTGATTTGCATTTATACTCAGTTCACAGTGAATAAAAGGAAATTTTATCCTACTCTGTATTTTTAATACTAAAGTTGTTTTCCCAGTTACTAAGGGCTTTCTGAAACTTAAGAGTAATCATATCCTGGTGTCTGCTGAATCCCTTACTTGCAAGAGCTAAGAGCTCGGTTATCAGGCTGTTTCTCTTGACTCACATTTGGAGAACATTATGAAATCTGTGTTATGACACGCCAATGTCTTTGGAACATCCGAAGTACCAATTTAAGCTATCGCCCAAGAATGTCAAGAAAGTTTTGTGCTTTGGCTATCTGCGAACTGTAGGACAATACTCTTCTTAATACTACTGCACTAATCAAAGGGTCTGTAAAATTCTCATTACACAGCTGTCAGAATAGGAAAAAAGGGAGTAATCTCTGCTAACTTTCAGCTCTGACAGTCATGCTTTTGTTAAGTATCTGTCTCAATATGAAGGTTTTAACCATGTGAAGTTTTAAAATTCTATTTTCACTAGACTTTGCATCAATCAGGAACTTAGTGTATGTCTGTCATATCTTTATTATATAAGTACTTCTAGAGATCTGAATTAACGGAGTATGTCTGCATATCTCTAAACTTTTGGTCAGCAACCCGGGTGCTGGCTCTTCGATTTTAATCCGCTGTTGCTCCCAAATTTCTCTTTTCCATGACAATCCTTCCATAGAATGATGAAATCATAGAATGGTTAGGGTTAGAAAGGACCTTAAGATCATCTAGCTCCAATCCCACTGTCATGGGCAGCGACACCACACACTAAACCATGTCACCCAAGACTCCATCCAACCTGGCGTTGAACACTACCAGGGATGGAGCATTCACAACTTCCCTGCGCAACCCATTCCAGTGCCTCACCACCCTCACAGTAAAGAGATTCTTCCTTATATCTAACCTGAACTTTTCCTGTTAAAGTTTAAACCCTTTAAAGTTTACCCCTTGTCCTATCACTACAGTCCCTAATGAAGAGTCCCTCTTCAGCATCCTTATAGGCCCCCTTCAGATACTGGAAGGCTGCTATGAGGTCTCCATGCAGCCTTCTCTTCTCCAGCCCAAACAGCCCAAACTTTCTCAGCCTGTCTTCTTATGGGAAGAGCTCCAGCCCCCTGAACATCCTTGTGGCCCTACTCTGGACTTGCTCCAACAGTTCCATGTCCTCCTTATGTTGAGGATATCAAAACTACACAATACTCCAAGAGAAGTCTCATGACAGCAGAGTAGAGGGGCAGGATCACCTCTTTTGACTTCTGCTAAAATCTCCCACTGACAGAAGCGGTCCCTCTGTTACCCTTTAATATTTCAGTAAAAATTCTTTCCTCCCTGCTTCGTGGAAGACCTGAAGGCCTGAGATTCCTGAAGGAAGGAATCTCATCAACACTTATTCCATGACCTTTCCCATATGACTGAGGGGTACGTGTAGTGACATCTCTTCCACAGGAAGGCCGACTTCAACATCTGCTTCTAATTGCTAAAAAAAAAATTATTAGTAACCATGAGGAATGAATTACCATGATCTGGCACACACAATGGTTTAAAATTGGTTAGCCAAGACAATTCCCCCCCCCCCCAAAACATTCTAGATAAATAGGAAAAGCAAATCTTCTCAAATGACATGAAAAGCTAGACTTAGCAAACACAAACTTGTTTGTAGTAGTTTAAAAGGAGAATCATAAAAGGCAAAAGACATTTACATGTACATAAGAGTCTCTTATTTTCAAGATAATCAGGACTTACAATATCAGTGATGTGTAATACGTGTTTGAAAATTTTCCTGCTTTATCAGATAACTGATGTTATTTAAAACATATTTTAAACTTCTTTCAAATAGCTGTATCATGCTTTGTGCCTTAGAAAGTAAACCATTATGTCAGCAAAATCGTAAAAGTAAAATCACAAAAAGGATATTAGTTCCGTTCTACTTTTCAGACAATATATATGAGGAGATATATAGGTATATTCTTAATGAAACCTAGTTTCTTCCCCATAAGATATTGTAAAGCTGTTCAACAGCTTTACAGAATTATTTTGTACTTGATACATTACTTTGAAATGAAAAGGTAAATAATGATTTACAATCACCTCAAATTACTGACAAATAAGCATTCAAAATGAGTAGCAACACATAACAAATACATACAAGCCCAGACATAAAAATGGTAGTGTAACATCCTTTCCCCATTGCTTTAATCAGTTTTTACTACTGTTACATTAATAATATTTTTTCCAAGGTAATTTTGAGAACAGAGGCCTAGATTTTACATACTTTATGAAATAAGATTTTCCTGTCACTCAGAAGAGTGACAACACACTGACATGCCCCCCAAGCTCTCATGGTCACTTCTGGGTGAGAATCAACAATTGCACAGTCATACAATGCTATGAATCCTGCCGTTTATGACAGCTCTGAACAATATGCAATGAATTAGTTCCTCGTGGAAATTTCAAGGTAGACATAAGCTAAATCTGTTAAATTAGCTTATATGTGACTACAACTTTCCACCACAGTTTTACAGAAAGCTCCTTGGGGCCCATAATGACACAGCTGTCAGGAGTGAGGTTTTATGACTGAATCCCCTGGAATGAAAACACAAAGAAAAGAAAGCATTAATTAAGGAGCATAGAAAAGAAAGCGGACTGGTGTGCTTATATGTATGTTCTTTTGTTCAGAGCCCTACAGAATAAATCACATCAACAGATTCCTTTACATCTGTTTGCCCATGTTCATACATATGAATTTGTCCTAGAATTTCTTAAAAAAAAACCCTACAACAAACCACAAACAATCCCTTCTTTATTGTTGGTGATGAAGACTCAAAAAAAAAATCATGTTTACTTAACGTGTTTAGATGCATTAGTATATACATACATAGCTATGTAGTAGATAAAGTAATAAAAACTAGGTTGGACTTGTGTAAGGATGATCAAGTAATTAAGAAAATATCATTAAGAGAACTAAATCATACTTTGAGCAGTAAAGCACAGGAATTCATGACAAACTGATGGTTACACAGTCAGTGCTCACTTGTAGCGAACAGGAACACTAAATGCCTTGTAATTCCCAGGATTGCTGTGCAATGACATATTCAAGACTTTCAGCTCGAGAAAAATTATGTATTGAAAGGAAACCCCTTCTTCATTTTGTAGTTAAAATTTAACTCCTGACATTTCTTTTTACTGTATGTCTCAAATGTTGTGGTAGAATAGATGGTATGTAGTCATTTCTGATTTCTGCAGCAGCTTTATTAATGTACAGATTATGTAAACTGGTACAGAAACTTGCAACCTTATCTTGGCAAAGACAGGTTCTTACCTTAGCATCTGGTTGTGATATACGATGTGCTTACCTTGGAAAGCACTGACTCCACACTTACTGTCAAGTATCTGAAAACTCTCTTTTGCGTCTCAGACAGCTTCTTTCCCCTGTTTTTTTCTGCCTTGCCATTTACATGCATTAAGACATAGGATATCCCATGGAGTTTCACACACTGAATTAATACTGACTTGGATAGTGCTAGTTGAGTGAATTTCAAACAAAGATGTACTGTAAGAAGCAAGGAAGAGCCCAGTTACTGAGATGCATGCATGTGAGTAATTTTATACACACAAAGCCCTCAAATGATCTCCAACCCCTTTCCAAAACCTGGACTTCGATGTTCTGTGTTAAGCTCAAATTTCACTGTGTGAAGCCACAAAGAAAACAAGTTAGTTCCAGCAGGATTTGTGCATCTGTTTGTTCTGACAGAAAGCTATGTTTGCAGAATGAGAGCCTTAAAACTCCACATGGGTCCACAGTTCCTGTAAATAATATTCCAAATCACACTCACTGATACTACATGGGGAATACTTTCTAACTCGTTCTGCGCATTGTACAGCTCACTGAGTATTCCATTTTCACGTTTTTGTTCAGACAGCTAGTGAGAGAATGAATTTTCTTTCTCACTTTCTCACTATAAAGCAGAAGAGACATCTCCAAAATGCATTTATAAATGAAAGAGTTTTCAAATGCCTTTTTGTGAAAGAACCTTAAAAGGAAGTTTAAATTATTTGGTAAATTACAGGCACAGAGTCCTCTAGCTCGTGGAAATGCCTATATTGCTTATGTCTTATGTGAAACAATTCTTGATACCAGCTCCTTTGCCAGAGCGTATTTTCTATTATTAAGGTCTGACCGTTCCTCATTCTAATGTCCTGACTGCAGAAACAGAACCGTGCCTGCTTCTAGCCTCGCTAAACTCAGTGTAAGGAGTAAACATACAACAGGCTGGCTGCAGCCCTCGCCGGGTTACTCATGCTCAGCAGGGATGCTGGGGAAGGAGCGGGGATGCAGCTCCCCGGGATAAGCCCTGCCGACAAGCTCCCCTTCCTCGCGTTGAATAAACGTGAGTACCGGGTTCAAAGCAACGAGTTTCTGGCATTTCAGTTGGATTTCGCCTCTTGCTTGCGCTTTAACGCACAAACCCAGTCACCGACTCCCGCCACCGCGCTCAACCCAGGGCTGCCTCTTTCCAAGATTTTCACTCAAAAGCATCAAAACCCCCACAAACTACCGGGAAAACAACCGCAAACCCCCCAAATCCCGCAGCGGCCAAGCTCATCGCATCCGACCCTCCATCATCTTCATCCCCATGGTGCCCCCCAGCTCCCCCCCGCGTCGGGGGAGCGGGAGAGGGAGGAGGGAGGGCGCGGGGCTCTCAGCGGCGACTTTGCTCTTTAAATCGCTCTCCAAAGCGGATTACGCCTGATCCCTCCGCGTCACTCCGGAGTTTGCCCGGGAAAGAGGGTGGGAAGCGGGGGGTGGGGGGGTGGGCAGGAAGGGGAGGGGGAGGGAGCACCTCCCTCCTCCCGCGGGGCTCCGGCGGGGCGGGGACGCGGAGCGGGGACGAGGTTTAACGGCGGCCGCCTCCGAGGCGGGAGGAGATCGGGGAGGGCGGTGGTGGGGCGAGGGCAGCCCGCGGAGCGCGGCCGCGGCGCAGCCGGTGTAGCGGAGGGGGCCCGGGGGGGCAGCAAACCGCGGGGCAAGATGCAGAAGAGTGTGCGGTACAACGAGGGGCATGCCCTGTACCTAGCGCTGCTGGCCCGGAAGGAGGGCACCAAGCGGGGCTACCTGAGCAAGAAGACGGCGGAGACCAACCGCTGGCACGAGAAGTGGTTCGCGCTCTACCAAAACGTGCTCTTCTACTTCGAAGGAGAGCAGAGCGCCCGGCCCGCCGGCATGTACATGCTGGAGGGTTGCAACTGCGAGCGGGTGCCGGCTCCCAAGGGGTGCGTCGCCGTCAGCGCCAAGGATGCTGCGTTGGATAAGCAGGTACCGCTCCTCCCGGCTGCGGGGCGGGAGGGATGGAGGGATGGGGAGAGGTGGCCCCGGGGCAGCGATCTCGCGGTGCTGGGGGCTGAGAGGAGCCACGGCCGTCGGCGCGGTCGGGCACCCCACAACCCTTTAACTCGGCGTCCTTGCATCCATCGCGAAGGATGGTGGTGGGTGCTCTAGAGCTCAGGCGGGGAGGACCATGCCACTCCCGAAAGAGCATTGATTGCTCAGAAAGTGACAAAGGCAGTGGCTTTCCCACCCCGCCTAATGATTCTTCCCTCTCACCTGACTTTTTAGTCCCCACTGCCTGCCCACCTTGTTTCAGTAGGATGCCCCGAGAGCAGCATCTGGCAAACAGGGTGTTTCATCATCTTGATAATTACACTTCTGCAATACAGCTACATAGTTCCAACCAAACTCACTAAACAGAGTGTGTGAGGGCACAAAGTACCAAAACAGCATATGGGGGACTTCAAGGAGGCACCGAGCCCATTCTGCTGTGGGGCTGCTGCTCGTCTCAGTGATGCTGTGGGGGCTAATGAGCTCTCAGCTCTCCCTTGGGAACCCCTCAGAGAGCCAGGCTGGTGTCAGGGAGTCACGGTGTGAGTGTGTGCTCTGGTTTAAGCCTGTGCCTTTCAGGTTCTTCTCCAGGCAGGTGTTGTGAAGTTGATGGTGCTTGCAATAGAAATGGTGTCGCAATGCTCGAGGCAGGAGGCAGATCTTTCGTGGCTTTGGGTGGGTGAGGAATGCTGAAGGCTCTGGTGGGATTCATTCGCTTGAGGGGTGGCAATTAATAGTGCATGAACTGTCAAATTACCTCCTCCCCAAAAGCTGATCAGTTCCACAACATGTGTCAAACCAGCAAGGGGTTAAATACTATCTGTGTATTGCATAACAGTGAAGCAGAGGACGCCGTAGTTGTTCATCGTAGATAGAGATTGGGTATCCTAACCACACACCTCCTATTGCCTCATGTAAATTCTTGATCTCACTTGCTGCCTGGTTTAATTTGTTTGAATCTGCATCTTGCGTGCCCTAGCGTCTCTCTTCCTGAACAGGAGAAACTGAACAGGTGTCAAACGGGTTTGGAAAAGTTTGGGTAATTCTAAGGAGGGTGGTTTCGAACTGGCTGCAGGCATTTCCTGCTGATTGTGAGGAAGGGACAAAGACTTAAGTCAGCCTCTGAAAACTGCTGTTTGCTCTGTTAGAGTGATAATTTTGTAAGGAGAATGCAGAACCTGGTCTCATGTTTGTGCTTTTTTGCCCTTTTGCAACAAATTTTTGTGTGCTTAAGCAGCCTTTGAGATGGTGCATAGTTAGGCAAGTGAACTTTGGGATGACTGTAGTTATGTCATATTCATCCACATCATTCTTGCTTGTTGCTTTGAGGCATATTTGTATAAGCATCGATAAATGAAACACCGGAGGATTCCCAAGATGAATGTAAACATTAATATTTCCTTGTCTGCTTTACATTGGCTTAGTGCACTTGTTTATTGGTAGTGTTGTTAAACTACGGCTTGACTAAGAGAACTGTGTGAAAACAATGCCTTTACATATCTGTTCTCTGGGAATCTTAAATTGTGCTTTTATAGTGATGAACCTTCGAGTTGTTTGTAATTACATTTAGCAGTGAAGAGACAAAATAATTGGAGGGTTTGAAACTGAATTTTGCTTTGCTTCAAACATCAACTATGTTGATATTCTTAACAACAGCAGTCTGCTATCGAAGAGACAGAACAACACTTAAGGTTTTTTTCATGGGACCCTATTTTGAATTTTGGAGGCAGACCATCAGAAAATATTATTTTCCTGTTCACCTTTTTCTTGATGCAGAATAAAGCTTTTGAGTGTCAGTAGTTTCTACAGATTTTTGCTCATTAAAGTACACCCTTATTTCTATATTCATTTAGGCACAAACCTTAGCTAAGGTGGACAGGAACCTTCCTCAGCAGCTAAAACTGATCAACCACAAGAAAAAAGAAATATTTGAAAATTAAACATTTAGAAAATGTGCTCATATTCCTACAAGTGTAAAGGAATGAAGTGTGAGCCTTCATTTTCTTAGCAGAGGAAGACAAAGTCATTTTAATCAGATAATAATGAAAACTCAGTGTTGTACATGACAACTACTGGCAGTGTAAAAATGCTGTCTAGATTTAATTTGCTTTAATTTAATCACACAGATGTATTAATGTCATGAAAAGTATTATCTTTATGCCAGTTTTTGAAGAATCAAATCTCTCTCCTCCAAAAGATAGAGAAGGAAAAGAAAAATAAACTCTTTTACTTTGGGTTTTATTTACCTAGGCAATTTAGACATTAGAGTGATATCTGTTATAGAATTACCACAGATTATGGAAAGAGAGAAAGAGGAATTAATCACATAAGAGAGCTTCATCAGCATCCTTTGAGTGGAGTAAGCAATACACTTTCTTTAAGTTACGTAACTGAAGATTATGGAGAATTCATGCAGAACAAATAGGTGTTGTTTTCCTTAGTTTGCGGATCTTTTAATCTTCTGGTTGTTTAAGGATTGTTTGTCAAGAACTGTGTTGAGAAGTTGTCAAGAGTTCAGTGCAGAGAGCAATGGAGCTGTACTAGCTGTACTTCCCTATACAGGAGACCATATTTCACTCAACACATGTGTTTAGGTTTGGATATCTATCTCCCAACAAGCTGAATGATTTCACATTTGATCACTGTTGGTGCTGTTAGGACCTTCCAGCAGTCTCTTATGAGGGGACGTTAAGTATTACAAGAACTGTACCACTGTTTTGTGGAAGATGCCAAATGCCATCATAAGATATACTGTAAGTATTAAGAGCTTGGAAAAAAAAATTGCAATGACAGAACACACTTTTTCTATCTTTTCCATTAAGATATTAGTGTATTTCTTTTCCTTCAGAAGGATACTTGCTTCAAAGCAAATTCATTTAAAGGTGCAGTATCTTTCTTAGTGCTAACAAACTGCAGAATGCATGAATCAGTTGATAGTCTAGGAATATGGGATCACATTGAGTATGTTGCAGATAGTATTGTTTTTTTTTTTTTTTTAAAGTATTTTGGTCTTGCTCAGATTTTAAAAGAGTTTTGTAAATGCCAAACAGGTGTTGCTATCTACTCTGATTTCACATTTTTGAAAAAAAAGACTGATTTTATTGAAACAGAAACAATGTGGAAGAAGCCGAGTTTCAAAACAGCTTCTGTTTAGGAGATGAATTGGAAGATTAAAATGCTACATGTAGAAAGCTTAAATTCTGACATCAGTTAAACAGCTTCTTCCTGCAGGAGCTGTAGGCTGCAAACAAGTGCAGCTCCCAACAAGTTCTCTAGTGTGACAATGACAGACTCCATGAAAATGAATTTCATCTTTTCTTTCAAAAATCCTGGAAAGAGGTTGCTTTATCTCAGTGAGTGGCTAATCTCCCTCAGAAGCAGACTGAAATGCCTAAAACGATGCTTTCTGCAATGTTTCATGGCAGACTGGCACTTGCTCACAGTTTTTTTTGAAGAGTATTGGAAGCAAGAGTGTAGAGGAATGTAAATATTATTATTGTCTGATTTGGGAGGAGGCCTGTGTGTTTAGTTTCTTTCATAACTGTGGACTGAATACATGGAAATGTTCTGATACAATTATTAATAACTGTCTTAGCGTATTTAAGCTTGTAAATGTTATACGATTTGAGCAGAAACTATTCTTTGTATCTTGCCCGCAATAATCTTCCTCCCACTTAACAAAATTAAATGTAGTATTAAGTCGTTGTCCCCACAGATTAACAGAATCCAATTATTTTATTTTTTTCTGCTTATTGTAGCTCTGAATTTATTTTATAAAGGACATGGTGATTTTGTGGTGTTTGAAACCTCTCTATTCCTTGAAGTGATAAGGCAGGCATATGCCACCAACAGCTTTTGCTGCACCTCACTGCTAATTTAGTGTATATAAAACCTAGCAACAGTGCTTAAAGGTTTGGGTTTTTTTTTTTTTTTCCTGAAGATACAATGAACTAAAAGTTAATCTGAAAAGATTTTATTTTATTTAGAGAACGCCACCCCATGTTGTTCAGCATCTGTTATGTGTGTTATATGATTTATATCTGCTATATGTGGTAGATGGCTGAGGAGTGGTGTTACCTTTTTGGCAAGAGAATTTGCCATCTTTTGTCCATAAATCTTACTGCTTACATGTGGGCAAGTAACAACCTGGAATGTTCCAGTGCAGAGGTCCAACAGAGAAGCCCATGTTTTAGAAATCTCCTGCAGCACTTAAAAAATAATGGATTAATTTGTCTTCTCAGTGTATAAGACGAAAAAAGGTTGGCTTTTTTTTTTTCTTCAATTTTTTTTTCTTAAAATTTTTCTTTTTTTTTTTGGTGGATAGACTTAACTTCAACAGAAGGAGTTAATTAAAAAAGATGGCCAGTGGGAAGATATTAGTGCTGTTGGGATTAGTATTTTTGGGGAAGACCTTCTCATGAAAGAGTCTTGCATGAAGACATCTTTGGGGTAACTAGCTCTTGTTTTCTTTCCCAGGTAAACCCTGTCCTGCAACTGTTGTTTAGTCACTGTCATGAGGTAATAAGAGTTTGTGGGTGCATTCAACAAATAAATGGGTTCAAACTGTTTTGATATGCATTTAAGAAGAAAAACAAGTCACTGACTTTGTGCTTAAGGCAAGCTGCATCGAAGTGGCTGCCGCTGGCTCTTCATGCAGAGCTCTAAAGTGAATTTACAGTATGCTTTCTGCCCTAAGGAAACCAGCAGTAAATAAATAGAAAAGTATAACCCTTGTGGTCTCTCCAGGGACTGAACTTCGCCGTTTGATGGATGTTTTGTGCTTACCTGCTTGCTTAGTAATGAGCACATTGTGGGAATAAGAAGAACAGAAAATCTCTTGGCCATCTTTATTGCTCTTTTGCCCAAATTTAAGTATTTTGTTCTACCTCTTGACAATGTATGTTTCTGCTGTAGTGTTCAAAAATGGGCTGTTTCTAACTATGCAGAAGTGAGGAATATACCGAGCTGAGAAGTGAGTTACAGATAGATCTAGTTTATTTTTGACATGCCTTCCTCTTGAAAGGTTAGTTCAATCCAGACAGACATAACTTAGAGGATATTGATGCCATTGAATAGTTTAATATTAAACCTTTGTCTACTTTAATCCATATCAAGTGACTTTATAGAATCATAGAATAGTTAGGGTTGGAAAGGACCTTAATATCGTCTGTTGTGGGCAGGGACACCTTGTCGTAAACCATGCTGCCCAAGGCTCTGTCCAGTCTGGGTTTGAACACTGCCAGGAATGGAGCATTCACCACTTCTTTGGGCAGCCTGTTCCAGTGCCTCACCTCCCTCACAGTAAAGAACTTCTTCCTTATATCTACCCTGAAGTTCCCCAGTTTAAGTTTTAACCCATCACCCCTTGTCCTATCGCTACAGTCCCTAACGAAGGCCCTCTCCAGCATCCTTGTAGGCCCCAGTCAGAAGCTGGACAGTGATCCGTTTCCCGTTTCCTGTTCTCGAGTGTGTGTCACACTTAAGGGCAACAGGCAACAAAAGACACTGCCTGAATATCTTAGTCTAAAGAGTAAGTAAAAGAACATTGGGACTGATGGTAATAAGATGAGATTTTGGTGAGACAAAGTATTAATGAAGAGTAACCGCAGGGTGAAGTCCTTAAAATTTCTCTGCAAAATATTGTAATATCCTGAAATATTACAGTATGCTTTTACAGAAACACATACTCCTTAATTAAGTTATTGAAAAATAATTAGATCCCAAGGCAAATGACATTTGTCAAAGGCTTATTTGTGGAGTTGCTGGGAAATCCTGTTAGCTAACAGGTGACATATCAGCAAATGAAAGACTGGAAGCAAGTTAGAACTAAATTAGAAATGCATCCCAAAGCATAAAGGCCAAAAATGTCACACAAACATTTATCATTTAATAATAATATTTTTCTTAAACATCACATGAACCTATGCAGGGTGACCAGAATCTACTACATACAGCAGTGTAGCTCACATCGACAATATGAATACTCAAATTGCATTTAAAACAAAATATCATAACAGTTAAACGTTAATTCAGTTCTTTGACTAGTCTTGTAGTCAATGCTACTTCTTTTTAATTTTGTCTCCTTTACTGGCAGAGTTGCATTGATTTGTCTTGATCTGTTTAGTTCCTCAAATGTAAGAGGAAATCTGTAGAAAGCAAATTCTGAGCACAAAAATAGCAAGTCAGCCTCTAACCTGAATTGTCAGTCTCTAGTCTACTGAATAATTATAGTCCATTTATCTTAATATGCCTTTATTTAACTTTAGAAATAGATTTTGCTCTTCTTCTTCATCACCATCTGAGCAGACTGCTAAGGCACATACCCTGTTTTCTGGTGGCATGCTACCCATATTAATTTCTTGCCATGTACCTGAATAGCAGATCCAGGCAGAGCTTCTATTTCTATAGTAACGCGACAACATTATGACAGTATTTGTATATTGATATATTATGTATTACAATGTCACCATTAGTAGTATAGCAGCATTTTTTTGATCCACTTGCTGAGAATTTCTCCACCCTAAGAATCTGCACGTACAATAAAAGCTGTCATGGTTCCTCAGTTTGGCTACATATATTATAATTACCAGTCTTATTTTGCCACTTGCAGTATGTATGCATTACTGTGTAGCAAGGACATGGCCTGCTTTGATGCAGCCTATTATGGCTCCTAGTGTATATGTCCATAATGCATCTTGAGCAACAATGATGTCCAACCCATACGGTAGTGCATAATGCATATGTAGAAAGCTGATTGCTGCAGGATCCTCTGCCTGCACTGCAAGTGGAGAAATCTAAGTAGTGTCCCACCGTGTGATTTCCATGTTTACTGGAGCAGATTCACACCAAAAAGAACCCCTTTGGTGCAGTAAATCATTAACATAGACCTCACTCAGTTGGTGAAGATGGCAAGGTCTGAATATATCAACCCACTGCTTTTGCCTGCAAGCAACAGATTTTTGCTGCTAACAGTAGCACATTCTGCTAGGTCCACCACATCAAAGCAGGCTTGGTACCACAGCTGCTGTGGATTCTGAGGCAACACGAACCCGCTTTTCAGTGTGAATGTTCTAAGCGTTCTCACTTCATGCTTCCCAAAGTGGTGACGGACTGGCCAAATTTAGGAACTCTTTCATAGATCTGCTAGGGGGGAAAGTGGGGTAGATTTTGTCTGGATTGAAAACATTGTCAGTGTTTGCTGCCTCGTTGTTCATCAGACACAAATTCAGAGAGATGATGTCACCCGCTTGTGAATTGAAGGAAAATGAGATTCCACAGAGTACCTTTTTTTTTTTTTCCTTTTTTTTCTGTCTAACAGCCATTACTGATGCTGAGGGGTTTTTTTAACACTGTGCCTCTGCACTAGATGTCTAGGAACATATGCTTACAATCTAGCTTCCAATGTTTTTTGATTTAGCAATCCCATAAGGTTTTCTGTTTGAGGTACAGCATCAGTATATATAGAAGTAGAGGCTTTCCCAATTCAGTCCAGCTATTTCAATATCTGCATTGTATGTTCCATGAACTCAGAACTAACTTGAGTTAGTGGAAGCATTTTATTGTGGCAGATCAGTTCCACTGTTTCTTTTGAAAAAAAAAAAAAAAAAAAAAACCAAAACAACAACCAAATGGATTTTGTTTTAAGAGCTAAATGCTGTGACTATTGAAAAGAGTATAGGATTATATTCTACCATTCCTTTGGATGGCATTCTGGAACAGGGGCTTTTGTCCATTTTTGCCTCTTGAGTTTTTGACTGTGGTATTTGGGTGTGTATGGCTGTAGCCTTAAGTTCTGAGATTTCCCATGCTGGATCCTAAAACATACTACGTTACTGCTGTTTTCTGTTTTGATGTTTTAGGTATATGCAGCATCTTCACATGTTGGAAGTTTAGGATGATTGCAGGTGACTGCTGGTTCTTTTTTTTTCTGCTTTCTGTTCACTTCCTTTCCTTACACAAGTGGTTTCTCCGGTTCCAGCAAATGCCAAAGGTTTTATGTTCTTCTCTGGAACTGTGGAGACTGTGTTCAATGACTTGTATGGAGTCTCTCTGATATCCTCCAGGATGAAATCAGAAATTTATTTTTAACCCTGTGCGTTTGTAGATGCTGAGGCGAGACAAGAAAATTGCAACCTTCTTTTGTACTCGTCATTTTGTCTTCCATTTGGCACTTGCAGAGCAATTTTAGAGAAATAGTAAAAATGCTTGTTCCTAATAAATCTGTCAGAGAGAATTGAAAATTTATGGGCCACCTGCAAAGCTCTCTGAAGAGAAAGATGGAGAAAAAACTGACAAAGGCTGAAGGCATCCAACACCAATTCTGCACAGTATCATCACTAGTCATGCAGCTATTTGGGTGTACAGATGAGGGGAAGAACGGTACTAAAAGGCATTGAGGTGTTAATAGTGCTGTTGCATTTGATATCTTGAGTATTTTTTACTTATTCCTGACGCCTAACCAGGAGCATCAGACAAAGTGATTACTCAGCTTTGTATGTGTAATTTGCTGGGTATATTTCTTGGGGGGACTGTGAGGTCTTTTGGTTGTAGCTTTCCTGCCCCAAGAAATGTTTGATGACTGAAGGGAGTACCAGGTGAGCTGAGGAACAGTTATGAGGAGATAGATCCAGATGAATTGGTGCTTCCAGACTCTGGAATCTTTCAGACTTCCACAATCCAGGAATCTCAGTGTTCCTGTGACAGCAGATGAGAAGCGTATGGCCTGCTGGAGATGTACATGCTTTCTTCCTCTAATGGCTATCCACACAGCAGATAGTCAGGCATCGGAACAGGCTGCCCTGGTGGAATCATCATCCCTTGGTGTTCACAAACCAGGTAGATGAGGCCCTTAGCGACACGGTTTAGTGGTGGGCTTGGCAGTGCTGGGGCAATGGTTGGACTTGATCTTAAAGGTTTTTCCAACCCAGCTGATTCTGTGATTCTATGATACTAGCCAGCTACCACTGTCACAGTGTTAACTCAGTGTAAGGTCCGAGGGCTGGAGGAGAGTCTCTGGTCCTGCAGCTGCTCCTTACAAGTATTAGTGTGTGTTGTGTGTGTTTTCCATCTCTTTTTTTCTCTTCTATGGAGTCCAAAAAATTGTGCGTGCAGAATATATGAGCAGGCTGTCAGGATGCAGGATGGAGTGGACAGAGCCACAGCTTCTTGAGCAGCCCAGCAGTCAGTTACTCTTTCTGCTGTGTTGTGATGTGATGTGCTCTGCAGTTTCAGCAGTTCTGTTTCTTTCCTGGACTCCTTTCTCATGAAGTATTCAAAACAAGTTTTTCAGTTAATACCCTGAAGGGGGTAATTTCCTAGGGTTTTTCTATTCTCTCCTCACTCCCCAGCTCCTCTGAGCATTTAGAGTATGTGAACCATGAAGCTACAGGAAGAGAAAAAATATTTCATGGTAAAATCAGAACACCACCTGTGGGAACTAGATTCTGTCTTTTGCCTAGGACCTCTGTGAAAAACTACACAAACCACATCTGTGAGATGCTTGACAGTAATTAAACATTCCTTGTTATAGGGCCCAAACTTGGCACAAGAGCTAGGCATGCAAAGGTAGAACTGATCTCTGAAAGTAGTGGTTAAAACCGACAAATGTGCCATTTAAATACCAAAGGCCGATAGTTTTTCAGATCAGGCATCCAAATTGAGTTACATCTGAAACTGCTGGCATCTGTGCTGACCATATTTGCAGTAATTCCTTCTTACCTCACTGACTGTTGTGAAAATAAATGCATTAGTTCTAAGGAAGCATCTGAATTACTTCATGAGAAGGGACATTACCCAAGAACTTTCTGAACTTTGCTGATTTAGTATGCAATATATGAAACAGACAGATGTGCATTCAAAAATCAAGATAAAGACAATATGAAATTATGTCACACTTATATGTGGTAACTGAACTAGGATCTGAAAGAAGAATCCACGTCATAAAGGACTGCAATTACTATGCTTGCACACATTGGACTAAATTAACAATGCACAAGGCAGCTGGCAGCCTCAGATGTGGTTCTCCTAACATCTGTGTGATCTTTGTGATCTAATGCCAAAAACTAAACAAAAAGCAAAAACAAAAAAAACCCAAAAACAGACCACCAAATAAAATAAAAACAACATAAAACTGAGATATAAACACGTTAAAAAAATGAAGCTTTTTGGTGTATTTGGCATATGTTACAGTAACAACCAGATAGACAAAATCCATTCTGGTGCAGATTTGTTACTGTGTTAGGTGTAAGCTCGCTGGCCCTAGACAAGAGTTTTTGTCATGTTTTTTCTGCCTACTGCAGATGGAAGTTTTGTAAGTGCATTACTTAGTGGCCTGAGGGGAAAGCCTAGCTAGCTGGTGTCCAGTACTATACGGTCCAAAATGTGCAGCGACCTGAGAGAGCTCCATCATTAGCAGCATGAAAATTGCTGCAGACCTTCAGAGAAGTCATGTCTGCACCATGTATGCTAATATTCAAATGCTCTGAAGAAAAATACTCTTCCCTGAATACTGCACTGCATTCTTGTAGCTTAGCAGCAGATAACTTGGCTACATGCCACTGAAGTGAATGAAGTAAAGACAGCCATTTGGATGCACATAACAATTCAGAGTAATGCTGAGTGGTTCCACCTGAAATAAATAAATAGATTTTCCCTTCCACATTTCATAGAAGAAAAAAAAAAGGCACTTTCCCAGCTCTTATTTTGAATACGATTTCTTAAAAATCGTTGACTTTCTGTAAATACCTCTTTGATTTTTTTACTTGATTTTTTACTTGATTTTTACTTTTTTGAAGACCTCTGGATGTGAGTGTGTCTTACTGTGTGTTCATAGGCTAGGTGATACGAAGCAGAAGGATGGTTATTTGGGTAATGTGTGTCCTGGGTGCATTTGCTTCCTGAGCCCCTCACTCCCTGTGGCCTCCTAGTGAATCAGTTTCTTGACTGCCTTACTTATGCAGTAGTAAAACAGTCCTAATAGTGTTTCCCATATGCTAGCATATGGGTAACACCATCTGCATGGGGATATTTGTTTATGCTTGCAGTGTTGTAGGGTTTCATCTGCGGCTTAATGGGTGAATGCAGAAGTGGTTACTAAGTTAGTCGGTCATGAGGTATTGTGTGCAAGTTTCTGCATGCAGGAAACGCACATGGTAAGGCCTGAGAAGTACCTAATCCTGAAATGTACAGCTGGGATGTTCCTCTTGTTATTCTGTCAGCCACTGGGATCTGTTTGGTATGCCTTCGCCTTGCAAATTTGTCCTTCAAGAGAAACTGCTCTCTCTAGTCCCACTGACCTCAATTGTGCAACTTACTGTTTCAGGCACTTTAGTTTTGATGCACTTAGCCAACACTGGAAACAGTTTGGGTTGGGGTTTTTTTGTTTATTTGTTTGGTTTGTTTGGTTTGGGGTTTTTGGGGTTTTTTGGTTTTGGGGTTTTTTTTGTGAATAAGTTACGTGTGATTATAGAAGGACCTCTTAATACTACTTAGGATAGAAGGATGTTTCTTTTCTGTCAAGACTTACGTTTTTTATGATCACTGAAATTCATGGTTAGGATAATATATGGTTGTACACACATTTGCTTCATCTTTCTGGTGTCTTCTTCAAGTCTTTCTCTTCAGTGTTTGCTTTGACATGTGTAAATTGCAAGCTGCTTTTGTCTTACTGGGCTGGTTTCTGCCCCATAAATACTAATACAGTGCCTCTGAGCTGCCTTACGTATGCAGCGCTGGGAACACCACATAAGTTTGCTTAGTCTCTGTGCTTCTCTCATTTTGATCATACTAGAAAATGACTTAATGTGCTAGCAAGAGTGAACACATAAACAAAACCAAGTACCTGTTTAAGACTTTAGTCACTTGTGTCCTTTCTTGTGCATGGTAATTTCCAGGGCATCAGCATTTTATTTCTTGGTCTGCTGGGAGATCCTGACTTATGTTGCTTTCAAGGTTGGCGTAGAAGTGTAAGCAACCAAGTCTTTTCATTCTGACAGTGGTGCAGTGCACAGGAGGTTACTTAAAAACTGAAAGAAGTCATGGACATTTACTCAGCTTCCCTGCAGAAAACATGGAAGAGAGTTTTGTGGTGTGACCCCCAAAGAGCTGTTGTAGAGAGTGCTCTTTGTGGTATTTGTAACCTCACTGGGAGACCTTGGGTTTTCACCTTCACATGGCTTCTCACTTGCCTTATGCTCACAGAATGGTTTCCCACAGTGGACATCCTTTCAACCAGAGTCCACTTTGTGATTCAGCCCTTTAACTGTTGTCTTGGCTACTTGGTCTTGCTGTTGCCAGATTTCCATACCTTTTGTTTTCTGGGTCAAGTACTAGGGTGTAGGGAATGTATAAGACCTCAAGTGGAGACCTAATGATTGGCTATATGGCAAGTATAATGGTAAATGTTGGGTCTGCTTTTAACAGCTTGTAGAATAAGCTGAATGTCCAGAGGGAGCTCTTAGTGATTTGCTTTGCAAAGGTCATACAGCAATGCCAAGTAATTTTGAAAGCAGTTCTGATTTTTGCCTCCCATGTGGCTTTTTGAACTCTGTGATGGAGTGTGAGTTTTGTTTTTTTTTTTTTTTTTTTTTAGTAAAAAGAGTAAAAACATGCAGCATCCAAGGCATCTCATCTTTTGAATTGTGTTTTTTCATCTTTCCTTATATGTTTAGATGTTTGGACCTTATCTCCTTACTATAATGTTTTTGTTTGGCAATTATATGCAGTAAAAAGAGAACATTTTCCTATAAGTTACTCCAATTTAATTTAAAAATTTGAAACTTTGTGTATTTTTTGAAAGACTCAGGAACACAAGTCTCTTGGACTTTGAATCCATCCATAGTCTTTAATTATGTCTTAATGTAGTTCAGTGGTGTCCAGACTTCTTGCTTGGATGGACCTCTTACCATAGGACTGAAGTCATGGTGACTGACTGAAGGCTGGAGATCCTCAAGGAGGGCAAAAAGGAAGATCTGGGGGACTACAAAACAGTCAGTCTCATCATAGTTTCTGGAAAGGTGATGAATAAAATCCTCCTGGAAAGCATTTCCACACAGTTGAGTTCAAGAAGGTGATTGGGAGTGATCAGAGATTTACAAAGGGGAAATCATACTTGACCAGCCTTTCAGCCTTCCAAAATGAGGTGGTTGGCTTGGTGGACAAGGGGAAAGCAGTGGAAGTTGTTTACTTTGACTTCAGTAAAGTCTTTTATACTATCTCCCATAACTTCAGCATTGTAGACAGTAGATGAAGTATGGGTTAGGTAAGTGGACAGTGGTGTGCACTGAAAACTGACTCAATGATCAGGCCCAGAACACAAGTAAAAGGTGATGTCAAACCTTCACCCAGGAAAGGCTTGCACTTTCTTACATTTTCCTCTCTACTTGTTGTCAGGAAGTAAAGTCATGGGTTAAAAGAACTATGTATGTAAGGTCACTGTTTTGAGTTGCTATACAGATACCAGTCTTACTTTCTCTGGAAGAAATTTATTGTTGGCTCAGCATCTTAGCTGATGGTTTACTGAGAACCATAATAAAAATCTGAATTCAGAATTTCTAAGAGTTTTCTGAAAAGTATAAAGATTAAAATCTTTTCTGGCTTTTTGTGCTTGTGATGTGCTTTTTTTTTTGCATATGTTAGTGCAATGTATGTGACATGTATTTTCTGCTTCAGTTATTCTGTTTTTCTGGGGGAGAAAAGTTGTTTTATTTTTAATCAGTTCCCATCTGATTTAAATTTGAAGTAATCATTCTGGTTTGGCAAAGTTTTAAATTGTAGCAGGAAAAAATTCTGCAACTAGAATAAACTTTAAACTTCTTGTGCTAATGAGAAGAATGTAATATAACTCATTAACTAAAGCTGAAGCCTTTTTTCCTTCTCTTGAAGTACTTGGAATATATCCATAATTCAGCAGTTTTCTGCTTCTCTTTTCTCCTTGTACTAAGCAGTAATAATATTTACAAAATACTTAGTTTTGCTACTCTGGGAAATGTAACATAACTTTGGATCTTCTTTAGGCTGTATTTATTATAGAGACAGAAGGAAAGAGGGGAAAGTGGTTGTTAAGCTTTCGTGTATTCAGGAAACTGCCAAAAGGTCTAGTATTTGCTCTTAATGTACATTATTTTGTTACCCCCCCCTTTTTTTTTTTCCGAGTTTCCCCATGTCTGTACTGTTTATTCAGGTAGCTTTTTATTTTACTTTAAATCTGCCTGGAATATATTAAACCCCCTGGAATATATTAAAAACCCCCTGGAATATATTTGGGGAATACCTATGCAGTAGTGAGGCTGCATGATGTATGAAACTGGAACACCCCCAAGCAAAGATATACATTGTAAGGGTTTGTTCCCACTCCACTTCCTTTCATAAAAATGTTTGAGGTGATGATTCTTACATTAAAACCATAGAAATAAGAGTCTCTCCTTTACTATGTATATATCTGATATAATTTCACTGGAGTGGATTATTTAAACTAAGTGACTTCAGAGTTTAGACTCTTCTAAATGTATCAAGTGGGACCAGGTGCCTGATCTGCTTTAGTACTGTGTACCTTTTACTAAAGGTTGATCATCTGCCATGTCTATTTGTATTTCCTGATGTTCTTTCTAGATTCAAGGTTATTTTTAAGTCATCCAGGTCAGGAAGGATATGAGTGGGGTGGGGTGCAGTGGCAAATCTGGGCAATTAATTGAAAACATATTTGAAAGAGCGTTTTGGGAGCTTCTGAAGAAGTCTATTCAAAGTAATTGACTTGTTTGATTAAAACTTCTTATCAGAATCAATCTGCCCCTTACTCTTTAAAAAAACCCTGAATGTAGCTACAGCAGATTATTTATCACTGAGCAATGCTAACAATATAGTACTGCATGTGTTGTATATATAACCTGCAGCTTCTATTATAAGTTACTCATGTCATAAGAATGTCAGTGTATGCTAATTTTTAATCTCTATGTGGGATATGGGAATATGTAAAATCAGCTTAAAACACCAGCAGCTTTCCATGAACTATTGGAGAAAAACACAAGGCTATCAAGGTAAAAATATGGAAAGTTTTAGCCTAGAATTGTTGGCACCATCTCTTGTTTTTAACTTTGGATTACAATGTGGCACAACAGAGTATGACATAATACTGTTTCTTGGGTGTTTTTTAAAACTTAAGGACTTAAAAGGGAGTAATTAGTGTGGTGAGATGCTTAAAACCCATTTTGTCACTGAGGGTGGTCATATCTGTTGAGAGTGTTTATGTTGAACAAAAACTGTCTCATAGAACAAATTTTTATGGTTGTAGCTGTCAGTAGACTAAACCCCTTTCTACCAGAAAATCGAGACTGGCACTAAAAAGTCTCAATTCCTTTTCTTTTTCGTTGTCTGCTGCTTTTGTCCTCAGGTAGCCGTGCAGGAAGTCTTTGATCTCTCACTGCCTTAGTGAACTCCTCTTTGATGGGCAAGAGTAACTGCAAGCTTTTATTATGCAGATAGCTGTTTCTAAAGCTCCAAGTAATTGAGAAAATGTGCGTTATTGTAAACTGTTCTGTGATGAATGGGTTCATGTGTGGATCAGAGCCTTGCTGCCCCTGTGCTTCTTTGATGTTACCATTCTGTTCATCACTGTTTTCCTGGGTGGGGTGGGTGTGGGGACAATATTGTTTGTATATATGTCATCAGAAATACCTAAGAACCCTTAGCAAACAACCTCTTCCTGTTAAATAATTATAGCAAATTTATTTATCAGATAAGTTTATTGATGAATTTAAACCTGTAGCAGCCATTTGGGTACACAGAAAACCTTATTCGATTGCAGTGCCTTCTGTTAAATACTCAGAGAAGCTAAATAAGAAGATACTGCTTGTACGTAGAAGAGCAAATGCTGTGTGACTGTAGGCGTCTTAGAGCTAGGCATGCTTAGCTTACCATACATAGACACGGGAAGGCAAAGTAAGATACAGCAGACATTCCAGATTGGATTAAATGGAAGTGTTGGCACCTGTTAGCATAATAAACACAGAGTACACTGAAAAAGTACTTGTGATCAGTAGAATAAAATACGCAACATGAACTTAGAAGCATGGGGAGATGTACTTTTTCTTTGTTGTTGATGTTGTTACTGAAAACTGCTCTGAGGACCTCAATAAATTCAGCAGTTGAAATATGTGTTTTAAAAACTGCTGATGAAATAATTGTTCTTCTGTGCTGGTTGAACAACAACTTGATTTTTGAAAACACTTGCCAATACTTGCTTTAAGTTGTTTCTGGAGCTGGGGTCTGGTCTCTTTAAGTGTTTTAAAAATATCCTATTTTACATGTTACTAAATATTACATGAAATTTAGTATATTTAGTGCTATTAAATACTAAATACATAAATATTTAGAGCATGGAAGTAATCCCCAAAGTTTTGTAAAATTCCAGTGTTAGTTTTCCAAGTATGAACTCTCTTAACATTCTCTCATCACTTAGAAAGACTTCTTGCAATCTTGAAATGTACTTTATTAAATGTCTTTTATGAACTTTTGTCTCTGTAACTCCTGTCACCAGGAACTTCCAGATGTGGTAGTAATAATTCTTTCTTACTGTGCTTGGTACCCATCACACTTAAAGTTGTGCAGTGTTTTTTAAATTAACATGTAACTTTCCTATCTCTGCACAGACTGTGTTTTAAAAATAATGCTTGCACATCTCCTTTATGCTTAGCCGCACTGCTAGCAAGCCAACTGGGTTTTCCAGGATAAGTTGACAGCCAGTAAGAATAATATGATTGCTTTAAGTCTATACTGTCATCCAATATATTTTAAAGAAAAAATATCATGAAAACTTGCATTAAAATTGGTGTTTTAGTCACACACCTAGATTAAGATCTGGGAACTAGTGTCTGGTTCCTTGCCTGAGATGTTCTGATGGTTGCAGAACATTAGATAACTGACACTTGTGCCACTCTTACTTAGCTAAACATTTCAAAATAAATAATAATTCTTTGAGGTACCCTTCTGATTTTGGTATTTTAGTGGTGTATCCTTGTCTTCATATGGAGACACACAGCTGCTTCTCTTAGCTCAGTTTTCTGAGCCTCACTGTTTTCCTGAGGTGATGCTGGTATCTGGGCCATTAAAGTACTTAACCTACAATTTGTTTGAGAGCCCTTAAATGACTAGGGTTGCATGAAGCTAGAGACCTTTCATTTTAGAATATTTTTTGTTGAACTAAATGAAAGGGATTGCCATGTTTCTGTGGTGATGTCATGTGGTGCAATTTATTATTATCAGATAATGTTTACATCTTGACATCCTAGCCTGAAAGATGAGTGAGGTCAAAAATACGAACAAAGCAACTTGGCTGTGTTTACACTGATCAAGGCAGAACACCATGTGCTTGGTTTAGCTCTGTGGATGAGAACATTTATCTTTAGGGCGCACAAAATACCTTTAAAAAATGTTTTGGAACTGAGAGCATGAGGTCAACTTCTGAAGAAACGGCACACACTTCAAGTATCAACTTTTTGCTCTAAATCAGATTTAATTACATGACATTCATAACTGTTACATAATTAATTTTACAGAATGCTAGTTTCATTCCTGTAACAGTAGCAAGAATTCAGTGTCAATTATGTCAGTCAATCCCAGATTGTACAGAGAAGTGTTCAAGGCCAGGATGGACAGGGCTTGGAGCAACCTGGTCTAGTGGAAGGTGTCCCTGCCCGTGGCAGGGGTTGGAGCTGGATGAGCCTTTCCAACCCAAACCAGTCTGGGATTCAGTGATTCAATGTAGGCTTGACCCCTATGTCAAAAATTCATTGAGCCCAATGTCCACTCTGTCTTAGCTGATCGCTGATTAGGTTCATGGTAACAGGGCATGATGTTTTCCACAAATGCTGTGTTGGATCCTAGCAACTTGCAGTTCTGATACCCTGAGGTGAAGTTCATGCCTTTGTAGTTAATAGCTATTTTTCTTCCCAGACTCTGCCAGATGCCTTTTTGAATCCCTACATACTTACTTCTAAAGTCTCCAGTGGCTGTTGCAGGTAGTTTGAGGGCTCGCTACCTGTTACCATACAGAAATACCTTTTGATTTTTAATCTACGCTTTAATGTTGTATTCTTCAAGGCTCATGAATCTCCTGCAGCTTCACACTGCCGTGTCCAAGCATCATCAAGGAACACAGCCTCATGTAGGAGTGTATGAACAAAACCCGGGTGTTCAGTACACACAGATCAACACAAACAGCACTGATGCCAGAACAAACAGAACCAATGGCCTCATCCTGTTTACCACTCTGCCTGATCAAGATGGAGGTCTGTTCGTGGGAATTACACAGCTTTGCAATGTGGAACCCTCCAGAAAATGGCCTAGACACTGTTCATCCAGTGGCTGTCGCCTGGATCCTCTATCCTCTTCATGTACAGTAACACAGGCATATGCAGTGGGGTCTCTCCACAGACCCCAGACTTCATGGCCCCACGAGGAGCTGGCCTGGACCTTCTAGTTGCTTCAGTATCTTAACTTGTCCAGTTGTCTCAGTCGCAGAGACTCACCTATGCAGCCCAGACTTAGTTCTGTCCTGATAGCTGGTTGCCAGGTGACTTGTCCTGCTCACTGGCTGGTGTGGCTTCGTTTTCACTAGCGGTCACATTCAGTACAGTTACTGGCACCACAGATACATGGGCCCCTGTGACCTGCAGTTCATCAGCCAGTTGATGGTGCTTAGAACTCTAACACACACATGCACAGAAATACAGAGTCGCTTCATCCAGGAAAATAGTTAGAAATGGAGTTTAAGGTGAAAACAGGAAACATTGTGGTGATTAAGCACAGGGCATGGACAGGCAGATGTATGGGGAAGACTGGCCTCTTTTACCAACTTATTCCTATATTTTCCCACTCTTACTTATCCCTTTCCCTGCCTTTGGTTCCTGCTGTAGGCATCCCATAAGAAGTCTTGCACAATCCCAAAATGCTCTCCCCTGCTTCCCATAACAAGTGTCCTACGCCTATAGGCACCATTCTCAACCTGAAAGGTGATTTGTAGGGCCTTTTCACTGACTCGTCTGGATGTGTTTCTCATAATAGGATCTCTTGTCTTTTCCCCCTTCATTGTCTTCATTATGGCGAACATAAACCTACCTACTCTCAGTTGAAAACCATCGCCCCTTGTTCTGTCTCTACAAAAGGCCTTCGTCAAAAGCTCTTCTCCAGATTTCTTGTTATCCCCTTCAGGCACTGGGAGCTGCTCCAAGGTCTCCCCTTAAGGAGCCTTCTCTTCCCCAGGCTGACCCAGCCCAGCTCTCTCAGCCTGTCTCCAGAGCAGAGCTGCTCCAGCCCTCGCAGCATCTCTGTGGCCTCCTCTGGACTCTCTCCAACAGCTCCACGTCCCTCTTGTGTTGCTGCCCCAGAGCTGGATGCAGCTCTGCAGGGGGCATCAGGACTGCAGGGGAATCTCCCCAGAGTGCAGCAGAGGGGGAGAATCCCCTCCCTTGACCTGCTGCTCATGCTCTGGGGATGCAGCCCAGTACAAGGATGGGTTCTGGGCTTCAGAGCACTCTGTGGGTCATGAGGAGCTTCTCTTCAACCAAAACCCCCAAGTCCTTTCCTCAGAGCTGTTCTCCATCCCTTCATCCCCCAGTCTCTGTTGATATTGGAGACTTCCCTGACCCAAGTCTAGTGCCCAGGATCTTCCACTTGGCGTTGTTGAACTTCATGAAGCTTATATGGGCCCACTCCTCCAGCATGTCAGGGTCCCTCTGGATCCCATCCCTTCCCTCCAGCAAATCAACTGCACCACTCCCTTACTGGCATCAAGCCAGGATGTACCTAGCATTGAAAATGTTTTTTATCATTTATATACATTATGACATAGGGCCATTTTTTGTTTTGCTCCCATGCTGTTCTCAGAATATCATTCTGATCAGTACCGAGCCACGGACCTGAGGTTTTCCATTACAGCCCAAAAGCCTGATCAGTGCGTAGTCTGCTCAGGGCTTGTTATTGTGCGTTTACAGATTGTCTTTCACTATGTACTTATTTTTCTATTTATTTACATTGAATTTCAACTGCAGTTTTACCACTTTGTTGGCTGATACTGTAAAACTTTCCTGTACGTATTCAGAGACAGGCTTGTTCTATGTTACCTTGAATAATTTGCTCTGTCAAGAACGTTTGTTTGTTTTGGACATAAGATGCTATGTTCGTTTTCTGATTTTTTTTGTTGTTGTTGTTGTTGTTTTTGTTTTTTTTTTTTTAAGAGAAGAAGTGACCTAGATGTTAAGAAAATATGCTGTAGGGTAATTAAAACGTAGTTATTATTTTTACCATAGCTATGCTTGTCACTAACATAACTTACACCTAAATTTATGTCACGCTTATGACTGAAATTCAGTGTATCAAATGCTCTTAAGGTAATTCCAGTTCAGGTAATAGTCTAAGTCATAGCATTACTAGATTTTGTGTGACTGTGTGGGCATTTGTTCAGTGTTGATATATCCTTAATAACTTTTATTATAGATGGATATTCTTGAGTATTTTATATTAATTATATAACAAATCTGGAAGAAGTCCACTGTGAAAATTTCTTAAAGCACAAAATAAAAATATCACTGCTAAATGGAAAAGCTGATAGCATGTAGTTTTCTCTGCTTTTTTTTTAAAATGAAAGAGTGTATCTTATACATGCACAGAAGAATGTGTTTACCTTAGAAAAATTATGCCTCCTTTTGTTAGAAAACTATTCTTTATGTTTAAGTCATGGTGTGGAAAAAAATTATTTGTAAAACTGACATATGTCAATTTTATGCAATGTATCTGAATTACATAATTGATTGGAAAAATCTTTCAGAACTGCAGTTCTCAAAACAGTCCCGTGTGTGCAAACAAACACTGAAGTGGTGGTGATCCTGTGTCAAAAATAGCTCATTAGCTTCAGTGCTAAGTCTTTACAGCAATCATTACTAGTCTGACAAATGATATAATTTTATTAACATGAGCCCAAAGCCTGAGGTCATCGTTCATGTGTATCTAAATTCATGAGCAGAAAGCACTTTTTTCAAGGGAATAGTGAGGAATCTGGGAAATTTGGACCAATACTAGCTGAAACTTAAGTAGCGTCCTCAGGACTAGATTATTATTCTTGTTGTTTCAGTTTCCTGCTATAGGACTTTTATGCTCTGCTAACCTGAAATGAGCACTTTTTCACTGTGTCTTTGAGGTCAAGGCTGTGTCAGTGAAGGAGAAGATTTTGCCACACCGGTGTTACAGACTGTGCCTATTTCCCACAATTTTTTCCCAGACTGTGCTGTTCTGCACTTGGGAGTGAAACAGTGTGCCCTTCTGCAGCAGCATGAGAGTCTTCAGAAGTATTTTTAACTATTTGTGCGTTTACTCTGTCTTGATTACGCACAGGACCTCTTCACAGCTGGTGTATTTGGTATTCCTCCCATGCTTTAGTATGTGTGGGCTGTAATGGGCTAGGAGAGACCAAGCACGATGCCAGCAGCTTCTTGCTTCACAAGCTGCCCATAGGTACGAGTACTCCTTATTCTGTTGTGTGACTAGCAAGGACCTGTTGGTCTGGGAGATGTTGAGTAGAGTGTCCCCAAAGTGACAGAAGGAGATGAAATTGCAGAAGTTGCTGAGACCACCACCCTTGACTTCGTGTCTATGGTGAACCCAGTTGTGTGTCCCAGTGGGTATGAAATTTCCAAAGCTCATGGTCTTCAGGTATTCTAGTTTATGTATCGCCTATTAGCCAGTACTGGAGATGGATTACTGACCTAGATGAATGCTTGCTTTGTGCCAGTATGGCCATTTAATTACTAAATTGATTGGCAATTTGTTGACTCTCACGTAATTTCCCTATTATATTTTTACAAATCCAGCATTTTTTGTGTCTATGAAAATCATAAATTGATACTGATTTTTTTTTTATTTCTTTGATTTGTTTTATGACTGAGACTATGTAGAAGATAATATTTATTTTCTCTACTATCCAAGGATGGGGAAAAATTTATTTCCTATCTTTTCCCATCCCTGGCAGTGTTCAAGGCCAGGCTGGAGAGGGCTTGGAGCAACCTGGTCTAGTGAAAGGTGCCTGTTGCAGGGGGTTGGAACTGGATGAGCTTTAAGGTCCCTTTCAACCCAAACCAGTCTGTGATTCTGTGGTTCTATGATTCTAGCAAGTATAAGACACAAAATTTCTTAAGGCATGTGTATATTGCATCATAATTACAAAACATGGGTCTATTGATCTGTGTGCTTGTTTTATGTTTTCTGCTTTCTTTTGTTCCAGAGGAAATAAATAAAATCTTTAGTATTTTTGGATAATGAATTTTCTCTTCTGCAAACTGAATAAATAATGAATGTCAAGTTGTGGCAGTTTTTTTTCAGTTTTGCTCTTGAGCATGGGATGTGAACCACTAGCTCTGGGCCTGCTCCTCAAATCTGTATGCAGGTCATTCTAGAACCTTTGAGGTGAGAGCAACATTGAGTGGAGGTCGTACATAGAGGGGGTTGAGCAGAGCGAACAATTATTCTGTGTGCTAGGACCTTTGGCATGTGATAGATTTTCAGTGTCTAGAAACTCATTTGGGAGCCAGTGCAGGAGGTAAGAAGACTAATAAGAAATAATGGGTGTTGCTAATTGGAACTGCATAATTTTAACCTCAGTGTAAATGACGTCAGGGTCAGATCTAAAGACCCCATTTCATGTGCATTTAGTTGAAGTTTTGTCATGTATTTCAGTAATGATAAAATTTCAGCCTGGCAGTCATAATTTAGCCAGCTACATAAGAGAGAACAGATTGTTATTCTTAATTATTCTAGTAGAGCCAATATTACTATATGATAAGTGTTTTACAGATGCAGTTTGAAAATCTTCAACCCAGCTCTCTGTCTAGCTGTGTAAATAGCTGTGTTTGAATTACTGACCTTCTTAGCAGGAAATGGTGTTTTCTCATATTCAAGCCCCAAATTATAGTGGGACATATGTCACCTTGTTATATTGCAGACTTGCCTTCATCTTGTTTTGCTAGAACTCTGTTCTGTAACTACTTTACCATAATGACATTGTGATGACTTTGCTGTGTACTACAGAACAGGAAAAAATCACTCTTTGGTGCGTGACATCTAAATGACAATCATTTAGCTGGAGCCGTGGTATAGCTTGGTACCTATCTGGTGGAATGATATGATACAAATATTTACGAGTAAGTCTCAGTAGTAACTTGAAATATCTAAAATCAAACCATTGGAAATGTAGAGAGCTGTGGCTCTCTTTTTAGTGGTAAGATTTGTTCAACAAATCAAGCTGCTGTTTCAATAGAAAAACATTGCCTTTTTTATGATTGAGAAGTAAACATGGTTAGTTGTGCTGCAAGAGAAGATTACGTACATACCTCTTAAGAATCATCTCCTTGCAGCACTGGTGGTGCAAGTAAAGCATTTACATACTGTGTTTTGCAATAGCACATGCCTTTCTTTTAGAACTAATAGAAGGAAAATAAGTTAGACCTCAACCAGAGTAGCCACTGACAGGAGCCACTAATGGCAGCCACTTATAGTCATGTTTTGGTAATTTTCTGGCTGGTTTTCAGGAACAGTTTGTTTTTTTCCCTTTTCTCTGAATCATTTAAGAACTAACAAGTGGCCATTGTCACAGATAGGGTAATAAATGGATGGCTAAATTTACCCAGGATGGCAAAACTTATAACCACAACATGTGGCTGCCTGCTATGCCCACATGCTGTATTCTGTTTATACAGGAATTGTTTTATTACACTGTTACATACTGTGTTTTCAGTCAGCAGTTTCCGAGAGAAAACCGTACCTTGTCTTTATAGAACCAACTATGTTTTCTTGTAAAGAAAAGGAGTGGGAGCAGAGTAAAAATCATCCCTTTAGTCTTGTCGATCAAGTTTAAACTGGGTTGAGTGCTTATTGATTCCGTTTTGAATACCTTTGAGGTGGAAGATGTGAAGCAAGCTTTTTCATGTCACAATTTACAGTGGAGCTATTTCCTTATGGCATCTTGTTCCCAGGCTCACACAAAACTTGGGTTACTTGGTCTGTACTTCTCTGTGGGTCAGCAGATACTCTTGATTAACAAAATCAAACCAGACAAAAGCTATGTACTCAGTCATATGCGGGAAAATGCTCCATCCCTCTTGCTCCATCCTCAGCTGAGGGTTGTGGATTGCAGCATGCTGTCAGCTCTGTACAGCAAACTAGCCTTCTTGTTCTGTATTTTGATGAGGATTGTTGTGTCTGTATGTAAGCAGTGAGGAATTAAGGCATGATTAAATGTCACATTCCCTCAAACATGTGTACAAGAGTAATTGCCAAAACAAGAACTGATTCCTTTGCTTTGGGTAGTATTGTTCCAGTCAGTTCTCTATGGTTGGATCCTGCAGAACCTCCTCACAAAACTTGTTGGAAAGTTGTCTGTATATGACAATATTGATGGGAATGTCACTTTAAAACTAGAATTTTGTTAACAGTATTCTCCCTCTTCTCAGTTTTCTCCCTAACTGCGGCTGGCTAGGTCGTTCATGTTTCTGCAGCAGGCAGGTAAATTCGCATGATTCTTATGCCACATCTCTTTTTACATGGGAATACAGAACTATAATGATACAAGACAGTATATACAAGAGTGCACTATAAACATCTCTACACATACAGATGTTTCCCCAGTTGTGTTCAAGATGTGAGCTTTGAAACTTCCAGTTTTTAGTTATCAAAAGCACTACAGCTACTTTTGCATTGTTTTATCTGTAGCAATGACAATCTTAAGGGCTTGACAGGGGTTGTTTGTGGGTTTTTTCTTCTTTTTAAGAAACCTGAATGAGGTTATGTTTCTGACATCATGTCAGGCAGTAGGGTAGCCATCTCCATGAGTACTGCAACTGCTACAGGAGAAGTAGTATCCCGTTTTTATGTAACCAATAGAACAAAGAATTTTTTTTTCTTACAGAAGTTAAAGAGGAGGTGTCAGAAGTGTGAGAATGAAAGCAACCAGTATAGGAGTACAGAGAGGGCTTCTGTGTGATGGTCTTAAACTTTTTTTAGAATTATTTTGTATGGAAAAAGTAGTTTCAGAAGGCCTGAAAATCTGTCATTCAATTTACTGTGTTTGCCCCCGCCGCGTGATTGAACACATAGTTTTGTCTGGTTTGATTTTGTGAATGAGATTATCTGCTGACCACAGTGAAATATTTGGCTTTGAACTGAGTTGCATTAAACAGTATAGTCAGTATATAGTGCTGTGGTGACCCAAACAAGTTGCGTGTGGTGCCTATTGTTTTTCCCTGTATATATTGACTCCTCACTCCTTGCAGTACATTCTCACACATTTTCACTTACGTTAATGAAAATAACACAAAAGGCTCACTGCGGTAAGCATGTAGAATAAATCATGTCTTTAAACTCTGCACGTGTTAACTTCATGTGTTCAAAAAACTTAGGTTAAGATATAAACAGCTCAATAAACTATGGCTCTTGACTGTCTTTTTTTCTTTCTGTATTACTTTCATGATTTCAAGCTTTTCTCCAGAAGGCCTAGAATTTCTTCTACTTCATTTGTAAGCATGCCAAAGTGTTCAGTTTAGATACGTGATTAGGTGAAGTTTTGCTGGACATTATGTTATTCTAATAAAAGCTAGAAAATCCATTGTAACCTGATATTCACACCTTCTATTACAAATTCTTTCACTATCTTTTGAACTTTTGTCCTGCTTGCTCTTAGGAGTCATGTTATGATAACACCTATAGTTCCTAGTGGAAATAAAGTCTGTACTGTACTAAGACTTTGTACTCCAAGAGAACGCTCTCTAGAACTATATATATAGTGCTGCCAGTTTCAGTGTAGTTTTATCCTGGTGGTTTTTGTCTTTCTCCCTCCCAGCTGCCATGGAGAGCTAAGAATTTATGTAATGTTTGCTTATCTTTGGTGAAACCTGTCTTCCACTTTAACCAAGTGTCAATTCACTTTTCAGCCTGAGGCCTCTAATCAGCAAGGCTCACTTCTGAAGAGAATACCTGAGATGGATTTTTATGGTGTGTGAAGGCACTTGCACCTTCTTAGGAACAACCTGATCTAGAGGAAGGTGTCCCTGCCCATTGCAGGGGGTTGGAAATGGATGAGCTTTAAGGTCCTTTCCAACCCAAACCAGTCCATGAATCTGCAATTCGTTGCTTCCACTGCATCTGAGAGCCATGTGTCCTGAAAGACGTATGACCACAGACCCACTCTGGAAACACAACTTGGATGGTTATTACACCTGTACAGGTCACGAGCTGCATTACAGTTCCCTTTAGGCATATATAGGTTGATGTGGTTGTATAGGTTGACAGTGTCCTGGGTTCAGCAGTAGCAGTCATTTTTCTCCTTAGTAGCTGGTGCAGTGCTGTGTTTTTGACTTTCAGCCTGGGAACAACGCTGATAACATCGATGTTTTTAGTTGATGCTCAGTAATGTTTACTCTGATCAAGGACTTATTCAGTCTCATGCCCTGCCAGTAAGGAGGGGCATGGGAAGCTGGGAGGAAGCAGAGACAGGACACCTGACCCAAACTAGCCAAAGGGGTATTCCATACCACAGCACTTCATGCCCAGTATATAAACTGGGGGCAGTTACCCGGAAGGCCCAGATTGCTGCTTGGGTCGGGCTGGGTATCGGTCAGTGGGTTGTGAGCAATTGTATTCTCTCCACTTGTTATTTCCCTTATCATTATTAGTAGTGGTTTTGTGTTATACCTTAGTTACTGGACTGTTCTTTTCTCAACCTGTGGGAGTTACATTCTTTCAGTTCTCCTCCCCATCCCTCTGGGAGTGTGGGGAGGAAAAAGGCAGGGGGAGTGAGCGAGCGGCTGCGTGGTTCTGAGTTACTGGCTGGGCTTAAACCACAACAGACAGGCTTCAGACAAAGTAGCTTTTGGTTGATACGTCACAGTCAGTTGACTCAACACAAAGTGCTAAAAGCTTTTGTTTTAATTTGATTTCACGTTTCTAAGTCAGTCTTAATATGATAAAATGTTAGAATTTCCTGTAGGATAGAAAGTTCGGGTTTTTTCCATGTTACTATCCCCTACACCTCCCTTGCCCAATTCGGCTGTAAATCAAAACAGAAGATGTGAACAGTATTTTTCATCTTACTAGAAATATTATGTAAAAAGAAAATTGACTTCAGGAATATTTTGTCAGTTGCTGCAGAAAAAAATGTGTTCTGAGTAAGAAAGTAAGCGAGGCTTTTAACTGACCTGAAAGCTGTAGCTGATTTCCTATTGTAATTTGACATTATGCATTGTATGCTGGTTAATGAAGAAAATTATATTCTTTTATAGTTTCCTTAGTACAGGGAATGTCTCTTTATTTTGTTACCAGTGGCAAAACTGGATAGCTTTCCAATCCTTACACACTGTTGTATGTTTCTGTGCCTTTGAAAAGAGTAATACGCATGTGGGCTACAAAGCTACAAATATGAGAGAATTGTGAGAAATTGAATTTCTGGCATAGTCTTCCCACAGTACATTCCAGTGAGTTAAGACAAAAAACCTGTTTGTATTTAGATGCAGCTATTAGTGATAAACTGCTTCTCAGATGTTTTGGTTGAAACTGATGGCTAAAAGGTGTGGTGATATTTATCTGTGTTTGTCTTTAGTTAAAATGTAGGTAAAATTTTAAAGAAAATGAGGCAATTTATATTTTGTTTGAGAGGAAAGAGAATTTCAATTAAAAATAAGACATATGCAAATGGAAAAAAAAGAAATGTAGAGAAAATTGCATTTCAGCACTTGCTGTGTGGGTATTTGATTATTTGGGCTTTACAATTACATTACATAGAAAATGTGAATCATAAATATAATTTTGAGAAACGCCAGTAGAATAGCAGAGATCTTAACTTCTGAAATTTGATATTGGCAGCACTGAAAGAAAGTGCCATATAACATCCTTTGAGATGATTCTGTTTGTATTCAAGTTGAAGCTGATTTGTTGCTCTGCTTTATTGCTGTCCTAGATTTTTCAGCAATTTGTTATGAGAAGCATTGTGAAACAAACCTAGTGAGAAGCAGAGCTTTACTTAAATTTTTTTTTTTGGTTTTATGTCAAGTTCTAGACCTATGGAACTGTGCATTTCTGTCTAATGGGCAAGAAGTCAATAATCTTTGGCTGTTAGCCTGCTGCAAAGTAAAGATCAGAATGTTGTTTTGCACTTTTCAAGCCAAGGCTTCATAGGGTTTATTGTGGAACAACTGTACCATCATGGGAAGGTTTTCCTGTACAAAGCTAAGCTCCCTCAGGAGCTAAAAATCTCTGTTTATTCAGATTAGCTTGTGAAAGGTATTGCTGCTGGGCATGCTGCTTGACAGAGGAAGCAAAATTCGAGGCTGCATAAGAAGGAGGAACATAAAATACTCTCTTTGTGGAAAATGAACAGAAAATCCCATTGTTCTGCATACAATTTACTCTTTTCTGGAAGAGTGAAAGCTATTCCTGTACTTTTCTGCCCGCTCTCCCTTAACCTTTTTGTGACTCTGTCTTCTCCAAAATGACAATGTCAGCTTAGAATTGCACTCCCTTCTCACTGTCGCCTGCTCCTTGTGTATCCTTTGAAATTCTCAAATTGTACATCTGTGGAGAGTAGGATCGGCCTTTACTGGTCACACACCCAGCGTGTGTGCAGAACAGCATCATAGAAAAGTGCCTGGATTGGCTGTGGTCACTGAGCCTAAGCAACAGCTATGACTCTGAAAAAGTTCTGCTTTGCCCTTTGCAGCTTAAACCACACCAACTGGTAGTGTTTGACTTGCTTCGTAAAATATTTCAGAAAGTGGTGTTAATTTAAATGTGTGTAATACAAAATGCCCTAACAAACTGCATTTTTTAGGGACTGAAACTGCACTGCATGCACCTTACAGAATCAGAGAATCACAGGATCATTAGTGTTGGAAGGGATGCTTGGAGATCATCCAGTCCAATTTCCTGCCAAGGTGGGGCCACCTAGAGCAGGTCACACAGGAACATCTCCAGGCGAGTTTTGAATGACTCAAAAGAGGGAGACTCCACAACCCCTCTGGGCTCTGCCACCCTCAATGTAAAGAAGTTCCAACTCATGTGGAGGTGAAACTTGTTGTGTTTTAGTTTATGGCCATTCCTCCTCATCCTGTCACTGGGCACCACTGAAAAGAGTCTGGCCCCATCCTCGTGGCACCTGCCTTTGAGATGTTTGTATGCATTAATGAGATGCTCTCTGTCTTCTCTTCTCTAGACTAAACAAGTCCAGCTCCCGCAATCTCTCCTCATAAGAGAGAGGCTCCAGACCCCTGATCATGCTTGTGGTCCTCCACTGGACCTTCTCTAGTAGCTCCTTGTCTTTCTATACCCTGAGTAACAAAACAGAGTATTATCTCGGAAGAGCTAGTGGTGACACTGCTAAGATGATCATGAGATCCAGGAGCTGTGGAACATCTGGAAAGGTCTCAATTATCAGTAAGGTGCTTCCAAAGGTCAGTGTTAACCAATGCAGGAAGGGAAACTCATGCCTAGCATGAATAAAAAGGTTCTTCAACTTTCCTATCCTTTGGTAAACACACTGTGCAAAAAAAGCATCCCAGCTATTTTCTTGGCATCCAGAACTGTCATCACTCCAGGGGAAAAAACGTTGATATAAGGGTATTACCAGTAAATGGATTTGTGAAAGTAGTTCTGTAGCTTCTTTTGATGTATTTGCGTTAAGCTCATTTCACCTCTCACAGTCAGAGAGGTTCGATTAAGGTGTTCTTGTTTTTGAATGGGTAGGATGTTAAGAGTAGTCCAGCAAACTCTGTGGCTATGTGTAAATAGAAATGTGAGTTCGCCACCTGCCAGTACAGTTTAAAGAGTAAGAAATAGATTGCGTGTACTACATAAGTAATTTTGCACTGCTGTCTTCGTACAAACCTTACTGTCTGTAAATAGTGGTGGAATGATGTGTAATTTAAACCAGAGTATTCACAACCAGTTTTTGGGGGAACCAAGAGCCAGACATTCTCTAAAAGACATTGAATGTTTCTATCCTGTTATCAGAGAATATGAGTAATGGTTGAATTACTTTAAAAGGACACTTCAACATGTCTGTAGCTATATGCATGACACTCATTTGAGTGATGAATCAAGTATTATTTCTGAGTGTTTAAGGAACTTCATGTTGCATAAACTGCAAAATCTTTGTTACTACCAAGCTATTGAATGTATCACAGCTAGTATGATTTGAGAGATATTAGTAAAAACCTAAAAACATGTAAAAGAGTTGCAGTTGGGTACATTGTTGAAAACTGAATATATGCTTAAGTAGGTCTGTGACAGTAAATACTATAAAATGTGGATGCCATCTCTAAAGCTATTGGTTTTAAAACCTAAAAATTATTTTATGCAAGCTATGAATACATTTCAACAGTCTCCAGCCAAATTTTGACAACCAGTTTTAGGCTCACCACTTGTATAGTACAATTCAGTTCTCACCCTTCATAAAAAATGTTCGGGGATGTGACACTCTTGTCAGTGTGAGGTTTTCATTTGTATATGCAAGGTGGGTTAGTTGATTGGGTTGGTTTTGGTTTTCTGGTATAGCATGTCTAAACAGATTCAACAGTTAAGAAAATTTCAGGGAATCTTTGTATAAAACTAAGGGTTGACAGTGGATAGTTGGAAGTTGAAATTACGTTCCTCATGATAAGGGAAGGATTGTCTTACAGACTGAATCATATTAATTGTTGCTTGGTCAAGATGTGGTGCACTGCATTTTTTCTTTTTTTTTTTTTTTTTTTTTTTTTTCCCCACTGATGAAAACTTGGAGAACTTAAAGGACAGCAGTAACAAGAATGCATATAGAAATGTCACAGAAATTTGATCCCAACCTTTCTTAGTGGGTAGGAGATGACAGGACAAAATATACTGGATCTTTGTGTATCAGAGTGTATACTCTGATGATTTTGAGACAGAGCAGTCCAAACAATTGCCTGGTGGTCTTGAATGTCCTAATAGGCTTAATTATAGTTCCCTCCAAATGAGAAAGCACTACTTTTCTACTTACAGTCTTTAGGGGCAAGGCTGGGAAGTATAAGTTTAGTGAAGAACTTGTTTGCTATGTGAGTCATGGTTAGAGAAGCAGTTTTTTTCAGCTCTGTGGATTTCATGGACTTCTTGAAAGCCATTACTTGGCCTCCTGAATGTGGTAAAGGTAGCTCTCCTTTTGTTAAAATATGAGTAAATAGAAGGTGAAGGTCCAGGCAGAACTTGATTCTGGTGTTGGAATAAGCTTCTATTGCTTCAAACTAGATTCTGTCACTTTTCTTCACAAGTTTTTCACTAGATTATGCCCAGGATCCAACCTCTAGGGCTAGTTAGCCACAGAGAAATGTTGTCAGTGAGCATGGTGACACCAAGAAGACATTTTTCCTTGTCATGGAATCATTCAGGTTTGGTAGGCAGTTTTGGAAACATTGTATGTGGCTCTTTCCGGTGGTCTTCTATTTTACATCGGAACCCTGTCATCTGTGTTGCTGGTGGGTGACTGTAGAAGTCTTGTCCTCATCTCACAGAATACTGCAGTTGCTTGAAATTTTGAGTGTGTTTTTTTTTTTTGTTTTGTTGTGGTGGTTTTTTGGTGGGTTTTTTTTTTCCTTGAAACTGTTTATAGGTAGAAATGACTATATATAACAGAGAAGTAACAAGGTCTAGGATGTGCTGACTTCTTATTCTTGCTTCCCTATCATATGTTGGCTTACTTCAGGGAGAGAAGCTCTATTTATAGCAATCTTGAGTTGAACTCATTTACAGCAGATCTATATTCGGGTATCTTCACACATATCCTTGCGTCTAAAATGGGCATCGTAATTGTTACCTTGTAGAGGAGTTTGAAGATTAGTTACTGTATGTAAAGAGTTTTTAAAATGACAAAACCTTTGTTTGTCTTATCTTCAGAATGCAATAAGGAAGCCAGCCAATTAACCTACTTTCTAGAATTAAATACTTTAAAATTATTTGCTGTGTAAAAATAATTTATTTGGCATGATTTGGGGTAGGTATACCTTTTTTTACCTTTTTTTTTTTTTTAATAAGTGTGGTGTTTACTGAGAAATCCAGCTCCACTCTTGCAGTAGACACTGTGTGCATGCAGTCTTCAAAACAGGCCCATTATATAATTTCATTATTTACCCATTTACTCATTATTTAAACTGAAGCTGTGCATTTTTAGTAGTTGGGGTAATTTAATATCCAGAATAATCAAACATGGGCTCAGGTCGGTTTTTCATGACTTTTGATGTTAGGATTGATTAGGGAGGGTCTCTGTCTCGTTTTGATCCTGTATGTTTGATGCATGAGCTGTCTAGTGAGATTTTTTCTTTATTACGTAGATCATCAGACTAGAAGGTTATAAATATCCCTTTTGGCCTTTAAAGTCTGATGTTTTAATTAAAATGCAGAGATTGCTTTTCAGGGCAAAACAAATACTAAGATAGTTCCTAGCTGAATTCATGTGAAGGAGTTCTGCAGCATTTTTAGATTTCAGACAAGAAAATTGGATATCAGATGCTCTGGCTGTTATTTGTACAGGGAGGTAGAGGCTGTCAGTACATGGAGAAAGGTTAAGGTTGCTTAAGAATGGTAAAGGAATGAGGCAGGGTAACAGAAGAACAAAACACAAAATGTCTTAGTTCCTGAAAAATACACAAACCTGCCAGCGATTACATTATTCCTTGTTGTCTCTTTCTGTCTGTTTTCCCCATCTGTCCTTTCTGTGTCACTTTGAACAGCACAGTTTTCCTCTAATGCAGCTGTATTGTGCTCAGTTATGTGGGAGGGCTCTAATCTTGATTCTCTTTAGCTGTACCATACTTGAGGAGGGACCAGAACTTGGGTTAACTTGTCTGTTCTTTCCCACCTCTTTAGCTCCAGTAGAAAGGCAGCTAATGGCACACAGGAGGAACAGAGGTAGAGAAAAGAAGTGAGGAGCTGTGCCCCCATCCTCCATGCCGGAATAGGTCGTCTGTAAGAATAATGGGATTTTTGTGCTCCTTTTTCATTGTTTGCACTGCAGACATGGCACTACAGGAGATCATGGTCCCCGCATGTGTTGGACTGTTTGTTTAACATGCCATATAACAGGCTGAATGTGTTGAAAATGTCTCAAACTATGATTAAACTTACCTCTTTCAAAGGAAGTGATTTTTCCCTTTGCAAGCATAAGAAATACATTATAAAAAACCTGAAGACCTGAAAAGATCTAAAGCAACAAGTGGTAGCTAAAATTTACAGGTTTTATTGATAAGTGGGATCTGCAGACCTGAGTACCATGTCCTTTTCCAGTCCTTGTAAATGTGAGAGTCCTAGGAATGAGACTGAGTGCAGACAGTGGTGAGCAGAAGGATACCTATACCGTTATGTATTGGAAGCAATTGTCTGTCTCTTGGTTCAGTGAGGTTTGATGTGGTTGTGGTTTATAGAAAATGCTTTTCACTTCATAGAAATTCGGTCTAGAAAAAGTATCTTCAGAGCACAGCAACAGCCATCTAAGGAAGTTAGACGTAGACATATATCAGTGTCAAGACCAGAAGACTTTACAAGTGGGAGGAGAGGCTAAGGATATGTGGGAAGGCAGCAGTTCTGAGAATGCTGTGAATGTTTACTAGTGAATATACTGCCATTGGGATGCAGCCTTTCAGGGCACTGAAAAGTTAAATGAGGGGCTTTATGGATTGCTCTGCAGACTCAAGCATGGCGATACGGTGGAAGCTGGTTGCCAAAAAGCCTTTAGATCTGTCTTGTGTGCAGAATTCCCAACAAAATGAAACACTTAAACTAACTGGCCTGAATTCCAGTCCTGTACTTTCACTATAGCTCTTATATCTGGAAGGCAGATGCAGGGACTGTGAGAATGAAGACCTTAGGCTCACTGTATGGGACGATCAGGTTCAAGATTGTCTTAAGAACCTGAATGTGCAAAAGTCCATGGGACCTTATGAAATCAATCTGTGGGTACTGAAGGATCTGGCAAATGAAGTTGCTAAGCCACTGGCCATCATACTTGAAAAATCATGGCAGTCAGGTGAAGTTCCCAACGACTGGAAAACATGAAATATAACCCTCATTTTCAAGAAGGGGAAAATGGAAGACCCAGGGAACTACAGACCAGTCAGTCTCACCTCTGCCTGGCAAAATCTTGGAGCACATTCTCCTGGAAGGCATGCTAAGGCACATGAAAAACAACAAGGTGCTTGGTGACAGCCAGCATGGCTTCACTGAGGGGAAATCCTGCCTGACCAATTTGGTGGCCTTCTATGATGGGGCTACAGAACTGATGGACAAGGGTAAAGCAGTTGATGTCATCTACCTGGACTTGTGCAAAGCATTCGACACTGTCCCGCATTACATCCTTGTCTCTAAATTGGAGAGACATCAATTTGATGGATGGACCACTCGGTGGATAAAGAACTGGCTGGGTGGCAGCACTTAGAGTTGTGGTCAATGGCTCAACATCCAGCTGGAGACCAGTAATGAGTGGTGTTCCTCAGGGATCAGTGTTGGGACTGATCCTGTTCAACATCTTTGCTGGTGACATGGACAGTGCGGCAAGTCTGCCGATGACACCAATCTGTGTGGTTCGGTTGATATGCTGGAGGGAAGGGATGCCATCCAGAGGGACCTTGACACGCTTGTGAGGTGGGCTGATGCCAGTCTTACGAAGTTCAACCATGCCAAGTGCAAGGTCCTACAGGGGGGTCAGGGCAATCCCAGGCACAGCTACAGGTTGGGCAGAGAAGAGATTCAGAGCAGCCCTGAGGAGAAGGACTTGGGGGGGGTTGGTCAATGAGAAACTGAACATGACCTGGCTTCAGTGTGCGCTTGCAGCCCAGAAAGCCAACCGTATCCTGGGCTGCATCAGAAGGAGCATGACCAGCAGGTCGAAGGAGGAGATCCTGCCCCTCTGCTCTGCTCTTGTTAGACCTCACTTGGAGTATTGTGTGCAGTTGTGGTGTCCTCAACATAAAAAGGACATGGAACTGCTGGAACAAGCCCAGAGGAGGGCCACGAGGATGATGAGGGGCCTGGAGCACCTCCTGTATGAAGACAAGCTGAGAAAGTTGGGGCTGTTCAGCCTGGAGAAGAGAAGGCTGCGTGGAGACGTCATAGCAGCCACCCAGTGTCTGAAGGGGGCCTATAGGGATGCTGGGGAGGGACTTTTCATTAGTGACTGTAGTAGGACAAGAGGTGATGGTTTAAAACTTGAACAGGGGAAGTTCAGATTGGGTATAAGAAAGAAGTTCTTTACTGTAAGGGTGGTGAGGCACTTGAATGGGCTGCCCAGGGAAGTTGTGAATGCTCCATCCCTGGTGGTGTTCAAGGCCAGGTTGGATAGAATCTTGGGTGGCATGGTTTAGTGTGAGGGGTCCCTGCCTTTGGCAGGGCGTTTGGAACTGTATGATCTTAAGGTCCTTTTCTAACCCTAACTATTCTGTGATTCTGTGATTCTGTGACAAGTTTGGTGGCCTTCTATGACGGGGCTCCAAAAATGATGGACAGGGGCAGAGCAGTTGATGTCATCTATCTGGACTTGTGCAAAAGTGTTTGATAATGTCCTGCACTACATCGTTGTCCCTAAACTGGAGGGACATACATTTGATGGATGGACCACTTGGTAGTTAAAGAACTGGGTGGATGGCTGCACACAGAATTGGGGTCATTGGCTTAATGTCCAGATGGAAACCAGTAACAAGTGGTGTCCCTCAGGGGTCAGTGTTGGGACTGATCCTGTTCAAAATCTTTGTCAGTGACACAGACAGTGGGATTGAGTGCACTCTCAGCAAGTTTGCTGATGACACCAAGCTGTGTGGTTCGGTTGATATGCTGGAGGGAAGGGATGCCATCCAGAAGGACCTTGACACGCTTGTGAGGTGACCGGTGCCAACCTCATGGAGTTTAACAAAGCCATGTGCAAGGTCGTACACCTGGGTTGGAGCAATCCCAGGCACAGCTACAGGTTGGGCAGAGAAGAGATTCAGATCAGCCCTGCAGAGAAGGACTTGGGGGTGCTGGTTGATGAGAAAATGAACATGAGCTGGCTTCAGTGTGCGCTCACAGCCCAGAAAGCCAACCATATCCTGGGCTGCATCAGAAGGAGCATGACCAGCAGGTCGAAGGAGGTGATTCTGCCCCTCTACTCTGCTCTTATGAGACCACACTTGGAGTATTGTGTGCAGTTCTGGTGTTCTCAACATAAAAAGGACATGGAACTGTTGGAACAAGTCCAGAGGAGGGCCACGAGGATGATCAGGGGACTGGAACACCTCCCATGTGAAGATAGGCTGTGAAAGTTGGGGCTGTTCAGCCTGGAGAAGAGAAGGCTGTGTGGTAACCTCATCTCAGCCTTCCAGTATCTGAAGGGGGCCTACAAGGATGCTGGAGAGGAGCTCTTTGTCAGGGATTGTATTGATAGGACAAGGGGTAATGGTTTCAGGTTAGACATAAGGAAGAATTTTTTCACTGTGAGGGCGGTAAGGAACTGGAATGTGTTGCCTGAGGATGTTGTGAGTGTTCCATCCCTGGCAGTGTTCAAGGCAAGGTTGGACAGAGTCTTGGGCAGTATCGTCTAGTGTGAGACCTCTCTGCCCATGCCAAGGGGTTGGAACTAGATGATCCTTTCCATCCCTAACTATTCTATGATTCTGTTCAATGCAAGGCACTGGCAACAACGACAGTAATGAATGTTTTGAGAAGGAAAATGTCCTGCAGCTAGGTAATGCACAGTCTTCTAGGCAAGCAGCTTGTGGTTTATGGCAGGAAATTCCTACTGGACAGTGTCAAATGTATTTTGAGATGATGATAACCCATGCTCAGTTTATTATTAGTCAATAATTCAGCTGTGTTTACTGTGTTGTATCAGTTCCTGTAGGCTTTACTTCATGGAATTTCTTTATGTGTGACAGGATTTTTCCCTGTTGATAAACTACTGCTGATGTACAAATGGTCTGCATTGAAAATACAGCAGATGGGTCTGTATTTGCCTCATTCTCTCATCCATGAAAACAATGCTATAACCATTGTAATCTGGCATAATTTTGATGCAAGTCAACAGAGTTGCAGGAGAATTAAGGGCTGCAGTGACCTGTGTGTGTTCCTCAATTGCTGTTTTACATGCAAGATGGCTATAGTGGTTTTTTATTGATATAGTAAGAGCTTATGAAACAGGGTATATTTATGTATAATCTTTCTAACTCCAGAATGGCTGATTGCATATTTAAATATAATGACCTCAGAATGCTGTTTCTCTTGGCCCAGACAATATTTGCAGAATGGCTCAGGAAGGTGATTCATTGTCAGATGCCAGAACAGATTTTATGCAGCAGGTTGCATCTTCATTAATCCAATATTGGTTACAGAGAGAAGATACCAAGCCATCTCATCTCTGCAATACAATATAGGGTGTATGTGCATGTGTGTATATATATATATATATATATATATATATATATATATATATATATATATATATATAAAATAAATCCAATATATATATGCCCAGTGTTAAAACCCAGAGCAGATACTACAGCCCATCTCTGACTCTCTTCAGTGTGGGAGATGGAGATCATAGAATCATAGTGATAGGCGGATTGACTCCACAACTCGTTAAAGTTGTAAAGTAGGTATGCTTTATTCAGCATTGAGGTGAATGGGGATAGCACCTCCAAAGTATGCACACCCAGGGTCGTTTTTCCTTTACATTTATTCTCTTAAGGTATACATATGCATTAGATTACTGATACGCCTATACATATTTAGTATCTATCCCCGCTTCGTATTATAATGAGCTAGAAGGTCCTTTGCGCCTGCGCAGTGCCCCCTTCTGGTCATGGGCAGGGGTCTCAAGATGAAGTAAATGAGTCTTCCTCCTGTGGGCAGGGGTCTTCAAAATGAAGCAAATGAGCCTTCCTCTTCTTAAACTTTTCACCTTTTAATCTTCACGCATGGCCTTAGGGTTTGGTCGGTATCCCAGCCATAAGCCATCTGCTTCTCTCCCTTATCAATAGACTCAGACATCCGCTTTTCCTTGTCAGTAGTTGCTTATCAGTAGAACCAGATCTCTGCTTCTCCCCTTATCAGTAGTTTGTGCCTTTGTTCTGCTTAGTAAGCATGATAGGTGTTTACAACAGACAATACTTTTATTTAAGCAAGTGAATTCCTCTAACCCCCTTGTATATTGGTTAACCCTTTGCATCAGTAGGATAGTTAGGATTGGAAAGGACCTTAAGATCATCTAGTTCCAATCCCCCTGCCATGGGCAGGGACCCCTCACACTAAACCATGTCACCCAAGGCTCTGTCCAACCTGTCCTTGAACACCACCAGGGATGGAGCATTCACAACCTCCCTGGGCAACCCATTCCAGTGCCTCACCAACCTCACAGTAAAGAACTTCTTCCTTATATCCAATTTAAACTTCCCCTGTTTAAGTTTGAACCCATTGCCCATTGTCCTACCATTACGGTCTTTAATGAAGAGTCCCTCTGGAACAATGTCTTCTGAAGTGTTCTTTATCAAGTGGCTTGGCAAATTAAAGCCCTATTCTCATTTAAGTCTAGAAGTTTTTTCTCTGTGGTACTGTTCAATACCAGATTTCTTTCTACCACAGGTGGCAAAACAACACTAATAACACGATAAAAAGAACCCCTTAATCCCTAGGTGCCACCACAGAGAAACACAAAAGCTGAAATACTATGGTGGCTCTCCACCGGTTTATTTTTTTGAAGTATCAGAATCAAAACCAACACGTGCAAGAAAAAACCCAGACAATTAGTAAGCGCCAGGAATTCATGAAGATGCCAGTGAAGCTTTTGAAGGATTTAAAAGACTCGTACACCAAATGAATTTTTAATTAGCTTCTGTAAGACTATGAGAAGAGTTTATTTGAGTGGACCAAAGGATAAACTGGTCTAGTCTCTTACCTACCTCTGAGGACATGATGGGGAAGCCATCAACTGAGGTACATATTTTGCTTTTCCTAGACAACATTAAGCTTCCAGTTACTTTCAGCTTTGGGAATGTTTGAATTCTGAATATGTGAATTCTATGTGTTAAGTAGCCCATGATTTCTATACAGTGAACTCAGTAAGTTTCCTCGCAACCCACTGGCACTTACTGTGGTTACCGCTTCCTTTGTCAAGGGGAGATGCAGTTTACTACCAATTTTATGCAGAACCACCTTCTTCTGTATGTTGTGAAACTGATTTTTATGATGTTTAGAGAACAGGGTTTTTTTAATTGGGAGAGAATTAGAGCATTGGATTCCTATCTGTCCATTTCATATCTCTTGTGATTTTGTAGACCTGTGTTGTATGCTGAAGGTTGTCTCTTTGTACTTAAGCATCTCAGCTTCAATTTTTACTTACATAGGTATCTGATTTGGACATATGCAAGTCTTTCCCTACCACTTTTATCTTTTTCTGAATCTGTCCCATTTCATGTTGCGCTTTCTGTGATGAGAGGTTCAAAACGACTCACAGTATTCAAGATGTGTTGTAGTTTAACAGCCTTGTTTACTTTGTTTCTTTCCCAGTTGTCTCTGTGAGAACTGTGGTTTGCTTTTTTTAGCAGGTCCTGAGCTTTGTCTAGTGTTTTCATGGAACTTACTCCAGGATCTTATTCCTGAGTGGTACTACTGATCGCTGAGTTTATCTGTTCACATGGAAAGCTTGAAATGTTTTTCCTCACGTATGTCACTATACATTTGCAGACAATGAATTTCAAGTGTCATTTTACTGTCCAGTAACTCAGGCTTGTTGAGTCTGCAGATCTTCATAATAGGTTCTCATCATATCTTGAATAATTAACAAATTTTGTCATCCTTTGTAATGCCTATCTCAGTCCTTTATGCTATTTCCTGAGGAAGTCCTTTGATGATCTTGTTCCATAGTAAGAACTGAGAGATGGCCTAATATTCCATCTCTGTTTCGTAGCTTGTGATCAGATTATTTTTTTTTGTTTATCCAGAGAGGGACTTTTCTTTTCTAAGTTCTAGGCACGTGTTTACATCAAAATTATTTGAAAACCATTTCATCGTAATCCAAACTTTTGTTGACCCCTTCAGAGAACGCCACAGGGTTCAGAGGAGATGGCATCCTTTTACAAAAGCTGTTCTGTCTATTCCCAAGTACATCATATTAATTCTGATGTCCACTAATCGTATTCTAATTATTGCTTCTACTAATTGGTGTGATACAAACACCAAGAGTATTGGCTTTGTAGATCTCCTTGGAAACTTTTAAAAGCATTGTCCTGGTTTTCACCCTCCTGTCATTATTCCATTCTCATGTTAATTTATCAACAATGGGCTATGAATTCCCTGCCAGTGCTAGTTGCACAGCAAGTCTCAGAACATGGAAAAACCTCACCCTGGCATGTATCTTCTTTTGACTTAAGGCACAATGCTTTCCTTCCCACTAATATGCTGCTGATCTGGGGATGGGAGAGATTATTGTCTTCTCTAAACAACTTGCTCATCTGCATACACTCATCCTCTTGCACTTGTTCCTTGCACTTTAGGGATGCTACCTTCTTCCAAGCATGTTCCCTTATTTTCATTCCCTTTCCCCAGGATGTAAGAAATACAGTACAAATAACGTTTTGTATTTCATCAGCTGGGAAAATACTGTCAATATAACGCATCTTAATATGTTAACTTACTGTGAAAATTTAATGATTTAACATGCCCTTGAATAATACAACCTGCTTTGATATAGACTGCAGTTTGCTTCTTTTTCTTAAAGGATTATTGAGGAGTTTTCAGCTGCTGCAGTGATTGTCCTCTGCTGCCCAATAATTTCCTAGTGTTTGAGATTGCATAGAGGTTTCCAGCTTTAGAAATGAAAATGTCTTTAGAAGTCAAGAATGAGAAATACTTTTAGCTTGTCATTTTAAATTCTCTTCCACATTTTTTACCCTCAAAGGTTTTTTAACATCCCCTTATAAACATCAGGTGGTGAATGTAAGCCTTAAAGGTACAGCAGATAATTAAGCTTTCTCATGCCTTGCACTGAAGACAGACTTTTGTGAAGTCTTTTCATTTTTGGTAGCAATCTTAGTACAGACTAACTTTTGACATTTCTTTTGCATTTATAGTCTCCGTTCTTATCAATATAGATGACTGGAATTTTCTTTTCAAATTACTGTCAAAGTCCTGGCTTGAATGATTAAACCAAGACTGTGCAGTAAGCTCCTAAAAGATCAGGAAATAACATCTAACAAGGTCATGACACATTTAAGCTTTAAAAATTGTATTTTTATAGGACATTATGAAGATAATTAGATTTGTTCTGTTTAGTAAGATAAGTTTAGGGAAAACTGGTTCTTAAGAAAGTAGCTATTACCACACTAGGGTAATTTACCAGCCCACAATACAACAAAATGTACTAGTTTCCTTGGATTCCTTTGAAACATAATTTAAATGGTTATATGCTGTGCTTATGGAAGGATAAGATAACAAAGCCACTGTTGACACGTGTCATTTCTCCAGTATCAGTCTTTCTATCTGGACATTCAAAACTGACCAAATTTATGAGGAGCTGAAGGCAGGAACCTGCAGTAGGAGTTGTCAAGCAGCATTATCATCTGGGGTGGCAGCTTTTATGCTTGTGACAGGTAGGAGCACCACTCTGGGAAGATGGGTGTCCATTCTTGGTCCTTCAGTGGTTCAGTAACTGAATTGTTGCAAGCATCACCCCTAATTTACAAATGGAAAAGTCATGTCAGGTTACTAGAGCTACTGGGAGATGAAAAGGAGTAATGGATGAAGCAGACATAGTAATATGTTATCAGGGCATAGGGGATCAGAGATAGGATAGGAGATGTTCTTTGTAGTTTCCATGTGAGGTAGAGGGAAGAGAATGAGCTGTGGGACCATACCAGTGTGTTGGACGGTGTGATGTTTCTGTCAGTGCTGCTCTCACTTCATAAACAGCACATGTCCTTGTTAGTTATGAAAAGAATGGCATTCTGCTGCTGGGTTATTTTGTCTCACGGTATCTGTATTGGTGGAAGCTCTACCTCAGTATGCCTTAAAAGCAATGTTTCTGTTACAGGGCTTATATCAGTTTTGCCTTTATTTTTATTTTTTTTTTTTTTTTGTCTTTGAAAGCATGCCAGCTTCAGAGCTTTTGATATCTTATTTTGAATACAGCCATTATTGAGGCAGTTTTATAAGGATGAAGTTACAGTGTCAGCTGCTGTCAATGGTTATCCCAGCATAATCAATGTACTCTGGCACAGGACTTCTTTCACTCGGGGTCTTCATGCTGTTCCAGTTTTGTTTCTGAGGCAGAGATGCCTATCAGCTCATTCCCTAGTCTTTCCTTTTCACCCTAGGAGGAAACTCCTATTAGCAGTAGGTGCAAGTCAGAGAAGTGGTACACAACAGTATTCTTCATGCATCTTGATCCCATTGTTCTTTCCTTGACTGTGAGTCTACATAGTGCCTTCACACCCGTACAAGGTAAATGAAAATTTCCCTTTCTTTATTCACAAGCTTTACTTGGCAAGGACTCCCTGCCAAAGATGTTCTTACTATTACTGAGACTTACCATTTTGCTTGGGTGTACCTGAATACTGAAAAGACACTTTCAAATTAAATATTTTTTTTAATATCAAAATGCAGAATGTTCATTTTATCTTCTCTGAGTATGATGATTTTTGGAATAAACAATAATAAAAAAATACCCAACTGGACTACAGGCTTACTTTGAAATGTGTAGTCCAACAGACATAGTGAATAATGATGAGGGTAGTTGATGTAAATATGTCCTATAGTTCTTAAATATTTAGTGTCACCTGTTAGAGAAACTAATAGTGTGCATACAGAAAAATGGTTTTTACCCGTACTGTACTGCAGTGATAAGAAAGCTAAGCTGTTTAGCAAATTGAATGGCAGTACTAAAATTATATATGTCTATATATAAATATATATGCATATAGGCCCACTCACATACATCGTCAACTTGAAAATCTAATAATGCATCACAGATACACATCTTATTTTCTTGTAGTAAATTAGTTTTGTAAATGAGTAACATTTATTTTAAAAAGAGAATTCAAGGCTGACTTAGAGATGCTTTTTAGAGGCATGTTGTATTTTCTTTGTACTTCTCTTACTCTAGAATTGACTGCTTCTGTGTAAGTGATGTAATAGCTGACGCTGGTGCTTGAGTGCAGTATGCATCTTTGAATGGGGTGGATGGTATAGATGATTTTTAAAGTAGACTCTGAAAACAAATTCTTTTTAAAATCTAGCTGCTTTTTTTTTTTTTTTCCTCCCCCATTGGGTCCAGTCCTACTGTAGTAGCCCTCTGTTTGTTTAAATTTGTGCATTTTCTTGGTCTAAGTAAGTGTTTAGATCATGCTTACCACCAAAGTAACTGGAGACCTTTAAGTCTTTATCAAAAGACATGTGAGTTACTTCATTTTAAAAGAAAAAGGAGGGAGGACTGTAATATTGTCTCTAACTTGAATCCCTACACAACGGGATTAAATCCAGTGCTTGTCGACACTTGTGTCTTTAATCTAGTTTTGTATGTAGCAGCTTTATGAAACAGAAATAACTTGTTACATAAAATGCAGCTCTGAACAGTGTGATTTATCTTTACATACACTTTTTAAAATAGACCATTGCAGGTTATAAACAGAGTGCATTTGTGTGTAATCTTAATGCATTTCTTACTCCCCTGTAGGTTGTTTTCAACTGCACTGTATTATTATAGAAGTTTTGATCTACCACTACTGTGGAGATTCCTATGGACCTGATTAAATATTTCTTTCTATTTGTGGCATTGAGGTTTAAGTGATACGAACCACTGGAAAAGAAAAAACCCAGTTTGTTGTTTGGTTTTTGGGGTGTTTTTTGTTGTTGTTGTTTTTTAAATCCTTTTAATGATTTATTGATCCTTGTCTGTACTCCAAAGTGGTTTTGTGTCTGAAACTTAACGGATCTGAGCATGGACTTTGTATACCTGGTTAAATATGAATGGCATGTCTTCCTGTGCCTTGTTTCTGCTTTGTTGGTCTGTGGCTAATCCTGCAGTGCTTGTGGTCTTCTGTAAGAAAGGGATTTTGTATACATGTAACAATGTTTAGCAAATCAATACAATGCTCAAATGAATATCTTTATGGAATGCCATAATATGAGGAATGTGCTCACATTGCCCCGTAAGAAACCAGACGTGTGAGTGTACTCAGATGCACACAGAGGCAGATGGGTTTTGCAAATGTGAGGTCCCCAGACACAAACCTTGCTGCAAATGCAGGTGCAAAGACAGTGCTAGCGCCAGTGTGGTGAATCTGGTGCATTTGGGGTGTATTGAACCTGCTCTGTGAAACTGTGCAGCCAGCTTGTGTGCTGTTTGTGTACATCAGGCTGCCAGATGTTTCAGAAGGGGCCACTAAATGGCTGGAATAATCTTTTTATATGGATGAAATTCATTATCAGTGTTGACAATATCTGCAGCCAATTCTCTGAAGGTAAAATTTCATCTGTTCTGTTTCTGTTTATATATGTGTTCCTCCTGCCTTGGAAATGGCTTTTAATTCTGAGCTGCTATTTGCTTCATCTCCAGCATGGTGTTTCCCTCAGAAGGGCTTTTTCAGCTGAGCTGTGGGTCTGACAAGGAAAGCAGAATGTTTGTTGACATCACTTCAGGTCTCTTACTGCTGTGCACAATGGTTAATGGCATGGGAGAATGCAAATTATATACTTCACTTGCTGATTATAGCAAGTTTGGAATTCACTGTTAGACTCCAGAAAGTAATTGCTGCCACATGTGGTTATACTTGGTTCCCTGTTAACTGGGATGACGGTGAAAGAGGGTTTGAGAAGTTCTAGGTAATGGAGAAAACCGAGTGATCTGGTGCAGAGATGTTTAGGTATTAAGAGCTCCTGGATCACATTGGACCTAATAACCAGATGGTTTTATGTATAAACAGGCTGCCTGTGAAACAGCTGGCTTACTAATGGCTGCATTTAATGGAAATTACAGGTGTGCACTTAAGTAGAGTATTTTCTCACCTATTTTTATGTAAATTGGAAGAATTCTGTTTGCTACCTGGCTGTAAGTTAATACTTAAGCTATAAAATGTAAGGTTTTTAATGGCAAACTTTGTGAAATGGGTTTTAAGGGTTTTCACCTCCTTACTAGATATTGCTATTATTACTACATTCTGAAAGTAGCAAAATCTTTCTTGAAATTCTGTGTTCTATGGAAATCTGAGAAACATCTTTCAGGTAAGAAATGCCATCAAAGAATGTTGACACCTGTGTGAACAGCATTTTTAAAGGCATTGCAATGACAATTACGGGTAAGACTTCTTCAAAGAAAGGCAAAAATGTTTTGTGATTGTGATGAATGAGAACGGACACTTTCCTAGTTCTGTTGGAAAAGTGAGAAAATAAGCTAGAGCTAGCTAACATTTTGCATTTTTGTGAGGAAATGGTGGCAGTTCCAGATTTGGTATTGTATGCTGGCATTTTTCTAGAGAAAAATTTTATATGAAAAATGAAAGGGAAAAAGATCTACAGGCACCCCACTACAGTAAGAGTGTTGTAGTCAACTGTAGAAGCTGCTTAGGAAATTCTATCCTGTTGTCTTGTATATGGGAGCTTATGAACAGTAACTTATGACAAGTACCATGAAAGCTATTGCCTTGACACACAGGGGAATATGTTAAGGATATAGTTTCAAATTCAATCCATGTTTCATGGCGAAGAGCTTAAAACACATCTTCCTAGGCTGGCAATGCTTTGGGCTATGTTTAAAAAGTCAGATTTTTTCAGATTTTTTTAATTTGTTTTATATATCTATTTTATTTAAATGTGTTTCTAATTTTTTTTTCTTATTCTAATTTGCAGCATTACTTTACTGTTCTTTTTGGCCATGAAGGACAGAAGCCACTGGAGCTGCGTTGTGACGATGAAGCTGATGGAGATGAATGGGTAGAAGCTATTCACCAAGCTAGGTATGAAACCTGATTTTTAATCCTCAGTTCTATTTTATTGTCAATAAATTGATAAAAATTTGAAAATCTAAATTCAGTGTCTAGATGTCAAGAAATGTTACAGTGCATTAGATGTGTATTGTGATCAGTAGGTATGTTATAGGAAAAAAAGTCTCCTATCATTCATGCTTACATCAATGTATATTTAAGACCAGGTTGGACAGGGCTTGGAGAAACCTGGTCTAGTGGAAGGTGTCCCTGCCCATGGCAGGGGGTTGGAACTGGATGTGCTTTAAGGTCTCTTCCAACCCAAACCAAACCCTGCTACAATTACATGATTCTATGATTTTATCATTCATGAGTGGTTGTAGTCCACTTGAAATTAGTTAAGAAGACTCTTACTGAAAACAACCCCTAGGATTAGTCCTGTGTTAGAGGCAATGTTTATTATAAGAATGAAGAAAAAGTGATATGCCAAGTGAATAAATGAGTGTTTCTAAAAAACTCCATATATAGAAATAAATGTAAGAAGGAGTAGGTGTTGTGATTTAAGCCCAGCTGGCAGCTAAGCACCACACAGCCACTTGCTGTATGGAATACCCCTTTGGCTAGTTCAGATCAGGTGTCCTGTCTGTGCTCCCTCCCATCTTCTTGTGCTCCTCCTCACTGGCAGAGCATGAGATACTAAACAATCCTTGATCAGAGCAAATGCTACTGAGCAGCAACTAAACCATCAGTGTGTTATCAGCATTGTTCTCAGACAGAAGCCAAACCACAGCATTTTGACAGCTACTAGGAAGAAAATTGACTGTATCCCAGGAAACACCAGGACATGAGGTCAAATCATTATGATGATAAAGTGCAACAAATACAATTTTGACTTCAAAACAGAAGTCCTGACCAGCGATGCAGGTCTGCATGGAGAATGGGCAAGGTTTACAGTATAGTCTAAATGCAGATCATCTAACTGAGGGTTTGTGAAATGGTTTGCAGAGGCACATATCTTTGCTGAAATGCACTTTCTCCATCCTCCTCTGATAGACAGCTAATCTACAGTGCCATGGTAACACAGAAGGAACCAGGCAGTTTCTGAGTTGCTTGGGACATGAGCCGTGTAAACAGAAGTGATTTTGCTTTGTAACTAAAAATGAATGCCACCAGCTAGTAGTTTATAATTCAGAACTTGTGAAATGTGGCTAAAACTGCAGGGGTTCTGTCACCTGGGCATCCAGTCTTTGGTTCTGCATCCTCTTCTTAGCATTGGTACCTAACTGAATGGGGTCTTGTTCTTTCTTGGAAAGCACCTGCTGGGCTGTGGTATTAGGTGAACCACATTTTGCATGGTAGCCCTCTGGTAACCACATTATTTCAGATCTTGAGAAGCTGTGAGCTATCTCACCCATCTAGTAATCACACCAGGTCACCCCTGGGACTATCAGCAATGCCCTGGCAAAGGGCAGAGCCCTTCTTCCCTCCAGAGTGGAGGAGAGCAGCCCAAAACTTACTTGACAATAATTATCACCATAACAATGTGGAAGGTGGTGAAATACAGCTTTGGTGTACAACTGTCACGTTGGCGAATCCACTGGTTGACCAAGAAAGAAACTGGTTCGTGTGTGCCTGTGACAAGTGGAGACTGGAACATCCAAGGCCTAGTTACCAGTCACACTGAGTTTGCAAGGCAGTTACAGGAGAGATACATAGAGTTTGGGTACTCTATGTGTTCATGTGTGCCGGCTTAGGAACACCTGTCCATCAGTTAATGTGGGATCCACAGCGCATGTGTGTGCACGGTGTGGGTGTGTGAGGGAGCTGAAGTAACATGGGTCCAGGGCTGGTTACTGGGGTATACTAGGTGTCTTAGACCAGTTACTGGATCCACAGTGTGCTCGGAAGAAGGGGGATGCATGCGTATCTCTGAATGATGGGGACTGAGTGCCAGCAACTAGAGAGGGTCTAGGGGCACTGGAGTACATCCAGGACCAGTTCCTGAACCAGTGGACAGGCTGCATGGATAAGATATTTTCTGGGGTCACCTATACTGTATTGTGTCTATTTTTCCACTAACATACCTTCATTCCCCTCTCTGATCAGTCTGAGGTGGGAACAGGATGAGGCTGCTGGTATGTCTGTGCCCAACTGAGTGCTGAATGTTTCTGTCTGTGTCGATCCCCTCATCCAGCTGTGTTTGTATGAACATGTATGTTCATTTGTATTGGAATTACATGGCCAGGCTCACTTCTGGCTCAACATAGGTATAGGGAGTGGTGGCAGCCTCACCTCTGTCAACCTATCAGCTCTGGCAACCGCTACTACTTTGTTCTGTGGATCCATCTAGATGTTATTTGGAAGGCAGATAGGAGATTGCTTTGCCCATGTTTTGAGCGCTACTCAGATTCTCTCTCCCCCATTCCCAGTCAACTGGAAACTACAAAATTATGGTTTTATTATAGCACCAAGCCTCAGGTAATACAGTTTCTCCAACAGCAAATTAATAGCACAGCATTTCCTCTGAGCTTCCAGGCAGGTCTGGGCTACTATACTGAGCTTACAACTGCCTGTAAAATACTTTGTAAAATACACCCTGCATTAGCAAGCAAAGCATGCTAACAGATCTGAGAGCAAGCCTTTTTTGTTTTTGTTTTTCTTTTTTAAATTACCGGTTGGAAGGCAGTAGCTCATCATACAGTTTAAACACTGACCTAGCTGAAAGAAGCACCCCCCCTCAACATAGCACTCATGCTCTTCCATGTCCCACCCATCCGCTTACCTCTCCCCTGTGCATGAACACAGGTGTGTTGCATGGACTGTCACTGAGCAGACCCAGAAGAATTGAGATGATTAATACTAAGCAGGCAAAAAATAAAACATAATTCCCTTTGGTGGACACCAGTTTCCCAATTAAGTTCACACTTGTGCCTGCATGAGAGAAAGGCTGGTAAAGGTGTGGGAATGAATGGCTGACTTACGAGAAGGACAGCTGCTTCCTTCAGCAGCAACGTGGAGTTATGCAGGACTGCAGCTCACATGAAACTGCAGCCTGAAGCACTTCATTTAAGACTTCCCAATAAGCTAAAGTAGAAATGGGTGAGAAATTTGATGAGTACTGCATCCATATTAAAACAAAAAAGCATAGAAGATTTTGAGTTAAATGCAAAAAAAGAAAAAACACAAGCCCATAGAAGAATTTGTAGGAGTAGGTGAAACGTCTACCCAGTGTATTGTGAGTGAAATGGATCTTTTCATAGGAGGTCAAGTTCTGGAACAAGGCCCAGAACAGGACTTCCACATGCAGTCAGTGACAGAAATGAATTAGAATTTGCCAGGAATAAGTCCTTCAGCCCAGAAACATAACTTAGAAGAAGCAAACCTTACTCTGCCACCCTGGACATTACTGAGAACTCAAAACACTGAGAATTCAAATAAAAATTAAAGATATGAAAAGTAGGTATGGATGTGGCACTCAATAATATTGAAATCTACTGCACCTCCCATTGAGAGCTCAGAAGCCAAACAGTCTCTCTCAAATGAGGACAGAGCACTGCAGAAAGGAACGTAAGCAATGTAGCATGTAGCTGCAGCATGCAAAAGCATGTCAGCTCTCAACCGTGTGCACAGGACCCTGCAAAATGACAAGCAGTCGCATCCCACCCCCAGTGAAATCTTCCAAGAAACAATGGACACTGCACAGCAGGAAATCCTTTAGGTACCATCTGCATCCAAACAAAGTGCCTGTTTGTCTAGAGTGGGACATGGGGTGCGGTGAGATTGTGTTATTTTTTTCAACAGTCTGTTCATGACTTGCAAAATAAATAAAACATGGAAGAGATTTTGATGGCTGCAAACATATACTTGGCAAAAAAGTAATGAAAAACAATCCAAAATTGTATTTTGTGTATGTCAATCTAAGAAAAAAAGGGGGGGAGGGGAGGTGTGTGTGGAAGGAAAAAGAAAAAAGTCTTGACGTCTTTGTCTCAGCTGAAATGTGGATTACCGTGGCTCGTCCTGAGGATAAGACACTCCAGAAAGCAATTAAATAATTCCATCTCTTGGACACCACCATGTTCACAAAGAACAGGATGTTTACAGTCCTGTTTTCAATTTAAGAGTAGGGGGAATGCTCCCAGTATCTTCTAGAATTTCTACCTGAGACACCTGAGATACTACCAAAAAAAAAAGTATCTTCAGAAGGCTACACAAAATGTAAGATAGCAATTCAAAACATTGGTCAGAATATCTTGGGTGAGCATCAAATGAATAGTGACAGTGAAGAAGTTGCAAAGCTTGTCCCATTTGTCAAAAATAAGGACAAACTCAAGGAAAAAATTCTAAATCATGATGCAGGCAAAATTTAATCACTGAAGCAGATCTGTTCTATTTTGTTTGATTAATTTGGAAAGAAAAATCTGATGCAATAGTCTAAAACTATTATTTTAACTTCTTTGTTCAGTATAGCTGGTAACTGTACTGGATGTTCTTGTCTCCACCTGTGACAGGCACAAACACACATTCACAAATGAGTTTCTTAGTCAATCACCCAACCTCATGATCTTCTCAGTGGCTGGGTTGGATCTCCTGTGTCCTCCAGTCATCAAATCACAGAGTCTCTGATGATCCAACCTAAACATAATACATTTCCTAACACCAGGCTTCCCAGCAACTAATCCTGCTCTCCAGCTAGCCAGGCATGACAGAGTCTGGTGATCACACACTGATACATGCGCCCAAACTATAAGCACACACTCCCACCTCTCCAATGAGTAACTGGCACTGCAGACACAGAGGGACATATGTCCCAGTTCTAGTTGCTGGCACTTTTAGCTCCATGGATTATATATGGAGTCCCCTCACCAAGCAAAGTAATTAGAAATGAAGTTTAATGAGAAGGGAGATTGCTGATCAAGTGCAGAGCATGGCCAGGCAAGTGTTTTGGTCAAACTGGTTACATGTGACCCTTTTTCCACTTTTATTCCCTTACCTCTGTGTTTTTCCAAGCTTCCTCCTCCTCAAACCTTCTTCATCCCTCCTCTTTCCTGCGTTTGATTTTTAAACATCCTTTGATCCTTAAACATCCCATAACAAGCCTTGCACAATCCCAAAATGCTTTTCCCTGGATTATTTTTCACACCTGTAGTATTTTTCACACCCCTATAATTGGTCAGTCTTCTCAGCCTGAAAGATGATGTGGGGAGCCTTCCCACTGGCTCATCTTAATGGGTTTGACCATATCTCCTGTGCATTTGTACTGCGCATCATAGAAATCTGTTTTTCCACCTAGAAAGGCTTTGTGCTGGAGCAGGCATCTCAGTGCTGCTACAGAGGGCTCTTTAAGTTCCTCAGTGGGGCTTGTAGGTCTTGGCAGACAGCTTTAAATAAAACAGACATGAAACTTCAAAAGGAGTGATTATACTGGTATTACAGCTGTGCAGAAGGTTGGTGTGGTGGCTGTTTTCTAAGGGAACATTTGAAATCCCACCCATCACACTTTCTGGAGACAGTAGCTACAAGTTCATGTCAGCTCTCTGGAGTCTCAGCTTGCCCTGCAAGGAGTGTCCTTTCTGTTGTATTTAGTGTGCATTTCATGGCTGCTGTTGAACTTGTGTCTTGGTTTTGTGTAATGGGAAAAGGTGCCTTTCTGCTCCAGTTTGTTTGTAGATTAATTCCAGGTTTTCCGAGATAAAGGAGTGCAAGGACAATTGGAACTCCTGGTTTTAGTATGAGTTGTGAGTCTGATGAGTAACACATTGGCTAGTGAGATATGTTCTCATGATTGTCTCATTTTTACACAAGAGGGTAGCATTCCCCTCCCCACACACCCAAGCTCGTAGAGTAAGCCATTCCCTAGCTGACAAGGTTTGAGTGCATGAAACCTCCTATGGTTGTTGGGCCACCCTTCAAAAATAATCTTTATTACAGTTTGTACTTCCCTTTCTCAACTAAATGGATATTGTAGTAAAAATCATTTGGGGTACGTACTTGTTGAGCTCCCCCATTCATCACACAGCCGTATACCCACCTACCCACCCTCTAAGTCCTGGTTGCTGTAGCTGTTCACCAGCCCAAGTGCAATTTCCCACCAGTTTGACTGGAAATCAGCAGACAACCTCTTTTATAGCCTTTCTAAACAGTTGTCCATGCATGTCTGAAAACCCATCTTAATTTTGTATTTTCTGATAAACCTCATCTTTGTAATCCTCACAGGCATAGGTGTCCTTTGATTTCCCTCCTGTACAGGAGTTAACTGAAGTTAATATTTCCTGTGTACAGGTCACCTTGGTTAGAGTCATGGGGGTGGATTGTGTAAGCTATATTGCAACTTTGACCGTTTCCATCCCTAGTGTGGCTGTTCATATGCCATTAAACTTTAAAACCTCCTTTGTTAAGGAGTCCTTTAGTTGCCTGAATATGATTTGCATGGGCAGATGTAGGCCATTTCTTTTGCCTTCCAGATCCCCACAGCCATATCGCATGGCTTTTATAAAGAGTTGATTAGGTTGTCCATTTTGCATTTCAGAAGGATGATTTGATATGACCAATGCCTGATTTTTGCAGCTGCCTTCAGTACAATTAGCATAGAGTGATCCAATGAACCATAACTCTGGCCTGAATTTGGTACAAAAATCAATTGTATTTGCTGATAGCACTACTGTAACCTTTATCTTGGTCTGCTACCACAACAAGGAGATTCTAATAATGAGGCATTGTTAAACTTTCACACATTTTTCTCTATTTTCTGAACATGTTGGCTCTCACAGGGCATAAATGATGCATCATTTCTCTCAGGACTTGTTCAATTCTTCCTGTCTCTAGGTAGTGGTAGGTAGTGGTCAAGCAGAGCTTAAGGTCCTTGAAATATCTTGTCCAGGACTCCTTTGAGTCCTATCTCTACAGATTATAGTAGGAAATAGGTATAGCCTCAGCTTTCAGGATGCTCTTTCTTGTGGGCCTTACTAGATATTATTATAAATTTTTAGCACATTCTCTCAATGAAATGTTAATGCCTTTCATAGAAAGCTGTGGTTCACAGCAGTTGCTTCTTTCTATTAAACGATATCCGAGCCAGAGAACTAGATCTAGGTTGGCTGCTTACAAGTCGTATGATTTTTTCATCTTCCTTTGGCATTTGAACACTTTGGTACACTTTTCTTTAACAAAGGAGTTTGTATGCATGTGTAAGCAAGTCAGTATTGAAATCCGGCACTCTTAAAAGTGTCCTGACACTATGCTGGATATCCAGGTTAGCACTTTGGGCATGATGATCTTTAACTCATGCATACAGAGAGATGGCTGAAAAGGGCTGTTGGAAGCACGTGATGTTTATTCCATAATCTTAGGATTTTCCTTTCCCAGAACAAGTAGCACTTTCGAGAAAGAAAATGAATAGCCTATTCTAAGATAGTGTAGGTGTACATAGGCTTTTCTAATTAACTCCTCTTTGTACTGCTCATTATGGCAGTGGAGAAAATGTTTGGTTTCTAGGCAGAGATTGACATTTTAGACAGCCAAAGCCACTAACTAGGCAAAATACTTTGCGTACATCTCGAAAGTACAAAACCTTTTCGGTCTTCCCATGGCAGAGTTCATATTCCCTAGTAAAGCAAGACTGTGGAAATCTAGCTTAATGCATTTAAAGAAACTGAAAAACCTAGATGAAGTTTCATCCCCTAAAGGAGGAAAATAAAAATAAAAAAAGTGAAAGAAAAACATCATATATAATAGTACCTCGAGTCTTAACGTCAGCTCTGACTGCAGCTGCTGTTCACCCTTTGTGATTCTGTGCCGTACTAATTTCCTGCATCTTGAATAAAAGCAAAGCCAAATCTGTCAAATTCTGTATTGGAAATATTGGGTAGCAAAAGTTTAAGAAAATTTTGAAAATAACAAACAAGAAAAAGTGGTCGCCTATCTACTTCTGGATAAAACTATGCTTTATATTCAATGTAAATCAAGATGGTGGTGCAGGCACTAAGAAATGCATTTTCTTACATATGTTACGTATATTTTTGTCTTCGTTAACATCTCTCATTGTAAAGCAACCAGTGTTGTATATCTAACCCTGACATTTTTTTTATCATGTACAAATATCCCTTAGGGTAGAAAGAAATTATGTACTGTGGTTTCTGAAAAAAACAGGATTCTTGAGAAACAAAAAAGATTATTATCAAACAATTTTAAAGAACTAAATCTCACATATTATTACTGTTTATTGCACAGTTAAGATACATGGATTACTAAATGACAGATTTTTTATGTGTGTTGTTTAACTTGTTGGAAGAGATGCTGTGAGCTTTTGTTTTGTCATTTATTGTTTACTGTTGCAGTAGTCAAAATATAACAATAAATGCAATAGAATTAGATTCACTTCTTTTCATAATCTATTCAAGGAGGAAAAACTTTTGCTTTATGACAGCTGTGGGAAATTATTCTATTCTTAAAAAAAACTAAGCTTGTTTTCGAGGTTAATTGTTGAATTTAACAGCTGCACTCAATATTGGCACCCTCTGGTATATAACTGCACTAATACTGATTGAATTGGAAGTAAATATATATATGAAAAATTATTAACTCTGGAGGATGTTCATAATTACATTTTTAACAGCCTCGCAGTATTTAACAGCAAGTGTTAATTGTTTCATGAATGCTGTAAGAAGTAGAAAGAAATTTAAGAAGAAAAGATGTGCAATCCAGAAATTCCTTTTGTTAAATCCTTTGCTAATTGAACAGTGGAAGAAGATATGATAGTCAGCATTTTTAATGATAGATCATAAAAGAGAAAGAGATCCCTTATCAAAGATTTAGGGCTTTGTTCTGTTGTGGTTTGTGCAGGTTGGCCTATATCTTGTGAAATTATTCAACTCTCAAGGGAGTAAGCTTCCTGAAACCCACGTAAAGAGGCAGTCTGTGTCTGTAAATCTTGCTGAATAAAGGCCAGCAAACAAACATGTAGTTTCTGCACATTTAAATTATCTGTGTGAGAGGGGCTGAATAACATGGAAGAGCAGTTTGATGAAGAAGTTGCATAGGAAGAAACTGATTCCTCCTTTACCTGAAGATGTGAACAGTACCTCCAGTATGATGCTTATCACTACTCTGATTGTGATATCTAATTGCATTAGGGATACCATAACTTTTCAGGAAAATACAAATCAATGGCATTTTGCTGCCCAAGAGCTAAAAGAAACACCTGATACCATAGTTCCTGTTACTAATTAGAATAAATGCATTTATTTGAGTAATCTCAAACTGGGCTAAACAATAAAATAGGTGTTAGCAAACTTAAGTAACAGTTATTCAGGCTGGATGTGGTTCTTTCTGAGCAAACTGATCTAGCTGGAGATGTGCCCACTCATTGTAGGAGGGTTGAACTAGGTGATCTTTGAAGGTCCCTTCCAATCCTAAGTGTTCTATGATTCTGTGATGGGAATTCTTCCATAAAGAGAGAGAATTAGAAATAGTTCTGATGAATTGCCTCCCAAAAGGATGTGGGAGGGAGGAAAACAGCCCTTAACATAAAAATTAATAGAATTAATAGAATTCTTGGGATTAGCCTGAGGATTAGAAACTAATAAAAAAGATTGGTGCAATTGTCTTGCTTTTAGTAACTGGGTACTGTGAAACTGGGTACACCACTGTCTGTAAAGGATATTGGACACTGTAAGTTTGAAGGATTTATGACCAAGCTATTAATTTTATATTAAGACAAAGAAATACAGTTTTGCAGTTTTGTCATTGGTGCAATGTTTATTCTGACAATATCTCGTAAGGGGATATGGAAGACAATATTCGCCTATTTTTACTAATGTATATGTTTTTCCTTTTAGTTATTCAGATATTCTGATTGAAAGGGAGGTGTTAATGCAGAAGTACATTCATCTTGTCCAGATTGTAGAGACTGAAAAGATTGCAGCTAATCAGCTTCGACATCAGCTTGAAGATCAAGACACAGAAATTGAAAGACTTAAATCTGAGGTATGTGCCACAGCCATCGAGCAGTCCCTGAGAAGCTGTGGCTGCCCCATCCCTAGAAGTGTTCAAGACCAGGTTGGCTGGGGCTTGGAGCAACCTGGTCTAGTGAAAGGTGTCTGTGACCGTGGCAGGGGGTTAGAACTGAATGAGCTTTATTCCAACCCAAACCAATCTGTGTTTCTATGAATTAGAACATTTTGCTCTGTACATTGCAATAATATTCAATATTTCTGTAATATTTGTGAAAATAACAAGGACCAGTAAGGTTAATATGCGATTGTCTCCCTGCAAACCCTTGGCTAAATGCTTTTTTCAACATTTTTTAATATATATTTTTTCAATATTTTTAATGTATTTTTTCTGTTGGTTCTGTAACTGTGAATCTCATTAGCTTGAGAGAGCATTTAATGAATCATTGTTTTTGTCAGATTGTAGCTCTCAACAAAACAAAAGAAAGAATGCGGCCTTATCAAGGCAACCAGGAAGATGAGAACCCAGATATTAAAAAAATTAAAAAGGTAATTTTCTTAAGAGGAAAAGGGTGGGATGGGGGTGCACTTCTGTATTTTAGTCTGTCTGTTTTTTTCTGCATTTATTTTTCACTGAGTACAGTCAAATAGCAAGATTCCTTTTGCTCTGCCCTTATTTAAACCTCAAATTACATCAGCTTCCTATGCTTCAGTGCCACGTATGTATTCATTATTACTTGCAAGATATATATTCAGTTTCTTAAAGAAGGTTGCACATTGTGCTCAACTGCTTTTTAAGGCTGAAGTTAAGTCATGGGCTGTATGCTCTGGGAATCAAGTGTAGAGTGACTTTATACTCCTTTCTGATGAAAATGCTTATAAAGATGTAAGAGAATGACCTTTATTCTGCCACTGAAACTGGAATGCAGATATTACAAATGCAGAGAGCAGGCTGGTTTAGGTTGACCCCTGCTCTGTTTGATGGTGATTGTTTCAGGATACTATGGCCAGTGTTCTTCATACCAAAGACAGAATTGTCCCACTCTGTATGGCATTTATATGTGCAGCTTTTGGCAGTATTGCTTAAGACTGGCTATAACCAGCCCATCGCTAACTCTCTCAAGTTCTAGTGCATGAATGGAATTCATCACATCTCCAAGCGTGAATGGAATTCACGCTAGAATATGTGGTTCTATACGTGTTACCCTTATTCTCACAGTGTTCAGTCTCTTGAATTGCATAATATCCTTTATGTGATGTGGACTTTGTGCCTTTTTCTGGCTCATGGGGTCTTAAGTCAGGGTCAGCACTGAGCTTGTGTGAATTTTCATTTTCACATGGATTAAGCATTGTAGAGAAGCTAGAAATGTCTCTTTTAGTAGAAGAACTCTGATTTTGTATGTAATTCACAGAATTCTACGTCTTGGTTGTTTTGACAATTGGAACCTTTTCAAAAAAGTTATTTATTCAAAGTAAACTGCTACCAGTGAGATTCTGCATTTCTCTTTCAAGATGAATGATCTCTACATCAAGATCAGGACAAAGACATACAGAAATTTTCTGTGACCATATATAGACCTTTTCTTTAATCTTTAATATACTTGTAATTTCAATGGGTATTATGCTAAAGTAGATTTTTCCATGACACAGAGGTGCTTTTTAAGAATCCCAAATATCTGTTTCTTCTGGATAGTAATATTTCTGGCCTAGCTGTCTGGTACTAAGCAGTATATTGATACATAGCTTTAAATACACATGCTAAGTGGTTTCTATTCAAAACTGAAAACAGCTATTTTAGTATTATGTCAGCAAAGATGTCTGTCTTAAAATGCGTTACCTGGAAGCATTGCACAATACCGTAGGAGTTATAAGAGAAATGTGTAGAGGGAGGTAAAAGGAGATAAAAAGCCTGCACAGTGTGTAGCATGGTTGTGCATGATGGGAAAAGTATATACAATGTTTGAGCTTGCAGTGAAAGATACTTTGATATGGATAGGATGTCATCTCAGTTTGTTTCCTGGCAACAAGTATGACCAAATGATTGTAGGAAATTTACTAACAAAAAACAAAACAAACAAAAAAAATTCAAGAACAATTATAGATCAATAAGGGCTTGTTTGTTTTTTAAATAGAGGTATTTCATTTACAGTCTTAGCTCTACAAGGAAGAGCTCATGATAAGTTATGTGATGTTTTTTCTGATTCTTGTTTTCTGCTTGGTATACTTTTAGGTCCAGAGCTTTATGCGGGGGTGGTTATGTAGAAGAAAATGGAAAACTATTGTCCAAGATTATATATGCTCTCCCCATGCAGAAAGCATGAGGAAAAGGAATCAGATAGTTTTTAACATGGTGGAGGCAGAATCTGAATATGTACATCAACTTTATGTTCTTGTGAACTGTTTTCTTCGGCCCTTAAGAATGGCTGCAAGTTCAAAGAAGCCACCTATCAGTCATGATGATGTCAGTAGCATTTTCCTCAACAGGTATGGGGATTTTTGTTTGCTTTCTGGGGGTTTCTCTGACCACTTCTTCCCATTCTCCTTCAGTTTACAGCAGTGAGGTCTGGCGCTTGATTTTTTTTTTTTTTTTGCGCTAATGGAAGCAATGTCACTGAGATAGACAATGTGTCCAGGATAAAAGGCAAGGTGCTGTTGATGATGCTGTTTGAAACCAGATAGACCTCTTTGTCTCTTTAAATTCTGTTTCTTCCTCTGCTAGAGGAAAAAAAAGAACAAATGACAAATTGTGCCTCTTGGGACAGTTCTTATAGTTTTCTGCCACCTTTCCTGTTTCTTTTAAGAGAGCAAAGTCAGACTTAGTGGCCTCACACGATCCAGGTAAGACCCTGAGGAGAGTGCATCAAATCTTCTATTTTCTGTTGTCCTGCCTAAGGAGCCTCCTTCCCTCTCTTTTCATATCCTACAAAAAAACGAATTGCTCTTTGCAATAAGCATCCAAGTACCACAGTAATGAGTATGTACAAAAAAGCCAGCAGGCATCTAACATTTGATACAGGGTTGGGATTGCATCCAAGTCTACCCCAAACTTGAAATAAGTGGAATGTTTTCCTTTAGTTATGAGACAAGTTTCCCTTTCATAGCTCATTCACGATCACTATACTCTGTTTTTTCTTAAAACTGGGATGTCCCCTGCTTCTGTTGACCTCATAAGCTAAAATACAGTATTGAGGTTGATGTTACAGAAAAGTTGTAAACTTCAGATCTTAAACAGCTGCAAGCAAGATTGTAGATGACTACCATTGGCTTGAGATTTCTGCGTCTTATTGTTCCTCTTAAACAACTGAATGCATTGTCAAGGATATTCTTAGAAAACCCATTCATGAAACTATGGAATGTTATTTAATAGATGATTTTATTTAAAAGATCTAAACAGACAGAATATGCTTTATACACCAAATACTATGTATTTTTTAGGTATGCTACACTCAAATTTTTAATCCATGCAACAAAAGTAAGTGCTTACTTGCTTAGTAATAACTATTTTCAGATGCAAAACATACTACTAACCAGGAAGAGGTGTTTTTCTGTGAATTATTAATCAGAAAATAAAACCTGAATTATCTTTTTGTTTAAATACTTACTTTTCAGTGAAACTATCATGTTTCTTCATGAGATATTTCACCAAGGCTTAAAAGCAAGAATAGCTAACTGGCCTACCTTAATCCTAGGTGAGTTACTATATTTTATCTAGAGGTACAATTTTCATATTTAGTTTTGAAATTACAGTAAGGTTTGGGGTTTTGTTTTGTTTTGTGTTTTTTTAAAGAGGACTTTCTAAAGTCCTCTTTGAATGAAACACGTTTCCAGAACTACCACCACAAGATCTGGTATAGTGGGAGTCCCATGTGGGCAGTAATGCCTGTGTTCCAGTTGATACATGAGAATGCCTCTGCCCTAAGCATTGATTAGACATGGGCCCTGGAACTTTCTGTGATATTGTCTGGTTATTAGCTAATCAGAACAACCATGTTTTGGCAGGTAAAAGAGCCAAGTTTAATATTTCTGAAATATCAGTGTATTTGAAACTGAACTGATTATAGTAATTCACTTCCATAGAACATAGTAGTTTCTTTAGAAATATCTTTCAAGAGATGGGTAGCTGGGAAAAAAAAAGCATTTCTTGACTTTTTCTAGCTGATCTATTTGACATTCTACTGCCAATGCTGAACATATATCAAGAATTTGTTCGGAATCATCAATATAGTCTACAAGTACTGGCAAACTGTAAGCAAAACAGAGATTTTGACAAACTCTTGAAGCAATATGAAGCCAACCCAGCATGTGAGGGGCGAATGCTGGAAACTTTCCTTACTTACCCCATGTTTCAGGTAGTCTCTGTATATTTTCTGTGACTATTTGTTTTTAATGCTTGGTTGATTCATTTTGTGTTGCTGACATTACAATTTACTGAAGATTCTTCTTGCTTAACTAAAACCACTTTCATGCAAATTAATCTGTTTTTAATTTTTTTTTTATTATCATGCTGAACCTTTGCCTGTAGAGATATTTTCCCCAACTGTACTGCTTCAAGTCTATTGAGAATCTTATGTATGTTGAAGGAGAATGTGGGATGAAGACTAAAAGAAAAAAAGCTGAGAAACAATCGCTCTACTTCTGCCTGCTACAGGATTATGAAACAGGCCAGAAAGGAATAATATATCTAGTATAGCAAGTTAGAGCAGCCACAAACGTTTTAATAGGAATACATTTTGAAACTTTCCTGCCACTTTGTTCTCCAGTGACTTGATCTTTAGATAATTATATTGCGGAAGTTTTAAGAACTTTATTTATCCTGATATTTTGTCTTGATCTGCCTGGATTAATAACTTGGAGCTGTCTTAAGAGGTCTGTGAAACACTGGTCTGATGGTTTTGTGCCTTTTACATTTAACCTAATATTTTACTCATCAAGAGAACAGTGAACTCCCTCAGTGTCAGTGATACTTGTGTTAGTGCTAGTTATTAACAATTTCTCTTTTTTTTAGTGTAGAGCTTATATATTGTACAGTTTGGGGATTTTTTGATTGAGATAAAGGAAGGTCATGGGATCTTAGCAGGGAGAGAGAGGATCCTGTTGATTTGTGATGGAGGATATAATTGCTGACGACTTTCAGTTTCACCATAATAAGGCACTTCTCCCAAAGAACTTTTATTCTGTAAAGACAAGCTATACTGCAGTATCTCTTGTTTCTGGTTAAAAGCCCTGAAACTGCTCAAAGTAATAATAAATGGATCAGGGTCCCTGTGTTACCCTGTAGTCTTTAATAGCCAAATACTGCATATTCTTCAGTGTCCATTAGTGCAATGTGAGTTTTATCTAAATGCAAAGAGATTAGCTGATGTTTTCAAAGTCACAAGAAATTTAGATGCATGTATCCTATTACAATTGAGGGAAGGCTTGTGGATCTCTCAGGGAGTTTTGAAAGTTTTCTTTATTGGCAGTGGAATAGCAGCTTGAAACAATGAAATTTAACATCATACTTGTGGCTACCTCTGATCTGAACTTTTCCTTAGAATGTATTAAATGGATCTTGCACTTCCTGAAACTGAAAACATACATATACATACACAGTCTCTGTCACCTAAAAGTTCAGTAATAGTTACATTTTGAATGTATGTAATAATCATGTAGCTATGAATATTCATTTAAAAAAATAAGTGTGTTTGCAAAACTTTTCTGCTAAAGGTAATGGCTAGTATTTAGCAAAAAGCTGTACTGGAGTTACTCCTTTATAGAGTTACTTACTTCATACTTAATTTGTTTTAAGATTCCTAGGTATATTATATCACTTCATGAACTACTGGCTCACACACCACATGAACATGTTGAGAGAAAAAGCCTTGAATTTGCAAAATCTAAACTAGAAGAACTTTCAAGGTAAGCTATTTTTACCTTTCTACCTTTCTAATGCCTGATAATCTTGTATCAAAAGGTTTTGAAATTAAAAATCTATTTTCTTTATTTTGGTTTGGTTTTGTTCTTTTTTAAAAAAAAATTCTTGTGAAGAAAAGGATCAAAACCAAACCAAAACAAAGGTAATGAAAAATAAAACCCCAAATATCCCATCCTACTATTTTGTCCCTTCTGTTTTTTGTTTGGCTAACGTAAATCTGCAAGTGTGTCCTGGTATTTTGGGTAGGGTAGAATCTGAGTTGCCATAGGAACTGCCTACTTCTGGGTTTCGAGCAAAGCAATTATGTTTATATAGAGAAATATATCTATATTTTTTACAGTTTAAAAGAGGGCATTGCCGATACTGTGTGATAGTGGGTCTTGAAAAATACTGAGTTCTCAATCTGTGTTATAGTTTATGTGCATTAATGAAATAAGTGATTTTCGCACATGCTTCAGATAATGCTAGATAAACAGGAATTAAAGATAGCTTTAGAGAACTGGTGCTTCCTGTAGAAGCCTGCAAAATTAAGCTCTTCCCTAGACTCCCAAACCATTCTTGGGTGTTTGCCTCTATCAGCCCAGTAAGAAACTCGGTTGTTATCTCTGGGAGACAAAGTTTGCTACTGTAAACAAAGAAATGCTGCATAAAATCCAGGATATAAATCTGGGGTATCTGGAGTATTCACCAAGGATGTACTTTGGAAATATTTAAATATTCCCAAAGTATGTAAATACTTTACATATTAATACGTATTTTGTAAAGTATTTAATATATAAAATAGGGATCAGTTTATAGTTTTTGTTAATGTCATGCTCTTGACTGCTCAGTTGTCTTTATTCTGTTAAGACAAAGTTGCTACCATGTGCTAACCACTTGTTAATTTAGAGCTTATTATTTTTTCCTTTTTGGTGCTGCTGTATATTTAACAGAGACAGCTATCTGAGTCAGGTCATGTTGTGCCACCTCTTCAAGCTCAAACTTCTTGAAGAGTGGGGAAGGGAATATCTTTTACAGAAATTCTTGAGTTTGATTCCTGTGGTGTTGAGTAAGTTCTGCCCTGTTCCAAGGCCATCTGAAGCAGAAGGAAGTAATGACTCCCTTCCACTCAAGCAAAGAATTTCTGTGTCCAGGATTTTATACATAAGCAGATCAATCAGCTTTGACTTGGATTCAGCTCAGAACTCAAGAGTTCATTGCTGAGCCAACTAACTCATCACTGAGTGTTCAAAATTGAGGCTGAGACTGATTGATTTTTCTCTGTTTATAAGGCAAGCACTATAGACCATAAGTACAAAACTTTGTGACTAATTTCCATCTTTTTAGTGTAGTTCTGAGGGAGGAGGACCTTTCAGATAGTGCCGTCCAGTCCCAATTTAGGAAAATATTATGCATCACAACACTGTATAAACATCTGGGTTGGTTTTAGCCTTGAAAAAGGTCTATATACCTCTGTGTAAGGGAAGGTTGCTTGTGAAAATAAGTGGAATAGAGTAGGTGGTAAGCCATCAACAGCATTTGCATGGTTGTTACAGGAATCAAGGTCTAAGTGAATGGTACATTGAAATGGAAACTGAAGCAGAGCAGAGTGGGAACCTTAAGTCATGGGCAGAGACTCTACAATGTGTTAATATAGCTAACACAAAGTGCTAGGAAACACTTCCAGGGTTGTAGCAGCCTAGTCTATTAACGATCAAGAAGTACTGTTCTGCCAGGAGTGAAGGGTTTTTAGCTTGGTGGCATCTTCGAAATGTTCTAAGGAATAATCTAAAAATAAGTCTAACAAAATTGTTTCCACTGCTGAAAAAAAATTAAATTACTGCAAAAATTATTTAAAAGGGAGGGAAAAAACAGGTAAGAAGCTTGGTCTAGAGTGATTATGTACTGGATAGGTATGCAGCTGGCTGTGTAAGTGCACTTGAAAATGGACACAACAGGTACAAGATACATTCCAGAATTTAAAGTGCATTTTGTATTATGTCTAACAGAGTGATGCATGATGAAGTGAGCGACACAGAAAACATCCGGAAGAATCTAGCCATAGAAAGAACGATAGTAGAAGGCTGTGATATATTACTAGATACCAGTCAAACCTTTATACGCCAAGGTAAGACATTCTTTTTTAAAGCTATCTATATAATAATGACAAACCTGTACTAAACCCAGCAGGGTTCATCAGGTCACTGCATTGGGCACATGGCCTGATGACAACTAATTCTGGGCTGTCGTGGAACCTCACTTCTGTGCTGTTTTCTTTAAGAACCATGAAAACCAGCAGCACAAAAATAGTACAACACCCATGGGACAGTAATGTACATTCTGCCTGGACTGTGATCTTCAAAGGGATAGAAATTGCCTACAGCTCCAGAGACCAGGGCTGCTTAGCCAGTTAACATGGCAGTCCCAGCTGATACCAACATTTGGGTAAAAGTGCAGGAGAAGCTTGAAGCTTTACAAGTGGTAAAATAATTGCTAGGAAAGAAAAGAGCTGTCAATTGTTCCCATTTTTCTTGGTGCTTTGAAAACAGCTCAATGACAGTGTGACCATGGATGTTGTAGCTGATCATACTAATTTTGCCCCTTGAGATGCTCATTTTTGGGCTTTTGTAGAAGTTCAGGATAGATATAAAAAGCACTTCTACACAAGAATTCATGAAGAAAAGGCTTCCTGTTCTGCCAGGAATGTAAGACTACTAATACAATAGTTAATAAAACAAGAGGGAAAGAGCCATACTGTATTCATTTTTGTCTGTTCTTGGTGGGTTTGGAAACTCTTTTTATTGAAATTTAGTTACAGCAGAAGAATTTGTTGTTAAATTCCACAAAATTGTGGTAAAGTAACTCTTCCATTTAAAATAAGTGTCACTTTTTACTAGGAACTGCAATCTGGTTGCATTTCTTATTTGGTGAGATTTACCTTTTTTTTTTTTTCCTTCCATATGTATAATTTCCTTCTGGACCTTTTAAAAAACAAGTTAATAGTTTTGTATACAGTAACTACAGATCTGTATGTAGCATAGGGTTTTGACTGGGAAAAGCCTCTTTGTGTCTGAAAAGCATTAAATGTATTTAGAATACACCTAAATTACATTCCTAATGTAATTTAGGTGCATCCTTTCTTGAGATCTTTTCATGAGCCTCAGCAGAACAGTTGGTATCTAATAGAGCTACATACATGGTAATTAATAGGCTTTGTATACATTTTGAAATCTATTCTATGCTGTTTCTGTAGTCATGTGGCCAAACTATGAAACTTTCTGTAATAACTTCCAAGATTGTTTGTATGACAGTCACTATTAAATTTCTTGAGTCTTCATTAGATGTGTATTTGTTGTAACTGAGGTATTTAAAGAGTTATGCATACGGCTTTAAGAAAAACGTAGAGCTGTTGTGTTGTATCCACAGCCAAAAAATTAGAGGGCTGTGATAATCCTAGATTGACTTTAACCATGAAATTTAATTTATTTTTTTTATTTCTTTCAAGGTGATTACAATATTTCATATTTATATATTTGTTGGGGCTTTCCTTCTTAAGATTGACTGGTATTATTTTGTCTGTGTACGCAATGTTTCATCAGTAAAATCTTACTATTTTTTCTGGGGAATCAGTCTGAAAAAGATTACTGTTGAAGGGTTAGACCCAGGTCAAACTCTTTGTTTTGGTCAAACTTAAATAGTTTAAGTAAATTAAATTCAGATTTCTTTCTGGGCATACAGTCAAAGGATGATGGGTAAGACTGTATGTTACAGGGGCTGTACAGAAGGCTTTTGGAACATCCACTGCATGTGATTTTGTGTGAGTGCAAAAATCTGAATAAGAGTTAATGAAATAACACAGAGCGATTTTTCCTTTCACACATGACAATAGGGTCACTCTGACTGTGATGTGCACCTCCTCTGCTTTTGATTATGCTCCTATTCTTTGTGTTGATCAGTGTAGATTGGTACAGGAAACCATTTTTCAGCTTAAAAAAGGAGAGATGTGCCTTTAGCTTTTTTTCAGGCTTTTTCTGCTAAGGCGGATTACAGTTTTGCTGTTTTATATATTTTATTTTTCTATGAAGAGATTGATTCTGTTGAGCTATACAAGTTGAGACCATAGGAACTATCTTTGGCAGTGCTTTGCAATGAAGATCATGGATTCCCCTTCAGGTTTCTTTAGGTCTGCTTTTCTCTGTCTCTTGCTTAGATACAGCCTTCATTGCCAGGCACACTGTAAGTCTTGGCAGACAATTAAGGAACGTTTTCTTTTAGAGTCTGAAGGAAGCATAAGGAGTCCCAGTCTGCAATCCAACATTGGCTGACACCCAGACAACAGGGCATCTCAAGGCCCTTTAGATGCCTCTAAACACCCTGTCTGATATTCCTGCCATTGGCTGTTATTAATTTAGCTTTACTAATAAATACATCTCAATTACAAAATCATGGAGTAGTTGAAGTTCAAAGAGACTTCTGGAAATTATCCAGTCCAGTCTCGCCTGCTCAAAGCAACATCAGCTGGAGCAGGTTGCTCTGTTCCATGTCCTGTCAGGTTTTGGTTGTTTTGAAGGATAGAGACTCCACAGCCTTTTGGAATGAGGAACCCGTTCCAGTGTTTGACCATCTGTTCCAGAGTTTGGGGATTCCAAGTTGAGAGAGAGGCAAGACAACAATAGATAAAAACCCTACTAGTTTATTATTATGCAAAAACATAAGGGGAAAGAGTTGGCAAAGGGTTAAAGAAACAGTGATGAGTATTTTTGGTGAGTGTTTATCTTACCAGCCCCAAAGACCATGTGATGCTGATCAGGAAACTAGCTCTGAGAGTCATCACAGTGTGAGGTGGCAGGCTCAACCTTAGGAGGTGTCCCTGTGGAGGCAACGCTGACCCGGGTGGCATGAGGTTCTTCCTCCCCATCATTGCATGAGGCTCGGGCTTTTATACAAGCAAAAATACACACTCATTCTGATGTTGGGGGCCAGCCTACATCGGAATGAGTAGCCAGGTATACTAAAAGGGTCTTGGGGGGTCAGGACTTTTAGGGGATTTTTGGGAAGGAGCCACCACGGACCATTATCTCATGTGTCTTGCAACTGGTATGAGAATCTCTTTTGCTATCAGTGGTGTTAACTCCCCTATTTTCAAGATTATGTTCCCACAACGCATGCCAGACAGTACTGTTCTACTTTTGTGTGTTTCACCACAGACCATTATCTGTTGTTACTGGCACACCATCTTTATGGTAAAATTAAAAGACCTCCAGAATGGAGAAAGACAAACTTCGAGTTTGTAAATCAGGCAGTTAAAAATGTATGCCCTTTTTTTTTTTTAATACAACCTTTTGTATTTCTTGGATTGAACAAAGGGTAATGGAGTGACTGTTCTGGCAGTATTGGAGTACTGAAAGTGCTTAGGTTTGTAGCTGGATAAAAATTCCTGAGATTACACTGATCATCCAAACTATACTATTAATGAATTTTCTAAAATTAGGCTCACTTGCTCACTGCAACTGTACATCTGCCAGTCGTGACCACTTTTTTCCTTAAGAGGAAATCTGTAGTAGAATGCATAGTAGGCAAACACCCAGTTTCATTAATCTCAAAAAGTTGATAGGAATGCATGAAGTCCTTGCTTGATGTCAGTCATGCAGCGTGTATGTGTTTCCCTCTGTAAATAAGTGAAATAATGCAGTCTGTTGTTTCTGCATTTAAAAAAATCAGTTTATTCTGATTTACCTTACTAAATGGTAACATTTCAGTTCCATACAAGAACACCACATAACCTGCAGCCCATTTTAGCAGAACATAATATGATATTTCCAAAGAATTCTAATGAAAACTAAAAAATTAAAAAAAAAAAGCTATCTGTACCTGTGTACCTGTAAAGCTTAACCTGTAAGCACATCATACTAATTGATTGATGGCTTGGCTTCATGAGTGAAGATTTGGGAAGCGTTTTAACCACGCTTACTAGAAGCATGATGACCATGGGCATGTGGGATAGGCAAATTTGTTTGGAAAAAAGGCTGCTTAGGCAATCAGGAAATTTCCGACCAGGACTGTCAACTCCTGGGGCATTATTCTAAGAAGCGAAGCAGAAATAAGATGTACAGATAGAATATTGTTACCCTATGTGTGTAGAGGGAACTTCAGGAGAAAAATAAAAATTATGCTGAGAATTTTGTGATGGGAGATTGCTTGGGAATTGTTTTTTACACAATACTTAACTTACACAATTACACCTTGCAATGTGACCTGGGGGGGGTCAGTATAGAATGGAAAAGCCACCGTTCCAACACATGGGAATGATCTCCTTCCTGTCTTTCAAAGTTGGGGCAGGTATGCTGTTTAGTCTGGAGGAAATGTACAACAACGAAGAAGTATCTGTGGGTTTTGGTCAGAATTTAAGTGAATACAAAATATGTTCCAGACCTTTGCAAATCTCTGGAGTACTACTTCACTGTTTTGTTGCAGTGGCACAAATCACTTTGTACACTTTTAGTTTAATTATGAATTGGCTGTCAAAGAACAGTGTTCTGTTGCATATTTACTGGTGTATGTCTTGCTATGCCAGACAATGTGAGTTTCAAATATATTAATACTTTAGGCTAATCAGATATATGGAGGGAGCTAAGTGTAAAAAAATATAGATGAACAGTAGCTTTCTCAATTACTTTAATTTCTTTGTTCAAGATTCTGCATGTGAACTTTGAACAAGATAATTTATTTGACAATGTAGAATAAGAATTAGTAATCTCATATTTCATGGGTGATTCTTTCATCCATGCTTGCCACTAGTTTGAGCATTGATACAGCTACACTAGTCCAATATCTTGTTGCCTCTGGAAGAGTAAGGCCAATATCCATCCCCTCATGCTTGTTCTGCTGCTTTTGACTTCCTTTGCATCATCACTGGTGATTTTTTGACCTTTCAAGTGAGGGATATCAGGGAGTTAAGTCAGCTACTTCTTTGTAGCATTAGTTTCCTGCTGGTTTAGCTCTATTAGGTAGCTAATGTTGGAATAAGATAAGAGCCAGTGTAAGGGTGATAGTAAGGATAGATGTGTGGGAATGAGATTAGGAGGTCTTTTGGCTGCCCTGTCTCGTAATAACCAGTTGTATCATAAAATCCTTCCCTTTGATATATAGAAGAATTGCATTTCACTGCCAAATTTAACTCCAGATCCAAATTCAGAAGTGATACATGTGGTGGTACCAATCTGGAAAAGTTGGTCAGAGACTAGTTTTGAGGTATGAAATGTCAGAGAAGCAAAGCTGTCCCCAGTCTGGCGTTCTGCATAGCACAAATTCAGACTTACATAAGCAAGTTCAATTCAGTTCAGAAGTATTTTACTGGTAACACATTTTAGATGAGCTGTGGAGCACTGAAAGTTATACAGTAGAAGATAAGAAATGGGCTTCATTTCCATCTCTCTTGCACACAGGCACACACACGAAAACTCTTTTGCTTCAAAACCTGTTCTTTTCATCCTCTGCCTCTATGGCTTATAAGTAATATATCTTTTGCAAGTCTAGCAGCTGTCAAAAGTGCAGTTTGCTATTCAGCTTCATTTTCTGATCAATGTGTGATTAGTGTGTTTAAATTGCGTAAGAATTTGCCCAAGATCTAATCCTGCCATGCATTTGTCTAGATATACTTGCTTGAGTCTATTTATCGTAAAAAACAAAGTGAACTTGTATGTAAAAAGGGGATTGACTTGTTCTTAAAACAGATGCTGATGTATATTGGTGCATACTACAATGAAAAGCTGCATTAAATAAAAATACAATATTCAATGCGTTAATACTTTAAGCACTAAATGTTACTATGGTACAGTAAATTTTGAATCTTATTGTCAGGTTCCCTTATTCAAGTCCCTTCAGTTGAAAGGGGAAAACTTAGTAAAGTTCGTCTGGGATCATTATCTTTGAAGAAAGAAGGAGAAAGGCAGTGTTTCTTATTTACAAAACATTTTTTAATTTGTACAAGAAGTTCAGGAGGAAAACTGCATCTTCTCAAGGTACAGACTTTACATTCTAACTCAATTTACAAAATGAAAACACAACTTCAATATTTCATTATCTTATGGCTTTAACCTGAGATTTGCATATATTGTTACGGATAGAAGCAAGGTGATGCACAGTAGTTAACTGCTTTTCCTGCTTATTACAAATAATAGAATTTAGCCAAAGTTCTTGCTAACTACATTTTTTTTCCTAAGAGCATGTAATTCTAATAAGCTGGGGGTTAGAAACAAGACCTATTTGTCTCCTTTCTGTTGTGTCTATTTGTATAAGCTAGCACTGAATATCAGTTTTCAGTGCATAAACCAGCCTTGGAATTACCAAGGAATATTTTCCAGAGCTCTAAGAAAATAATTTTTAAAAGTCAAACAGCACATTCTCTGAAGATGAAAGCTCTTCTAAGAACACTCCAGTCATATTTGTGAAGAATCAAGCTTTCATAGTGTTGGCTTGTGAATAAAGAAGTGTTGATAGTTTACAGAATGGATTATGTTGAATAGAATTTTAATTTGATAAAGACGTTCCTGAGAGGTTTTTAAGACTGTTTGCATGCTTTCTCACTCTTCACCCCTTAAATAGTTCAAATATTTTGCAAAGTAAATAGAGAATAACCAAACTTTAAAAAAAATCTTGTATGTATTTTATTTAAATTCAGGAGAAGATGAAATTCTAGTTACCTTTTTTGATAGTTGTGAACAAGTCTGTATTTGAGATAAATTACAGTGTGGTAAAAATGAAAAAAAAAAATTGTACATAAGAGTATATTGTTGATTTGTTGGAATAAGAAAAAAGTTATATCTAATCTGTCTGGGTGCAGTTCTTGAGTAAAAAAATGCATCATGAAATTGATGTATCTTCCTAAAAACTTTAATGTAAAATCTTAAAGTATATCAGTGTTTAAAAATAACTGTAATAAGAAATGGAAACAAATGTAAAAATCTGTGAAAAATGTGCTTTGTTTTCATAGACAGGCGGTGTTCTGTCTTTAATAGAGTGCACACTGATCGAGGAGACAGAAGCAAGTGATGATGATTGTAAGTTAAGTTCAGCTCTTTGTAGTAATTACAGTTTCTAGTTTCTTTAAATTGGTACCCTTTGTTTATTCTTCACAGGAGCAAATTGGTATGTTCTCCCCTTTCATAAAAACTGGGGAATACAGTGTTGAAGTGCTTCAGTGGAATAGATGTTTTAGTAACGGACATGCTGGCATAGATAAGAGGCTTTTGTTGCTATGTTTGTTCTTGCTGTTGACATCCCACATAGGAGTTTCAAGTAGACTGACTGAAGGAATGTGACAAATTATTTGCTGACTTTTATATTACAGCTTCACCCAGAGAATGATGGAAAGAAAAAAGTATGCCTTAAAGAACCAATAGCTGATCGGGTTTCTTAAATACATGGGGGTTGATTAAGTTGGCAGAATCAGTGGAAAGTTTTGTCTTGGAGTCCTTACAAATCTTAACTGCAGGCATGCTCAAATGAAATAAAACACAACCTCAGGCTGATTTTAGTGTTGCTAATTTTAGCTTCCATCCTGCAATTTTAGGCAAGTTTTGCACTTGAATTCTGAAATCAGTTTTCTTTAATTTCACTGATACTTCTTGTATACTGAGGGTATATCAGCATAGCAGTGCAGAAGGACTTTAGCCTTACTTGATACCTTTAAAAGTAATGTACAGCAACTTCCCAGTATTGCATGCTTGCAACTTTTTTTTAATTTTGTGTATGAATTTTTGATTCCCAGTTGGGTTTGCTCTTTGTCAGAGAGATGTTTTAAAGTAACTTCAGTTTTAAATGAAACAAGTATTTTCTTTGTCTTACATTCTGAAATATTACATTTTGACTTTGGGGTTTTTTTCTCTCCTCTGTAAAGCAAAAAGTTCTGGACAAGTGTTTGGACACCTTGATTTCAAGCTTGTAGTTGAACCTACAGATGCTCCTTCTTTTACTGTTGTCCTTTTAGCCCCATCACGACAGGAGAAAGCTGCATGGACAAGTGACATAAGTCAGGTAGTTTAATGTATTAATGTTTATATTGAAATCTTAGTTTATTTTGCATTTCTGAAAACTAATCCAAAGGAGAGATGTTGATTTCTTGAGGGCTGATTTGCTGTAATATATGTGAAAACCCCTTAGTGTTATCTGTTTTCCTCAAAATTCTGTAACTGCGTTTGAGTCATTAGTGAAATCTGTTTCTCATTGGGAAAGATGGGATGTAAAATACAAAATTGTCAGCTGACAAATATAATGGTAACGGTAGTAGTTTTTATGCCTAAGGAGAGCCCATCCAGATGCGTATTTTGATTTACTTGTTTGTTCATAACTTTCACACAGATCAGAAAACATCTGAGAGTCCTGAGAGTGAAAATGATACCATCTCACATCAATAATCATCTCCCATGCAGTGAGAAAATAAGATAAACTCTGTTTCCCACCAAAAAGTATACTAACAAACCATTATTAATAATTACTGAGTATTCTAGCAATGTGCAGTTGTCTTTATCGTGAATGAAGAAAAATGGTGATTTAAAATGCTTCAATGTCAGGGATCAAAAAAAAAAAAAAAAGAGTGCTTTTGGCTAAAAACATAGCAGAAAAACATTTGCAGGAATCTGTTTGGGGAAAGAAATTGAATGCACTGTGAAAAATCTGAACTTTCAGGCAACCAGATATGAATTAAGGCATTGCTGTTTTGTTTACAGAGTTACAGAAGCACATAACAATTTGGGTTGGAAGAGACCTTAAAGCTCATCTAGTTCCAACCCCCTGCCATGGGACACAGTACATTGATAGTTCTGAATTTGTGTCCTGTTCTCTATCAATATCAAGATAAACAGTTGATGAGACAAGTATCAGTGTGGAATTTGATGGATTCTTAAAGATGCTACTGTTGCTGGCAACATCTCCAAATGAACTGGAGTCATAATTAGTAGGAATTGCTTAAAAATAAGTATTTTCAGTTGCTTTCTTCTGGACTATTATAGAGGAACAAAAATAAAAAAGATAGAAATCTCAAAATACAGTCTGAGCTGCACCTCAGTGCATACAGGTCTTACAGACTGACCTGCTTGCAGATTTTTTACAAAATGGATTTTCAGTATGTATGCTGTTCCGTTTACATACGAAAGTGTTGGAATTATTTGGGGTGTAGGAAAGACTGCCTAAGAACTGGCCTGCAACATGGGTTGCATGGGATGCACAGGAATAAGTCCATTCTTAGCCTAAGTAATATTAAATTTAAATGAGAAAGTCAAATGCAGTCCATGTAGACTAGAGATCAGAGTTGGGTCTGCCTCCAGAGGCCAGCTCTTCTCCCCCAAACCGCTCCAGCTCCAAACAACCCTACTGTGGTGTTAGGGGAAGAGCTGAAAAGCACCACAGCTGACTGGAGAGCTGCGTGCCTAGAAAGCTTGAGAGTGTTTTAGCAAGGCAGAGGTAAACATCACTTCTCCAGGAAGGGAAGCAAGAGATGCTGAGGGGATAGGCAGTGACTTAAAAGAGATAAAGGAATAAGAAGGGACACAAAATGTTCTGTATACTCCATGTAGAGAGCAAAAAAGAAGAAAATATTGCAAGAAGATTGCCACTTGTCTTCTGCTGGAGGAAGAAAATTAGGGGTGAAACAACAGATAATGCATGAGAACTTCTAAATGAGTGAGACCACTGGTCTCCTAAAAACCATGATGATAAGAGGGCTGGAGCACCTCCCGTATGAAGACAGGAAAGGTTGGGGCTTTTCAGCCTGGAGAAGGGAAGGCTGCATGGTGACCTGACAGCAGCCTTCCAGCATCTGAAGGGGGCCTATAAAGGATGCTGGAGGGGGACTCTTCATCAGGGACTTTCGTGACAGGACAAGGGATATTGAGTTAAACAGGGAAGATTTAAGTTGGGTATTAAGAAGAAATTCTTTACTGTGAGGGTGGTGAGGCCCTGCCAGAAAAAGAAGTTGCTCAGAGAATCTATGGCTGCCCCATCCCTCGCAGTGTTCAAGGCCAGGTTGGAGGTGGCTTGGAGCAACCCGGTCTAGTGGAAGGTGTCCCTGCCCATGGCAGGGGGCTGGAACTGGATGAGCTTTAAGGTCCATTCCAAACCAAACCATTCTAATTCTGTGATTGAGCCCTGGCTATAACCCTCAAAGAGAACACAGGAGTTATGCTCACAAAAAGGGCATCTAAAAACATTTTGTAGTAAGTATGTGTTTTCCTGTGTTACCAAGTAAAAAAAGTATACGTGTAGTTGCTGTTCACTCACAGCATTAGTCTTCTTGTTTAGATTTCAGCTTCTTTTTAAATTATATATGCAGAAGGACTATTGGTCATATTTTTTCTATGTTCCTAGTGACACCTCTTGAATTTATATTCCTTTCAAGCAAACCATGCAATTTTTATGAAAAATGCATGGATTTTGTTGTTGATGAAGAAGCCTGCCTTCTAGTTTGAGCTTGTTGTCCTTCAGCCCTGGATCCCCATTACTGTCAGGGAGGTGATAAATGCTAGGCCAGTGCAGACTGATCATAAGAGTGCTGAATTACCTCAGGCAGTTTTATGATTGGTGCTAAGGGCTTCTCTGTGAATTTTAAATTCACATGGGGGAAATTATGTATTTTTATTTGATGTGTTTTTCTCAGTGCTTTTAAGTAACAATTTGCTAAGATGATAATGTGAATTGTTAAAACTGAACTTTTGAAATAATCTTAAATACCTGAATTTAAAAATACATCTAGCTACATAGATCATATTTTAAATGCATAGCTATATAGATATATTTTAAAACTAAGAAGCCTCTGATTATCTTGTTTGACCAATCTAACATCAATCATTATTTTGCTATGAGATGTTCTAAAGCCAGCAGACTATTTTTATTCTTGAAGTCAAGGTAAATGTGCCTTGTATTGAAGTCAAGGTAAATGTACCTTAGTATTTATATATATATGCACGTATGTATATTAAAGATACTCAACAAATGAAACTACAAAGTATTATAAAGTAAGAGTCTTACAGTATTAGGTAGGAAGTACTTGTTGCAGAATGTATAAGCCTGATTCTCTGGCAGACTTTATGCTGACTTCCAAGAGCAAGGCTTATGGTGCTGGGTTGTCTTAACTATATAAAAGTAAAAACCAGAAAACAATGGTGTAGAAATGGCTTTGAGCTACCCCTGTGTGCCACTAGCACTGAGCTTTTCTGAGGCTTGAACAACTTACACACCCCTAGTCTGTATACTTCTACTGGCCACAGGACAGCATGCAATTTCTAAAGTAGTATGTGCTGAGGCCATGCCCCAGAAGTGTCTTTCCAACTTCTAATGCCTAGCCTGAAACATTTATGCAAGACTTTGCAAGGAACTACGTGGGCAGCACCCTCATAGCTATGTGTCACAACAACAGGACCACTTGAATTTGTTTTTACAAGTGTATTTCTAGAAACTGTTTATATTTCTCTTTGGTCTTTTTTGCACAGGGTAAAGGTTAAGTATTAGTGTATCTGTGTATAAAGGAGTCTTAACTTCCCTGCAGTATTGATTTTTCAAGCTTAATACTCATTCACTAATTGTTAGGGGTATTTAAATCTACTCAGTTTCAAAGGAACTTCAAAGGAAATTTCACTTCCAACTCAAAATACTACTTCATGTGAAAAAAAAGGTGCTGAGCTGAATACCCTGGGTATACTGGTAAATACATGTGGACTTGCAGATGTGCAGATCAAAAACAGAAGACTAGAGAAGCCTGTCTGCTATAAATCTTGATTCACTGACTTTCATGTATGAAAATACCTTGCACCAATCAGTCCATACCTGTAAAAACTATGCTTTATGCTTATAGCGATATGGAAAGTGTGGAAGTCCCCTTACATTGTGTATCGATTTTAACTGATTTCAATGTTCATTTTCAGTGCATTGATAATATAAGGTGCAATGGTTTAATGACCATAGTGTTTGAAGAAAACTCTAAGGTCACAGTGCCACATATGATCAAGTAAGTGCAGCATTTTTTCCCCAGTGTACTAAATATCTTGTTGTTTGTTTGGTTTTAACTTTTAACAAAATAGAATGTGTATTTCAAAAATGTAACCTTTTAATTTCCCCCCCCCCCCGTTTTTTCTTGAATGGATTTAATGCTGCTTCCCAAAATGTAGCTTTTAAAATCTCTTCCTTGAAATTATAGGAGTGACTCAAAATGGTAAACTGTCAATTCACAATATTGGACTGAATAGGATTACAGCTCAGATTTTTCTATTATTTGTGAAGTAGCCTTCAGTTATGCATTAGATGAATAATTTTATTTTCTGTTAGCTTTTCTTGGTCATGCCATTCCTAATTGTATTGAGTACACTTAAAATGTATTCAGAGATTGGGTGCCTGCAGACAAGTATGATTTTCCAAGGTACTTTGTTATATTAGCCAAGTCTTTTCTTCCATTTCTCTTATTTCTGAGAAAAAAAAATTGTTTTCTCTCATAATTTTAACTGATCACATGAAGTTAACATTATTGTTCATAAACCTGCTTCTTTCACCCTTGAATTATTTCAATTTTTTAAAAAAAAATTTTTTTAATTGTAGAGAGCAATTTTCAGTTCCAGTTTCTAACACTATTTTACTTCTTCAAACCTCTGCAGGTCTCTATGTGCATGAGTTTTACCTACTATTATCCAATATAAATATCGAGGAATAAAACCTAAGAATAGAAATATAACTATTTCTTTTCTTACTGTTATCTGTCACTAGGCCATTTCTCTCTCTTGGATGTACTCTGTACATGAAGTTTTCTCAGATGCCTCTTGTAGTTGCTGCCTCTCTTCTCTTTGTATATGAAACGAAAAAGAGATAACGTGTGAATACAGTGAAAGAGCACATACCTTTGATCCCTGGAAAAAAGGCATTTTGTTGTCTTCAGTTTTGTTTCAGGAACTCTCCAGTGTGTAAACACTTCTGTTACCTGCTGAATGTTAAAAATACATTCATCTGTTTTCAGATTGTGGAGTACAGCAAGGTCTTACTCCCGATGTCAAGAGAAAGAGCTCTTAATTCTAAAAAACATACAGGATCCTAACTACAGGCACAAATTTGGTGTTCTCCTCCTGCGAAGGAAATCATCCAATTTTCAGTACACATTGACTTTGAGAGTCACATGTCTTTGGATGAAATAAAAAAACAAAAACAAAGCTGCTTTCCTGAGGACTCAAGAAAGAATAATTGTTTTGTAATGTATAAGTTACATGTAATGCAGTGTGTGTGTGGAATGTCTTCATACTGTATTCTAAGAAAATCCAATAATTTTAATGAAAAAGTATGGCAATACTTTTTTTTTTTTTTTACAAACTAAGCCTTCAACTACATAAAGTTAAGGAAAACTAAATTGGAGAAATGGCATTATGAGTAGGATTATGTAAATGACTGATTTTTGTCTGTTGTCCAAACCAAATTTAGTCCTTTTTTTTTTCACTGAAACAAAGACTCGCCATGGTTTCTGCTCTGAAATTTGAGATATTTCATGCTGTTCCCTTTTCTTTTTAAAAAATAAAAGTAATTCTTGGAGCCTGACAGCAAGTGTTACCTTGCAGGTGAGCCTTAAGATTAGCTAACAGGCTAATTTTGCTGTCTTTTGCTAGGGTCCATCGGTTTAGTTTAGATAAAGCTAGATCCCAGCAGAAAAAATGCAGTCAGTCCACTGTTATTCTATAGTGAGCTTTTAATAATATTGGTGTACAAGCCACAACAGCCTGAAAGAGACAAGAGGGGACAAATCTACCTCCTATTCCATTTCAGAAATTTAATTATTAATGGTTTCTTAGACTTTGAAATGTAAAGAAATTATTTGTCAGAAATAAAATTTAAATTCCCTTGGTTATGGCATAGATTATAACTGAATGGAAGCAGGTGTTGTGAGAGATTAACAGTTTCCTGGTGGTGTTGAAATACAAGAATGCATGGATATTTGAAGCTTTTATGTTGACAGGAGCAGCTAAAATGATGCCATTACTGTACCATGATTATAGAATCATGGAATCAATTAGGTTGGATAAGGCCTTCAAGATCATCAGGGTTTCGGTGAATTGTTCTCACTTTAATTTTTGTGTAGATCTGATGCTCGTCTTCATAGAGATGACATTGATATCTGCTTCAGCAAAACACTGAATTCCTGCAAAGTACCCCAGATCCGTTATGCAAGCGTTGAACGCCTTTTGGAGCGTCTAACAGACCTGCGATTTCTAAGCATTGATTTTCTGAATACTTTCCTACATACGTACCGCATATTTACAACTGCAGCTGTGGTGCTGGAAAAACTTTCAGACATATACAGACGGCCCTTTACTTCTATTCCTGTCAGGTGAGCTCTGGGGATTTTCCCTTTTAATCATAGGTTTCTTACGGAATTTTAATTTGTTGGGTTTTGGTTTTTGGGGTTTTGTTTTTTTGTTTGGTGTTTTTTACCATCATTTTCTATTACATAAATTAACTAAGAATAAGGTTTTTGCTTTGTTAATAAGGTGGAAGTTTTCAGGTAAGTCTGTCTCAACCTTCTTCCTAGGCTTTGAGGGCTAAATGTCATGCAGATTTTGCAGTGCCATGCATATTTGTCCAAAACTTCTTTGCAAGTATTTTCACTCTTAAATCTATTTGGCATTTGTTATCATCTTTTGCTTTTTCTGTTTCTCACTCTCAGGTCTCTGGAGTTGTTCTTTGTTACTAGTCAAAACAATAGAGGAGAGTACCTGGCTGATGGCAAGTCACCACATCTCTGTCGCAAGTTTTCTTCTCCTCCTCCCTTGTCACTCTCCAGAACATCCTCACCTGTCAGAGCCCGAAAACTGTCACTGACCTCACCACTGAATTCAAGGATTGGTGCCCTTGACCTCTCTGCTTCATCCGTGGCAAGCAGTCCTACCTCAACCTACAGCCCGGCCACCTCCCCACCACCGTCAGGTAGCAAAGTACCGCTGGACCTTAGCAGAGGGCCCTCCTCTCCTGAGCAAAGCCCTGGCTCCATAGAGGACAGCCTGGAGAACCCTCGTGTTGACCTCTGTAACAAGTTGAGGAGAAGCATTCGAAGAGGTATTATATACCCAGAAAATACTGAATGCTATTTTTTAATAAATGGGGCTATCTCTAAGGTAGGCTTGCCTTCTATCAGAACACTGCTGAATTGTTTTGCACATCTCTTTTTAACTCCTGATCAATGCAAGTTGTGTTATGAAACCAAATACTTTGCTCTCTGTTTCTTCTCTAGTAGAGGCTGTGATGAGTTGTTTGTTTTCCTTCTTTGTAGGAAAAGCAGCATGGCAGAGTGGCCATGTTTGTTTTCACTTCATCAGAGTGATAAGGAGAATGGCAGAAGGAAATATTTGAGGCCACTTTTGTTTCCTGAAGTGAAAGATTTTGGGGTTGCACTGTTATTCCAGGAAGTAAAACATTGTTAAAAAGAAATAGGGATGTAAAGACAGAACAGATTTAACATGTTTACATAACAGGACTAGTTTTCCAGAAACTAACCCAAACAAATAATTTGTTACTCACTTGCTACATCGGTGATATTCATACCACTTGGTTGTAATCTGTCCAGAAGGTAGATGTCTAAAATAGATTAATTGCTCCTTTGTGAAAGCCTGTTTTCCTCTGTGGATTGTGTAAGGCACCTTGGAATAGGTACTGCTTCCAGAGGTCTGAAGTTAGTTGATATAAACCTCAGTGTTGGCATCTAGAAGGGGATCATTGTATTCATAGATGACAAAGCTCTAATCTCACAGGAGGCATACTTTCTCATAGAGAAAGTAGCTCTAATCTCATAGGATACATAAGTGTGTGCTTATTTCTCATTGCTCTTTTGGGATGGAGGGATTGAAGCATGGAGGGAATTAGAACTATATGGTATTTTTTTCTAATTTTTGTTACATTAAGCAGAAAATAAGGAAATAAAAAAATCTGTTTTGTTCCTGAAGTTCATGTTTAGAAATTACCTTATATGGCCTGACTTACAGTCTGAGGAATTTGAACTTTGAACCTGAGCAAAATTTAGCCCAGCTTTACTTGCAAGTACTTGTAGCAAGGAAAATTGATATAATCTGAGGGGAAAGAAGAGGATTACCAAACATAAACTGAGTAAAGCATTATGTCTGTTCCTTACTGATGAATTGAAATAAGTGCCCTGGTAACAAATTTGATATTGTACTATGCAGAGGGATTGCTTTTACATGATGCAGTCAATTGTTTAACAAAAGAATGCTTTTAACAGGCAATTCAGCCACCTTAGCATTATAGGAGTCTATGCTTGCCAATGCTTTATGCTTTCATAAAATGCTGGTTGGCTGTTACACTTAATCCTTATATTTCTGTACACTGGATGTTATTAAATGAGTAGTGTAACAGAATGTTTACATATGTAAAATATAGTATTTACTACGCAGATTTGGGCAAATTCTTCTTGTGCGCTAATATAACCACATTCAAATCAATATGATAGCACAGCATGTCCCAAAATATAGACCATGCGTTAAAATTAATTATACACAGGTAACTGCAGTCTTAGACATAATGTTTTTTGCTACATACTGTAAAGGAAAATAGTAAAGAATAGATTATTCTGGCATGGTGTTAGCAGTAGGCGTGGTTGCAGAGGTGCTTGTATTTTATATTCCAGTCTATCAAAGCTGGAAGTGTCATCTGGGCAGTGTAAGGAACATTTGGAAATGGCAAGAACCTCATATAAATGCTAAATAACCCTCTGTGCAGTGTCTCCAGTCCCTTTGGGGAGCAGTTGGCACTCAGTTTGGAGTTTGGAGTGAGGTAGCTCAGTTCTGCAGGGGAAAGTCCTTTTGTCACCCAGCTGCATGTAGCATGTTGGGGAAGAGAAGTAAGTTTAGGAAAAAAAATCTCTCAAGGAGAATGGAGATGGGTAATAATAGAACTACAAAAAGTTAATCTGCACGTTTCTTATCGTACGTAATGTGCTTTTCACTTCCGAAGTTTCCTGAGTAAGGAGGCCAGTTCTACTTATCAGGAGCTACCAACCCATTACAGTTAACACTGCTGCTCTGGTAGTGCCAGATTTCCAAGAAAACAACTGTGGCTTGATCTAAATCCAGTATAACCATGCAGATTCTGTTCCCCAGGACATATTGTTATGGTGGTTGTCATTCTTCAGTGTTGTCCATTTCCATCCTGGAGTTACCACCTTCTTCACCTACTTCCAAGGCTATTGTTTGTTTTGAAAGTTTTTGGTTTGCAGTTTTTGTTTATATATATATTCTATATATAATGTTTGTGCTACAGTCACAGTTGTCATTCATATCAAATGTATGATATATTTTATCAGCTTCTTTTCCCTCATTTCAGAAGTTGTATTTCTGCCATTCCCTTTTTGTTCTTCTGATAGAAGAACTACTCCATAGAGTAATACACCTTCCAGGGCTGTTTGGCTATTTTATTAAGCAGGTTTTAGTTACACACGGTTTTCCAACACAGAAAATTTTTTGTAGCTCATATAAAACTTATTACTTCAATTATCCTTATTACATGTGTGTTTCACTGCAAATTCTGCCACCTTCTCCAAGCTATTTTGAAAACTGACAATTTGCTGGTTTCCACCAAGTTCTTTATTTATGAGCTTTGATGTGGCTATGCCATTGGTGCAAAACTTCCCCAGTCCTTTAACTCCACCCAAAGGATAGTTATTACTGTGTCTTCCTAATGCAAAAATTCCAGAAGCAGTACCATTTAAAGCAGCTATATACCAGAGATTAAACATAAACAACTTTGTGTTAGATGGTATTTAGTGGTACTAGGCTGGTGTTGAAACACTGGTATTAAGTGCTTTTAATCAATTAAATTTTTTAAACAAGTGAAGTCCCCTTTGATGTCCATATTCTTTTTTATCAATGCAGCACAGCTCACGTTGTTCAAAGTTGGTCATTTGCAGACTTTCTGTCTTTAGGTGTTTGCAAACATCCACATACTCTAAAATCTTTGCAGAGGCACTCAATATCTGTAAGACAAACTAATCGGACTATGCTCTTGTTCTTTAAAGAAGCATATCTTAAATCCCCATACTGTAGTTGCCTATGACCCCTTGATATTTTCAAAGAACATTTGTACTTTATAAATACATGAATATAATAAAATTAATATAACACAGTAAAATACAATATATCTGATAGTTAACATAAGTTGTTACATATTTATTTTTATATACTATATTATTGCATTAATATACAATAATATAAAACCATAGAATCAGACTACCAACTAGGTTGGAAAAGACATTTAAGATCATCAAGTCCTATACACATTTATACACATAAAGAGTTGTAAATTATGCATGAGCATCCCAGTATTAACATTGGTTCTGTTTTAAAGCAGCAGTTCTAGAGTCTGTGTCAGTGGACCGGACAATTCCTGAAAGCACCTCAGCAGTGGACACCACAGAGCTTTCCCCATGTAGATCCCCTTCGACACCACGGCATCTCCGCTATCGTCAGCCAGGGGGTGAGAGCCTGATGTTTCTTTCCCGTCAGTCACTTTGAAGAGTTTAAATACTGCAGCTGTAATCTTTGCAGGGTGTTAGGAAAGAATGATGTTTGATTAATGTGTTCTGTTTGTATTTTTCTTATTTCTCAGGTGTTGAAAAAAAAAGCTATTAGAATGTGAATTACACTGGTTAATTTGTATAGTAATGTATGGAAGCATGCTGGGACTTCACTGTGATAAATGTTCTTAAATAGCTCAAGCAGGACGTGCCAAAGTTCGAGACTGATACTGAATCAGTCATATTCTCACAAAAATCTCAAAACCACCACAGATTTCTCTCAGCTACTAAGGGGGCATATTTTGGGCACCATATGTAATCATGAAATACACAACACCCATTATTGTCAATGGGGAGTGACTGTGACTTGTTTCTTTGTATAACACTGAACATTTACAGATGGTATCACATTATTCATTCCAAAATTTGAATAAACTGCTCAAATGAAAAGGAAAACTGAGAGCTGGAGCTCCTCGAATAGCTCTCACGTGTCTCTTTGTAATCATTAGCAGAGCTGTGAGCTATGTCCATGAATGCTTAAAATGCTGCCATCTCATGCAAGCCAGATTTCTAGGCAGCTATTTCATGCTTGGAATTAAAACAACAAAACCAGAGCAGAGTCTTATCAACTATAAGGAAGTTGCTGAGACATTTAATTTCAAACCAATAGTAATCATCTGTTACTGGGCACTTTTATGGTGAGATGGCAAGATTTGAGAGTTGGATTCTCTGTGGAACACTGGCCCTTATATGAGTTGTAGTCAGAAGCGGTGTTCATAGCATTCACTATAGAGAAAGCCTAATAAACTTTGCGAAACTGTACTCATCCTAGGCAGTGAACTGGGAAAACAGGTGAGTGTAGCTATCAGAAGCTGGTTTATGTGCTTAGATCTCTAATATGATTTTTTGTTTAGGTTTCTTTTCTGCACCATTGTTTTTGTCTCACCCTTCCCCCCCTTTTTTGTTTCTCCCCCCTTTTGCCATTTGATTACTGCTTATTCCTCACCTTGGCAGCGTCTTAGATATTTTTTCCATAGCAACATTAATTATAGTAAAATGGACATAAAACTTAAATCACAAATGTCAATACAATATTTTTATTTCCCCTAACATAAACTCCTCTGGCAATGAAAGCATAAAATGTTCACAAAGAATAAACATTAGTGATTTAATATCTTATTGTTGCTTAACTTGAAAAATGCAAAAAAGTACATAGAACTTGCTAACTTTTCCCTGCCTGTTCCTTTACAGTCCAAACTGCTGACAACACCCACTGTTCAGTCTCTCCTGCTTCTGCTTTTGCCATTGCTACAGCTGCAGCAGGGCATGGGAGTCCACCAGGTGAGAAATATGCTGCGCAAAAGAGAGGTAACAATAAGATCCATAGGTCTGAAAAGGTATGTTAAATATTTCTTAAGAACATACTTACCTGAATCCTAAATAGCATCTGATTTGTTACTTTAATCTGATGGTGGCTTGAGTCTGGAAACCTGGCCTTTGTGTGGGCACTGCACTACAGCATTCACAGGCGGTTGGCATCTTGACTTCAATTTATATGGACATTATGAAAATACTTGTAATGCATTTAATTTGAAGGTGAAATTGACCCATAAGAATGACTAAAACAACTTAGGACAGGCTGATCAGATACATCTACCACATGTATACCTGCTGTGACAGTCTGGAAACTTTGACGAATGAAGCAATTTATGTCACCAAAGAGTAAAATCATCTTTTAGGCTGTTTACATACCACCCTGTCCTGGGGACTTGCCAGCAACCACCACAACATATACTTGAAGAAGGGAAAGGATGAGAATTTATTCAGAAATATATTTAGAACAAAACACGAAACCTAGCAAACGTGGACTGCATACTATACCACATACCTTCAAGAAAAGGGTGAGCTGCTGTGCCTTTGTTTTGTGGAATCTAAGGAGACTGCCAAACCAGTGAGGTTTTGAACAATCATGGTGTAAACCAATGGTAGCTTTTCTTGTTAACTTAAATCAGAATTATATTTATCACTCAACATTTTCAGTTCATCATCTATTGATTGGATTCCTGTATTCAACTATTCCCTTGATATTTCTAGTTCAGCCTATTACTCAAAGATTAATATTTTACATATATGCAATCTGCTAAACATCTCGATCATACCTTTTTTTATTACTTTTGAATATTCACTTAAAATTTAAGATTTTATTTTGAAAATTACCTTTCTTATGTCCAAGTTTGGCATACATAAGAGCAGTTGTGCTTAAATAAATTATTGCAAGTGTAAACTGTATATTCCCTGGAAAGCAGCTATGTTGTCTGCTGAGTGGAGGTATTTGGTGCAACTTAAAAGACTTGATTTAAGATTTTTATTTGCTTGATGCCTTGCTGTGTGCCCTTTGACGTATTAATATCTTCCACTGAGGCCTGTCCTAGGTTATGTTGCAAATAAAACACAACTCTTTTAAAGTCCACAATATCACTTTCACTTTGCATTGGCACACTGAAGCCCATGGTTCATTTTGATTTTGTAGGAAAAAACATACTTCAACTATAAATTAACACCTGCCTTTTTTCCATTATAATTGTTGGAATACTTTGCAAGAAACTTCTTTGTAGACTGTCATCTCAAAATCACACATGAAATTCTGTGCAGGTCAGTAAATTGTCACCACTGATTACAGTTGTTTTTGTATTCACTGTGTCTAAAGTTGTGGTCATCCACTTGATGAGTGAGTAGGCATCATGAGAAAATAATTTATGGATAAACATGGATCGGTGTTTCTATTACTCTTGTGTACTTCCTGTGATCTTTAGGTGATCACGAGAGAGTAGTGTTAGTTTTAGCAACTTTATGAACCTGTCAGAAACATGCATTTGGTAAAATCTGTGTTTGAAATGATGAATGATCTCTGCCTTTGGAATTAGGTACTACTAAGGAATCGTTTTGCAGTATGAATTAATTCCAGTATGCTTAAATATTGTTCAAAAAATGTAGTAAAAGTAAAATATACTGTTCTTTCAACTCAAGTAAGAACTACTGCTTTTGTATTGTTAAAAGCACAGCTTTTCAATATTTGTAGCATTGAAGTACAATAGAAATAAAATCTACAAGTACTCAATCAATTGAAGGAATATCAAAGCATGGGAATATTGAAAAAAAAAAAAATCATCCCTAATATTCATAAGTACTTTTTTTCTTTATGTTGCCATTTAAGCTAGTTCTGCATAAAAGGTCATTGTCCCAGGTGACTTAAAGAACAGTAAGGTTCTGCAGCAAATCTAACAGGAAAAGTGTATGCTGGGGAGTCTCAGGAGACTGAGCTGGAGCAAGGCTGTCCATCTGTAATCAATATAAAAATAAAAAGCTACAAACCACAGCTCAGACAGCTTAATCACCTGGTTTGTAACTTGATGCAATTAGAATCATACAATCAACTAGGTTGGAAAAGACCTCTAAAAAAAGACTAACTGTTACCCCAGGACTGCCAAGTCCACCACTAAACCATGTCACTAATTAATCATAGTAGACATGATATTAATGTTGCAGAGTTATGCAGTTCAAATTTGGGTGATTAAAATAGGAGTGCTTCTTCCCCAGGTATGTATTATTGTAATTATGTGGGGTTTTGTTAAATAATACCTTTTTTCCCAGTGGGCTTCTGTCTCATTCACGGCGTAGGATGGACATGATCCCTCAGTGAATCAGGGCTGCGTAGTGTATGAGATTTATGGCGCTTTTTTTTAATTCTTTTTTCAGTTGGTCATAGGCATCACTGCACCAGACATTATGATGTATGCCATTTAATATATTCCTACGTGGAACGTAATGGAATGGCAGGTGAAATGCAGTGTTGATAAATACTATATGATACATGTGAGGCAAAACAGTCAGAGCTCCATACCTGGAAGAATGGGCTCTGTGATGGATGTTACCAGTCAGGACTGAGATCTGGGATTACAATAGATAGTTCCCTTAAATGACATTAGTGCTCAGTAGGAGTGAAAAAGATAAAGGAAACATGAGTAATTATTAGGAAAGGGACAGACATGAAAGCAGAGAAGACCTTATACTACTACAGTATAAATCTCAAATTTGCATGTGTATTGAAGACTGTGTACAGTTGTGGTGTCTCCTGTTTTACATGAAGGAATGAGAACTAGAGCAGGTTGAGAGTTTGCAGTCCATGGTAAGTGGAAGTATGAAATGGCATTTGTGCGTTTGAAGTTTAGGTGAGAGATGACTTGGAGGGTTGATGAGAAAGTTCTGCAAAGTCACAGATGTCATAGGGAGAGTTAGGAGGCATTTGTTGCTTTCTGTAATGCAAGAGGTAGGAGTCATCAGATGACTTGCATGAGGCCATGATTCAAAACAAACACGGGTTTGTGGTTCTTTGTGGATAGTAGAAAGCCTATGAGATTCTGCTGAGGGACATTGTGAAGGGAAGAGACTTACCTAGGTTCAAAAAGTGGTCAGATACCTGCAAGCAACAGTCATTAGTAGTTACTAGAGTGGCAGCCTAGAGTAGGGTTAGGAGCTGAAATCAGCTGGAGGTTGTAGGAAGGTATTTGGAGCCAAGAGTCATTTGTGTGTCTTCAGTTCTTGCTGTTCCCTGAAGCTTCAGGCCAATTTTGGTTTTGTTTTATTTTGTTTTGTTTTGGGTTTTTTTTTTTTTTGTTGTTTTCCCAGGGTATGAGCTCTTAGTTCTTGTCAACCTTCTATCCTCCTGTTCTGATTCTTTAGCAATGAATTGAGGCAAGCAGATTAACAGACCCATAGCAAAGCTCTATAGTCACTCTACCAGAACCAGACATAAAGAATATTTAATCATCTTGTGTGGAGAATGCTGGCCATAACATTTTACAATGCTGATACCATGCAATGAAAAGTTCAAATACTTGTAAGTATGCAAAGTTCTGATCAGATCTCCCGTGGCGTATGATGGCTTTGCATCCTGTTAGGTGAGCACCTAGGGGAGCACTGTCTATGTTGGTCCTGTCTGCAGGCTGCATGACAGCATGTGGCTTGATGGGAAACCAAGGTTGAAAGACTTTTGAGTACTTTGGTCGGCTTTAGGTATTGGTCTACTTCCCCCTTCGGGTGCAGCCTGAGTGAAGTGCGTATTAGCAGTGCTCTTAGACTTCTTCATCCCCAGTGTGGTGGGGCAGAGCTGTGTTTTTTCTGCCACCCTCATCTGTGGAGTTAATTTGCTGTCTGGGTGCATGACATATACATGTGCCCCTAGCTGGGCCCTAGGAGTAGTTCATGCTTGGGTTGCCCAACCACACTGTATGCTGGGTGCCTCATGGCTTGCTCCCCTTGAATTGGTGCTAGCTTCCAAAAGCAACACAGAAGTTACATAGCAGCTCTGCTCCAATGTCTGTCTTATAATATGGAGAAGTTCCTACAAAAATTTTAGTGCTAATGGTCTCATCCTAATGAATACTGTGCTGATCTCTTCTTTTAGCTCTGCCATGAGTCAGATGGTCTTTAAGTGGAACTCCACCTCTTTAAGTGGAAGTCCCACCTTTTCAGGAGTGATTTCCTTCTCTTTGAGAGTGTCACACAGCCAGTGTTAAGAGGAGTGAGTCTGGTGATGTTGGAGAGGAACCTCCTGCCTAAATACTCACCAACCATTTGTAGTTTTGCTGCAAAAATCCCGCAGATGTTACAGGAATTAAGTAAGAACAGTATAATGTATACAGCACCCGCACGAAACCTAGCACTAGATAAAACCAGTTTGTATGGAAGAGTATTTATTTCATCCATGGCTTGTAGAACTTGAAAATTTCCCTGGTTTATCTTTGTACAATTCTTTCAAGCGTGTTATTGCTGATTTTTAATCCTTGAATTTGTCTGTTGTGCACAGAATCAGAGCACTGTGTCAAGATCAGTAAGATATCATGCATTTTTAAAAAAGAAACATCTTTTGGTGCTCATTTACTGATACTATTTGCTCTGCATGCAGACCCTCACATTTGCTAATTCTCATAAACTGTGAAGGTGCTCTGTGTGATTGGAGGACATTCAGACTTCACTTAAAGTCTCTAAATAGTGTATGAATGAAGCCAAATTAGCTAAATAATGCAGTGTTGAGTTTGTAAATAATGAATAAAGTAAAAAGTACTTACATAAGCTTAGCAAAAGTACAAATTAATTCTCTGCTAAAAATGCCTAAAACAAATTGAAGAAAATAAATTGATAATTTTATATTTAAATTAATCTACTGAACATGGGCTTCAAGGAGATTGTTTTGCCAAAAACTTAAAGTCTAAACTGAACTTTTTATATTTTGCAGCAGATAGACTGAAAAAACTTTGAAAAGATTTTTTGTCCCTTAACTCAATCAAAAAATCCCCAACATAGAAAATAAATGTTAGACAAGAAGCAAATACTTAAACCCAAACAAAAGGCTTGTTCCCTAATGAACATTGCAGCTTTATTTCAGTAATTCTGTCAGCTAATTGTGAGCTGGGCAAGTCAGTATTTCCAGTGTGCTGCATGCTTCAAAGCTGCCTCCCTCCTCCTACAGCATACCGATCCACGCTGTAGAGAATGTACCATTTTTCGCAAGAACAAGGTGACATTATGGGAGAGGATGGAAGTGGGATGGAAGCTTGTGGTTGGCAGGAGGGTCTGGCTTCTTTAGTATAAGCATTTGTTTTTTAAAATACATGTGAAAGGGAGAGGAGAGAGTGAGAAAGAAGTAGGGAAAAAAGAGCCTTTGGGGGAGTATCTCTGACAAATATGATTTGCACGTAGGAAAATCTGCTCCATGCAAGCAAGGAGGAAAGATGGGCTTATTCCCTCTGATTTTAGTGATTTAAAGGAGCAATTAAAATAACAGCTTGAAGCTTTGAAGCATCTACATAAAAATGAATTGCTCATATACTATCCATTTCAATTAATTGCCTGCACATATCTCTGGGGCTAGATTACCTTTGACTTGAGTTATTTACCCGACTGTTGTTCAGGAGAGAGAATTTTTCCTAAAGCTCCTATGTTTCACAGTTCGTGCCCTATCAAAGAACATTTCAAAAGATCTCTCAAACTATCAGTCTGCGAATCCTTTCTTATGCATAGAAAGTACAGCCAACTTCTCTTTTCACAAATCTACTCTGGTGCTTCATAGGAGCAGTCTTAATCTAGATTGCCCTTGGTTTTAGGCTAGCAAGCCTCATCAGCCTGTTTACCAGAACATTTTCTGATATCATCTGCTTTTCCGTAGTTCTTACAATCTGCCTGCAGAAGTGATCAGTCCTTCGCAGCTGCAGCAGATTCTCAACAAAGCGTGCACAAAACCTGCTTCACTAATCTGATGCAGCTGCTAAATGCAAGCAGTGTCCTCCTGCAAAGCAATTCAATATGCCTTGGCATACAAAAGTATGTCCTGGTGCCACTTCCATATGCTGCCACTGAGTATTTTCCACTGTTGACAATGCATCTGCATGGATGGTCCTGCAATCACATCACTGATTAGGGAGGGGTCAAATTCCTTTCTTATTCTTGAACTCTGTATAAAAAGGTAGTTGTATGTTAATTTCCACTGATAATCAGTTATGCATTTGTGCACTAATTATATGTGTAAGTTATGCATTAGTGATGGAAAAGATGAACAGAGGGAAGTGTGTAATCCTGTTGGGAGTATAAATGTCTAATTTATTTTGACTTAGCTATTTTTGTATTCTTGATCCCTGCTTGGGATAAAACATTGTAGGCCTTTCTGTACTTTGTTTGACCAATTCTGAAGTAAAGCTGCCAAACCTCTGTTTTAGAGCAACAGAATGCGTTTGAGGATAAACAGTATGCCAGTAACTGATGTGACAGTGTCAACTTCAACAGCCACTGAAATGAATATGGAAAGTCCTCATCTCCTCAGAAGTGCTGTAGGAGTTTGTCTGCCATAACATAGAATCATAGAGTGGTTTGGGTTGGAAAAGACCTTAAGATCATCTAGTTCCACCCCACTGCCTCACCCTAGATGATGTAGCCCAAGGCTCTGTCCAGCGTGGCCTTGAACACTGACAGGGATGGAGCATTCACTGCTTCTTTGGGCAGCCCGTTCCAGTGCCTCACCACCCTCATAGTAAAGAACCTCTTTCTTATATCTAACCTGAACTTGCCATGTTTAAGTTTAAACCGATTACCTCTTGTCCTATTGCTTGTCTCTGATGAAGAGTCCCTCTCCAGAATCCTTGTAGGCCCCCTTCAGATACTGGAACATATGTAACGTACCCCAACTGTAAGAGCAATAACAAATACAAGCTGACTTTCGTAAATTACAGCTATGATTTTCACAATGACATACCTCTTGAAAGCCACATAAACACTGAAGTTGAGCCAGATGAGTCCTGTGAGCTCTCAGTCTGACACACTTTACCCTTGCTTGATTACTGTCACAATATTAGCTGAATAAAAATTAGCTACTAGTAATAATTCATGTTTCATAGAAATCCACATTACATAGTGGGTCATGCATAGTCTTTTCCGTTCTGATAAATCAGGCGCAGATTGATTTAAGCTGACTGCTAATTTTAAAAGGCCGAAATTAGCATGAGAAAGTTTCACAAAATTTTTTAACAAGACTTGCTTAGATTATTTTAGGTTATGACCAGTGGTGCTATTCTGCAGTCATTCAAACTACTTGCCAGATCCCAGTGTGACAATATTTTTGTTTTGTTTGTTCTGGCATAAGACATAACTGGAGTAATGGAATGACACAGCTTGTGCCAAATGATACAAGGGAGATCAGACCCTGTGTGCATGTTCATGTGTCTGTGTGTAGTTACACGTATGACTGTGCCAAGAGAAGGCACTGTGGCTATACACACTGCAGCCATCAGCACTTAAGCTGAATAGTATGACTTGGAGATGTACTGTACAAAATAATGAAGGGTGTACACTCCCAGTGGGATCCCATTAAAATGGAAAAAAATGTAGAAACATACATTACGCTTTTAACAGATAGATAGAGTATTTCCTTGGTCTTGCACACAGATTGATGTGAGCATTAGTTCCACATTCAAGGCTATCAGCTGTACTATTCAGGGATTATTTCCCTAATTCTGAACAGAACCATAATAAAGTGGCATTATGTTCCCTGAGAGTAGGCAGCTGAGTTAGTGTGGAATTTGGTGAAAATGAGGATAAATTGAGGTTCATAACAGAAATTGTTACGTTTATACCCATTGTGAGAAGGCAGGCAGAGATTTCCTTGCTATGATGAATGTTATGTGAAAGGTGAGCAGTGTCTGATGGTGATGTCAAGATGGATCCTACATTGTGTGGTCAGCTGGGTAATGCACTTCTGTGTTGTGCTGTTCTAAATGCTTCAAATCACATCAGTAGTTATAAGCTAGCTTCTGGAAACTTATATATTTCTTTCTGGCTTTGTACATAAGTATCCATGTCTAAATCAAGACCAGAAAATGTGTGTCTTTTCTAGTTGATGTTCTAGTTATGATGCCATAAACATTGCTATTAGTAATAGTTACAGTAATTTTGCACTTTAGCAGTTTTCTGGGTTATAGCATCTCTTTTCTTGTACTTGAAAAGCTTTGTGGAACCTTTTCCTTATAAATCCAGATGCAAAATAAAAGAAAAAAAAACCACCATGATGGTGATATATAACCCAACCAACAGTCAAGATACAAAGTATTTAATTCTTTTGAATTTGCAGCTTATCCCAGTAGGGCTACTATTCATAGGAGTAAATTGGGTAATTGACTGTGCTGCAAGTATCACAGACTGTTTCTAAATACTGGGAAACAGACCTTAATTTTAGTGGTAATTCTTCAGGTCATGGAACTTCAAGATTGAATTTGAGAGCATCTAGGCTCCTGTCAGAGATACAGGATGCTATCAGTTCGTAACTGAAATCATTGTTTCAGGCTGTCAACTTCCAACTGGATAAAATCTAGTGTCAGAAATATTCTGTTTGTGATCCCCAGAGTGAAACTAAGATGCAAACAAGGCCAAGTACTGCAATTGGCCAGTTTGTTTATTATAAAAAGTTAAAAAGATTATTATTATAGTGATAGGACAGATCAGAAAAAAGGATAGAAATTAAGCAAGCATTCAAAGTGCAGAGAGAGAGTCACCACTGTGGATGTAGTGGTGTCCTGAGGGTCCACAGTCATCTTCGGTGGTGGATGTCCTTCAATAATTATTACTTTTTCCTCTTTTATAATGCATTAGAGGGAAGTACCTCTGTTCTTAATGTCACGTACTGCACATTCTGGGTGCATCCAGTTTCGCTGGTCTTGTAGCCAGTTCTTCAACTGTGCATGTCTGTCAGCAATCCTTGTGATAATGGGCAGCAGTTTCTGACACCAGTCCTTGAGATAAGGGATGGTGGAGTCTTAGCTCAGCTCCTCACACCCATCTTCAAGATAACAGACCTCAGCTCCTCACACCAATCTTTGAGACAATGGGCAGTGGAGTCTGATTTCAGTTCAGTCTCTCACACAGCCATGCTTATCAATCTTGCTTCTGTTGTGACCCTCCTCGCCCCCTCCCCCAAGAAAATTTAGTTCCAAGAAAGAAAAGAGTTGATGTTGGTAGGATCTGTTATCCTCTCCTGATCTCTTACACAGGACAACCATTTTCACTTGTCATTTTTGTTTGACTAATGGTCAGGAACTGGGAAAGTAAGTAATAGTTCCCTGTTGGGAACATGTTTTAATGATGTTTCCAGACCAATTTATGTAGATTTGGGATAGTCTGAGAAGCCCTGAGATCTGAAAACTAGACTTCCTTGGAGTTCTCCATTCCCCAGAACTCCAGGTGGGAAATACACAATGACTTTACAGCTGACACTGTTCTCTATTAAAAATGGCTGTGTGACAAATAACCACTGGCTTTTACCCAACCAGCTTTCTTTCCTGGTGGCTGGAGGGTTATCAGGAGTTGCCCAGATGTTGTTACCAAAGTAGAAGTGGCCAGCACACATTGTGACCAACCCACTGGGGTTAAAAGGATGGGGTTAAAAGGGATGACGGTCCTCCAGCAGAGAGGGACACTTGCTCTGTGTTCCATTTTTCACACTTGTTCACAGGGCTGCTTTTATGAGACGTGTGGATGTTTTCTCCTGCCAGAGGATATTTTACTGGGAAATTCTTAGAAAAATGGAAATCAAGATTAAAACTAATTTTCTTGGAATCTGCCTTCTAATTCAATAACCCTGAACGTTATTTCTTTCCTCTGAATATTCACCTAGTCTATAATGCATTTTATAAACTTCTGTTTTTGTTCCTGAATTAGGACCCCTTTGAATTTAACAAAATTGTTGCTTAGCAGTTTTAGATAACTGACTAAACATTCATGTTCAGATTGGGTTGAATCTTCCCTTGAAGTTTTATTAGAGCAACAACTTTGTTTTAAAATAATGACTTAAAAAATTGTGGTGCCTGCCCTTGGGAGTTAAGAGCCAGAGGAAAATTATGATTTTTCTTCACTTTAGCAGAAATTTAAGATACCTTCTTTCTTTTTATATGCTTCCTTTTCTTGAATAAATTTCTTATTCTAGTTCATTAAGGGAGCTGACTACTGAGGAAAAAGGTATTTGCACTGGACATTTTGTGAGTTACGACACTGTGAACCATGTGTTTCCTGACCCTAAGTCCTGAGCAGCGGAAAGGAAAACTCTCTGCATCATAGACATGTGCAAGCAATCTGGCACCGAGAGAAAAATTCCTTCTTCATCTAAGAAAGGAGACTTAAGTACAGTCCCTATCCCTGCCTCCCCAAAACAGGTCACCCCAATACTACTGCAATAGATTGGATGGGATGTGTTTAATATGTATTTTCCAGTGGTTTAGATAAGCTTCTCTGGCAAGCTTTTAGGTGGTATTTCCCTCTGCTCTTCTGAGCTGGGGAGGAGAGCAACTGGAATGAAGCCCTGACCACAGCATGCAGAAAACCAGGCCCTAGTATGCTGACGTTGCAGGCAGGGAGTTCAACCAAAAGGTCTGGGTTCATAATGAGGGCAGGTTTGTTTAGATTCTCTAATATCTTCCCTACATTTGGTGTACTCATTAATGTTTGTAGGGTGGGAAGAGAAATTCTGGGAGAATTTTTATGTGAGGTTTGTTTGTTTCCTTCCCCTTCCTCACTCCCCCCATTGAGCCTAACTGCATAGTTAATTGCATAATTAATATTTGTTTATGCTACTATTGAGTTGCTGCTATTGATTTCTGGCCCAGTCATTAGTGGTCTGGAAGCTGCATATGAGATGGACGTTTTGTTCAGAGATTTTTTGTTGACTTGTGTGCATCCTGCCAATTTTTGCTTTGCGTGACAGTCAAGTCTCTGCTCACAGATGGTCTGAAAAATTATACATATAATTATATATTATATATATTATATATATTATATATATTATACCAACTAAAGGAAAAAAAAATCCAAAAGCACTTTTTACAGTTTTCTCTTTCTAGCTGCACATTGCCATAGACTTTATTTTAACCTTTCCTTTGTGGCAGGGCTCACTGAGAATTTTAAAGATCTGAAAGCTTACTTCTAATAGTTCTTGAAAAGACTTGAGCATTATGCAAAAAAGGTCTGCTATACTCTTCATATTGCTGATAGAGCAGGTTTAGAGTATAGTCGATGTGTGATTAAAGAAATCATGAGATATATATCACTTGAAATGCAGAAATACATCAGTAGGTAAAAATTGCTTTTATGTACCCTGAAGACTAGGAGGCATAGCAGGAACACTGGCAAATTCACTTGGCTGATGTACAAATTCAAAGAAGTATCAGCTGCAGTGTTGCCATTCTTGTTATTACTCATGAAAGATAATTCAAACATTACTGCAGTAAAGTAAAAAAAGTGACTAAGATGTACTAAAACAGTCACAAATATAATTGTTAAGGTAGGCTGTTAAAAAAGGCTTTTCTTTGTCAATTGTTACCCATAGTTCTTTTATATAAGTAAGTCATAGGAAAAAAATCTGCTGTCACATTGCACATTTGTCATGATACTGTGCAGTCTGTAAACACAATTGGCAACAACAGCCTCTGAAATTCAGGATCTATTCTTTTTTAGAGATATATCTAAAAGCATAAGATCTGGGTGGTTTTGCGTAAGACTTCACTGGAAAAATTGGACTAGGAGCTTACACTGCATGCAGGTACCCTAAAATCTAGTACTAGGTTTAACTCTGTGTTTGTTCTCTTGCTGTTGCTGAAAGAAGAAAAGAATAGGATGCTGTCGAGTGGTAATGGAGCAACTGCTGTTTGCAGTTGGGGAAAATGCATCCTAACAAGTGCAGTAGTTTAAAGCTTTAGATGCTCATTCCTGGTGCTTTTACAAAAAACCGGAATGCTAATGCATGCACATGGGTTTTTTTCTATCTTTAGTAGATAAGTGCACAATGGTATTTTTCTCTGAACCTATGTATTTATCATGCCAATATGAAAAATGTCATCTTGTACTGCCGCTGAATTTCAGTAAAAAAAAAAAAAAAAACAAAAAACAAACCCAAACCTCGGACTCTTTGGTGTTTTTTACTTCTAAGACAGGTTATGGATTTTTAATACCACATTGTGTAACTTGCAACTGCATGCATGTTTTCATTGTATAGCAATTTTTAAAGACTTTCTTCCAATTGTGAGATTCTGATATAGTCTCCTGAGAGAACATCCCAAAAGTGTGTGCCAGTTTGCCAGTTTTATCTACTGCAGTAACCCTGTTTTTAAGGATTTTTTAAATCACAATTTTTCTATTTCAAAGAATCCTTTGCATTTAAAGGAATATTTTTGTTCTTTGTGGTATTCATGTTTTAACTATAAATCTCATATGCAATATATAGTAATATAATAATAATTGTCAGATAAACCTCAATGTTATTATTAGGAGTTAGAATAGTGTCTTGGTCGTAAGTATGTTCTCTAGCTACCTCCCTTTTTTTCCCCATCCATTAAACTGAAAGTATTTCACTGGACTGAGATATTTTTAGACTTCTGGATTGAGTTCAAGTTTGCAGCATAGTCATGACATAACTGCTTTATCTCAGTGCTGTATTCTTTAAATTTTTGTGATTAGAAAAAGCCTTTCCAAAGCAAAAGTCATTTAAAAATAGTTTACCACCCTTTCTCTTAAATGTTTTGCAGAAATCGAACAGAGTCAGTATAGCTCTGTGTTACACTATTGTACATCAGCTGGTGCATGTGAATCCATGGGATTTACCTTACTAAGACTATAATCCCTTCACTTGATTTGATAGTCAGATTGTATTTGTGGTGGAGGCTTTAGGCAGAAAAATCAAATACATACTTGGAATTACTTCTGATGTGGGCGGTTACAACAGGGATTTTCAGTGGCATGTTTCTTAGAAAAAATAATTTCATATGTCCCAAGAACCACTGAAAGTGAAATTAAAAGCCTGAAATGCATTGGATACTTGATTTCTTCTGCTTTTTAATAGTCACTTCTTCTGATGCTGTATGAGATTGTAACTGTTTGTGAAACTCAAATCCTGGCATAGTGAATGATTACAAATGCCTCTCTCCTGAACTGAGGTGGCCCAAAGATCATGGCTAGACGTGGTACCTCCTACTTTCAAGTCTCAGACTGTGCACATAGAATCACAGAATTGTTTAGTTTGGAAAAGACCTTTAAGATCATCGAGTCCAACTGTTAACCCAGAACTGCCAAGTTCACCACTAAACCATGTCCTTAAGTGCTATATTTACACATCTTTTAAATACTGCCCGGGATGGTGACTGCATCACTGTCAACAGTTAATTTCTACTCAGTGAGGTTGTTTCCTCTTGTCCTATCACTTGTTACTTGTTATATAGGATCCTCCTTTCAGTTCATTGTAGAAAACAGTAAGGTCCCCCCTGAGCCTTCTCTCCTCCAGACTAAACAACCCCAGTTCCCTTGGCTTCATTATGGTTCTGAATGTGTACATTTGATAATTACAAAAAAAAACCAAAAAAAACCTCACAACAAAAAAACCAGCTGTATTACTGATCAGATATGCTATTCTGTATACAGTGAGTGGGAGTTCATCATCTTTATGCTCCTTTTCATCAAAGTTAATATGGTCTTCTTTTCCAGCTCTGCCATTCTTCGGCTGGCTAGTGTTTCTCAACCTGATATCATAATTAAGGAAATCAATAGGAGAACAGAACCATTGGCAGGTTAGATTTTTTATGCTCTCTGATGTATTTCTTTGAAAATGTGTAAAACTCAATTTCTTGCTTGAGCGTGTATGACCAATAAAGATGGGTATCTTTATTGAGTCATCCAAGCTTATTTAGGTAAATCAAAAAAACCTTTTTTGTAATTAGGTTTTCTTTGCTGCATATATATTGGGAAGGGTTTCCTTTTGTGCTGCATATATTGGAGAGGCCTTTCAGTTTTAATCTGATGAAAACATAACCAAGCCTGCAGTTTATTTATTTATACCCATGTCAGAAAGTAACACTGATGTCTGCCAAGCCTAAGATTTCAGGATTTGGACCACACTGAGACATGAAACTGGCCTACAACTCATGAGCAAATATATCAGAAGAAAGAGGAAAAAAACCAATCCACAAGACATGCATTTGGCATTTCTTTCGATTTTTTGTCTTTTGTCTCATGAACCATGAATGTTCCCCTTCCGCCTCCCTGGGCCTCTGTGGGGTTCGCTGTAACTCCGTCGTAAGCTGGAGTGCAATTTCATCCTGTGTTAGGTGCTAACGAATCTTCAGTGCCTGACTTCAGAGTATTTCAGTCAAACTGACACGTAAAATCTTTTTCTGAAATCGTATATTTTGCTAAGAAAGACACCAGAAATTTGTTGAAGACATGCTTCATAACTTCAAAAAACTTACCCCTAAATCTTGTGAACAGAAATTATTTTTTTCTATAGAGAAACCCTTCAAAATAGCTGTATCATCAAAGATTTCAACAATTTAACTGCTGTGGTCAGGAATTGTGAACTTCTGCATTAATGCAGAAAATCAAAATTCGTAAGTATAAAGTATTAAGTATTAAAGTATAAGTATATTCATAAAGTGTAAGTATAGTTGCTGTTACTAAACTAAGAGGGTTTGACGTCCTGATATAAAGATGAAAACAAATGTGCATCATTTAGTTTCTTTGACATATATGGTGCAAAATTTAACATAATGCAAATGTTCCTCTTGGGTGAGGTGGATTTTAGAGAGGAAATAATGTAAATTGCTGATAGAGTCAGGTTTGCTCAGTAGAAGAAGAAAAAGCAGGGTAGAATTTTGTTGTAGGGACTTCTTAGTAGCTGTTGAGGAGGGGGCCTGTCCTCTGTCTCACGCTGAATGTGATGAGATCCTTGGATCTGGTCCTGAGTGCAGCAGTTCCACACATCCTACCTGCAGGATTAATTTCCTGTGGTTTTTGCTTTATGAATGGGATAGCTGATGATACCTACTACTGAAAAGTGATTTAGACTTTTAGATAAGAAGAGCTATCTATGTACAGGGTATTCTCATAATTTAATCTGGTTTTTTTCTGCAGATGTTGAGATTTATGTCTATTCAGCATCTTTTTTTTAATCCTCAGTGACAGTGGAAGCTATAAAGGTATTAGTTTTGAATATAGTGTACATAAGAAAAACATCTGAAGGTGAAACTAGGTTTTGCATAACATAATCTGAAGACAAGAGTGATTAAATTACATTGAAAGAAGTAATTCACTGAATCTAGCAATGCTGGCAGGTTAACATTGTGTTTGACAGCCTGTGGTAAAAGATCTGCATCACCGTTACATGAAGAAACTTCGTGAAAGCTCTGTATATTAATCTCAACAGATACTGAGGAAAAACATTACCTGAAGGCAGCACTCACTGAAGCAGCTGCCCACTAAAATGATGAATGACTAGAAATACTGCTGATATTTCTCATGTGGAAAGACTGTTTCCCTCAGGAGATAAGCAGGTATTAACCAAGAAGTGTTTCAGGTTATTTCACCTTGGGGTCTGGGTGTTAGCAGTCCCATCCAGAATCCTAATTAAAACACTGCAAAGATTAACGCCCTGCTGGATTGGACCCTTCACCTCTCGTCTTCTGGAACCACAGTGAAGATGAATTTAGAAGAAATCATGCCTACTTACCCACTGATTTAAGTGTAACGTGTGTAGTTAAGCCCAAAAACTGCTCAGTGCCAAGGATATCACACTATGTGAAGGACAGCTCCAAAGCTACCCCTTTTAAAGATTATTTCCACCAGGATTTGCCTCTGGATACCAAGCTAGACAAAATTTCATCTGAGGCTTGGGGAACACAGGCTGGAAAGTTGCTGAGTGGAAAAGAACCTGGAGGTGCTGATTGATGGCTGCTCAACATGAGCCAGCTTGTGCCCAAGCAGCCAAGAAGGACGACAGTATCCTGGCCTGTATCAGCAATAGTGTCGCCAGCAGGGCCAGGGCAGTGATCATCCCCCTGTACTGGGCACTGGTGAGGCTGCACTTCGAATCCTGTGTTCAGTTCTGGGTCCGTCACTACAAGAGAGATATTGAGGTGCTGGAGCAGGTCCAGAGAAGGGCAAGGGAGCTGGTGAGGGGCCTGGAGCACAAGTGTGATGGGGAACAGCTGAGGGAACCTGGAGGGTTTAGTCTGGAGAAGAGAAGGCTCAGGGGGACCTTATCGCTCTCTACAACTGCCTGAAAGGAGGATGGAGCCAGGAGGTGGCTTTCTCTGCTTTCAAGGAAAAGCAATAGGACAAGAGGAAGCTGCTTCAAGCTGCACCAGGGGATGTTTAGACTGGATATTAGGAACAATTTATTCCCCAGAAGGGTGGTCAGGCATTGGAACAGGCTGCCCAGGGCAGTGGTGGAATCACCATGCCCAGAGGTACTTGAAAGATACATAGGTATGGCACTTAGGGACATGATTTAGTGATGGGCTTGGCAGTGCTACATTAACACAAACAGTTCTATGATTCTGTGATTCTATGATTTTGTTAACCTTTCAATCCACCTTGATTATAGCCAAATGGCTAAGAGTGCTTCCAAGTACAGCTCATGGACAGGAATGATACTATGCTAGGGAGTGTATCATCAAAGTTAAAAACTAATCCTAGCCCCAGAATAGGTGGAAAAAGTATATGGGTTATAATAGCGCAGATGCCGAAATGCTAAAAAGTTAACTGGAAATTGGTAGGATGCTTTCCAAGATACACTTTAGAGGTGTGGTGAAACCCTTGTTCCTTGCAGATCAACATCATATCTGAAGCCTTGGCACCCAGTTCTGGTCTATGGGTCAGCACCATTTCTTTTAGCAGCATAGCAGGGTTAAATGACGACAAAATCTCATATTGCAAACTTTGCATAGTCACTTAGTGCAGTGTTCCACACTTACATATGGACAGGCAGGACAGGTGGTGTCTGGCCCAGCAAGGTTCTGGCTGTCTCCTGTTTTATTGCAGTTGGCAAGACAGCTTGAATTTCCTGCTAGACCAGAACCACTGTCACATATTGGAGAAATAGAATTGGAATATTTGGGTTACCGTTTGTCTGCAGCGTAAATAGCAGCAGAGACATGGGTTATCTAAACTGGTGACGTGAATGCGCAGAATCAAATAAGGTTGTATAGTGAACTCCTTGAACTATGCCTAAATAAGTAGGCTATGCATACGGAGTAGTTGCAGTTGTCATGGCGGCTCAGGGTTTTGTTTGGAGTTATATTAGGAGAGAATTAAGTGGGCAGAGAGGGAGTGGAGGAAGTAAGGAGCAGCAGTAAAGCTGATGCATTAGGAGGAATTTTCACTATGAAAGTTGCAGGAAAGACTGATGACACCATCAGTGTTCACTGATGCCTGTTTGGATAGCTTCTGTAGTGGCTTCATCAGATCTTAGTCTGTTGTCATCTCCTGTTCGCATTTCTGTCCCAAAGCCCAAGTGGTTTTGAAAGTCATGAGGAGCAAAACCAGTAGTGGACTTACTTTGCATGTTTCCAATTCTGTATGATGCAGCTGTAACAATAAGTTTATTGGGAAGGGGGGAAAGTTGTGTTTTGTTCAGTCCTTTCCTATGAAAGTTAGAAGAACAAAAATTAACAATGCTCACTGATCTTACTTGTTTGCAGCTGATATTTTTTTCTGAGTTTTGTAAGATCCTGAAATTAATAGCAGTCTTCTGTGCAATTTGAATGTTCTTGAGTACCTCTTCTTTTACATGTTGTCACCTTCTGGTTAATGAAAAGGTCTACTCAGTGACTGTAAGAACTACTGAGATTTCTGTTGCTTTCACCTTCAATATTCCCTAACTTTTTCTTTAGATTTCTGACACAATTTCCTTACATTGGGAATGATGGAGTCCAGCACTTTAAATGGTGGGGGGTTTTAGCTGTTGCTGTACTGACTGGAAGGGAGCTGACATACCAGTTTTCAACAGATCTACTGATATCTATGTATGAGTAACTTACACAGTCTTCTGATGTATAAGTGAATAAATAAAAAAATGGGGTCTATTGTCTATAATTTTAATGAAAAATTTGTGTATATAAATCCAGTTAAGCGTATCTAATGAATAATAGCAGTTATTAAATAACTTCTAATTTTTAGACAAATCTAATTAATCTGTGCCTGTTGGGCATTTTAATGATAAGGATGGTAACAATATCTACCTCATGCTGACAGTCCTGACTCCAGCTTCAGTTACAAGTCAGTTCAGGACTGAAACACTAACAGCTGCATTCTAAGCACTACCATGCAACAGGTTCACACTTTGCAGTGTCTTCTGGTGGTAAACCTGGAGAATTATAGAATCATAGAATGGCTTAGCTCGGAAAGGACCTTAAGACCACCCATTTCCAGCCCCCTGCCATGAACAGGTACACATTCCACTAGACCAGGTTGCTCCAAGCTCTGTCCAGCCTGGCCTTGAGCACTGCCAGGGATGGGGCAGTCACAGCTTCTCTGAGCAACCTGTGCCAGGACCTCAGTGCTCCCACAGTGAAGATTTTCTTCCTTATATCCCACCTAAATCTCCCCTGCAGCTGTCAATGATGACTTGTACACCTCTGTCTTCATGAAGGGTAGTTCTTCATCTCTTGTAGTGCATCTCCAGCATTGCCTAGAAGATTGTCACTAGTTTTTGGAGTATGGTCAATCCCTTTGTCCTGAACTGGTCCATGTCCCTTCCATGGCTGCTGAGTGTTGAAAACCATGTCAATAAGGCCTTTAGTGGCATGATTTAGTGGTGGACTTGGCAATACCGGGGGTAACAGTTGGACTTAATGATTTTAAAGGTCTTTTCCAACCTAAATGGTTCTATGATTTGCTTGGAAATAGCATGGTAGATTGTAAAAGAGGTACAGAGACAGATGCATTTTTTTCTGAACATGACAAGTCCCATTACGTTTGTCCTGCTCCAGCCTCAGTTGCCTCAAGAAGGTCCAAGGAACCCATGTATTATTTTCTAGCATTGCTGGCTCTGGTTTAAGGCCTAACTCCACTGAGCTGCTCTCAGAGCCACTCAGTCTGGAGCCTGCCTGAGGTCTGCTGTTACTGAAAACAAGTCCTGAGGAAAAAGCTTGAGGTAAATCCAGACATCCAAATGGAAGGACACTAAGCCAGTGTACAGAGAATATTGGATATTCCAACCCAATCCATTTCTACAAGAAAATCTCATAAGCATGATTTTCTTCAGAATCAACCTGCAGATTGAAGTCTTGGACAGTGAGTGTTTCTTCAGGACTTTTGGATTCTTTTTTGTTCCTATAAAGAGTAATAAATTCTATGGGGTTTTTTTGTGAAGAAAGAAGAAAACACATCCTGGCTGAGTTGTTTGGTATTTAAAAACAAGGTCAAAATGAAGTTAAAAGATCTGCAGTTTTATTAAAAAAAAACGTATTTCACGAATTCAGTTATTTATTGAAGTCTTGTACCTGAAGATGTACAATGAATCACCTACTTGGAGTTAAATTCACTTGTGTGTCTGTGTTCAGCCTCCTCCTAGAGAAATGTTATGGTCTAAATATGTGGTCAATGGGGTGGGTGAGAAACTGGCTGATATGCTGCAGCAGAGGATGGTGGCAAATAGCTGCTTTTCAAACTGGCAGCCTATCACTAGTGGAGTCCCCCAGGGATCAATATTGGGCTCACTGCTGTTCAGTATCTTTGTAAGTTATCTGAAAGACGGGATCAAATGTAACCTGACCAAGTCTGCCAACAGTACCAAACTGAGTGGGGAAGTGGACACATTGGAAAGGAGAGCCACCCTGCAGAATGACCTGGATGGGCTGGAAGAGTGGGGTAGTAAGAACCCAAGTTCTTGTTCAGCAAGGACAAGTGTAAACTCTTGGCACCCAGGAAAACATACTTCAGGACTGCAGCAAAGGCTGAGATCTGCCTGGCTGAGAACAGCTCTGTGGAAAAGGAGCTGGAGCTCCTGGTTGACAAGCTTAACAGGAGTGAACAGTTCGCAGCTGTGGCAAAGAAACCCAATAGAATGCTGGGGAACATCAACAAGGGCATCAGCAGCAGAGATAAAGATGTCATTATCCCACTCTACTCAATGCTTCTCAGGCCACACCTGGAATACCAGGCTCAGTTTTAGTCCCTGCTATACAAAAAAGATGTGGATGGGATGGGGAGGGTCCAGAGAAAGGCCAGAAGAAGGACCAGGGAGACGTATTAGGAATGGTTGAGAGAAATTGTTTTGTTCAGCTTTGACAAAAGGAGGCTCGGGGGAGACTTTATCACTATGTTTCAGTATTTAAAGGGTGGCTACAAAGAAGGTGGAGGCACTTTTTTACAGAGTCACATGGAAAAGAGGAGAGGTGATGGGCGCAAGTTACTCCTGGGGAGATTCAGGTTGGATACAAGAGGAAAAATCTTCACAGGGAGAACAAACAGCCTTTGGAATAATCTCCCCAGTGACGTAGTGGATTCCCCAATGTTGGATATTTTTAAGATTCAGCTGGACAGAGAACTGCCATCTTGTCTAGACCGTGTTTTTGCCAAAAGCGGTTGGACCAGATGATCCTTTCCAACCTGGTATCCTATGATTCTTTTCTTACAAAACTGGAGATCTCCCTTTACTCAAGACATCAACATTATGTACTGACAATGTGGATCTGAGTGAACATGTTGATTGTTCTCCACAACAAGCTAATTACTGCTTAAAAATTGATGAAATTCTGAGGACCATAGATGTTTGCTGAAGTGATCACTGGAGGTTTTCCCTTTTCCTTTCTTGCTCTTTTTACTCTTTTTGCGGCTAACTGAAAACTGTCTCTGTAGGCTTTTTTCTATTTTCCTTCCAGCTTACTGAAACACCTTTTCCTGAATATTGCTTTGATAAAAACTCCACTGCTTTAATATGTAATTTTCATTGCAACTTTCATTGCTGCTATTAAGCGGCTAATTGAACAGTTTATAATGTGTATGCCTAATTGCTTCTGTGAGAGGTTAACTGTGGAAGGCATAGAAAATTAACACACAAAACGTTGCCTATGTTAACTTTTACTGAGTAAGGCCTCAGAGATTTTGTTTACCTTGCTGTTTATGATCAGTGAAACTCCAGAAGATGTTTTAATATGAAACTTCCTTTGATACTGAATTTTAGATACCAACAGTGTAGTATGCTATAGGTTAAAAAGCTTCCATGAAACAGAAGTAAGAAAATACATTTAGGGTTTGGGGTCCAATCTGCAGTAAAAAAATGTAAAAATACAGTTAAACTTGTGTTTTCCTGATGATCATTCAAAAAATATAGAGAAACAATTTGGGTTTTTTGGATTGCCTTCAATGAAAATAGAGCAAAACTGCTACTGGACTCTTAAGAATGAGTTTTTCACAGAATAAATAGAAGTTCTGTCTGCTTTTGCTATCTATAGTAATACACAGGTTTTTGAACAGCTTTTATGCCAAAAAAATAGTAAAGTACTGGTAAAATAGAAGGGTGTTTCCAGTTGTTCCTTGGACTGTGCACTGAGTGAAATGGAAAGCAGCACAATGTAAGATCAAATCTAACAGAAACTTAGAAAATTGTAGACTTGTAAAGTATATCTTCAGTTAACTTTTTTTTTAATTGGCGATTTTATAAATTAATTTTATTATTCTTAATGTAATAATTATCGTACAGATGTTATCTGTGATAGAACTAGAGCAGAATGAGATGAGAAAGAAGCAATAATATGAATGAAGGAAAAAACTGTCTTGCTTGTTTTTAAAACTGAGTTTACATTGTAGAGTAAAAAAAAAAGTTGTATTTACAAGATGTGTAGGGAAAGGTTGTAGTTGGCAACTCTGTTTTCAGGCAGCAGGGGTTGTAAATGTGTTCTCTGCATACCTTCTCACTTTGTTGTCACCCAGTGCTAAAATAAAAAGCTTATTTGAACAGTGTCTGTTGACTGTATAATACTGCTGCTACAAGGAGCATTTCTTGTGTTGACATTCTTCTCTTGTCTGTTTAAACTGCTACCCTCCCCTATTTCTTTACCTTCTGAAATTTACCTCTTTCCACTTCCTAAATCCTGTTCACTTTCCTTCTGTCATCTGCTTGATGACAGGCCCTGTACATTTTTGGGCTTGTCCTGGTTTTTATTGTTATACTCTTCTATACTGAAGGGAGACCTTGATGTTAATGATGCGCGCAAATATTCTTCATGTTTCTAAAACTGAATGCTGACCCAGGGAAGTGTCTGTGTTAGTTATGATGTGCAAAGCTGTATTCTACAGATATTGCAGAATTTCAGCAGTCCAAATGGTCATATTTGTAAGTCTATATAGGCATCTTTTATTGCACATAAATGTTCTATGAACTTCCAGTTTACCACTGTTGTTCATACTGTGTTTGAATTTTTTCTACCTCCATTAACTTTAACGTGTGCTTTTTCCACACAGGATTTAACAATTCTGAACGCACATGCGACAAAGAGTTTATAATACGGAGAGCAGCCACAAATCGCGTCCTAAATGTCTTGCGCCACTGGGTCTCCAAGCATTCTCAGGTATCCTGTTGCACTCTTCTCCTTTCCAGCTGTAATACATTTATGTTCTCCCTACTAAATATTTTAAGCTGCTGTATAGTGTTGTGGAGGTCAAACAGTCTGAAAAGTCAGTGCTCTGAAGGTGATACGGAGAATTTAGCTTGTAAAAACATGCTGTTAAGCAAGTGACGATGCTTAAGGATGCTAAGCCAGGCTGGTTAAGCATCTAGCCTTTGCAGATATCTAGTTACAACATTATTCCTGGTAATACTCCATGTGAATGCTTTACTGTTATAACATGTGTTGAAATACATAACGGACAGGTTGAACTAATCTTTCAGATTTTAGGTGTTCATGCTATTGGCAGCTTAGTTCAGTTACTCTGACCATGTTAAAATACTGGTGTTTGCATACAGGTATTTATTTGTTATGAAATACGGGAAGAGTCACCAGACCTTCATGTTGGTCCCTCTACAACCATGACAGGGCTGTGGGTCTGATACATCATCATAAAGCTGTTTTGGCAGAGGAGGGTGGGGGAAGAAATCTGAGGAGCTAGCAGAATTTCATAGATAGAAATGTCCTTTAAGGTGCAGGTGAGAAGAAGGTTGGAAGGTCAGAAGGATGAAGGGAGGGAGGGAGGAAGGTCAGGGAGGGAAGGAAGGAGGGAGGAAAGGAGTAAGGGAGTGAGGCAGGAAGGGACCTTGGAAGGAAGGCAGGAAGGTAGGAAGGCAGGCAGGAAGGAACGAACGAGGTAGGAAAGAGGGAGGGAAGGAAGGAAGGAAGGGAGGGAGAAAGGGGGGAAGGAGGGAGGGAAGGAAAGAGAGAGGAAGGGAGGAGAGAAGGAGGGAGGGACAGAGGGAGGAAGGAAGGAGGAAAGAAAAGAAGAAAAAAGGGAGAGAAAGAGAAAGCACACTGGAAGCAAATGAAAGATTTTTGTATGCCTTGGATGGATGTGAACTTCATGGCAATTATACTGATTTGACACTATATTATAATAATCATGAACACTTGGTCTAAAAAGGTTTTATTGCACAGCTAACTGCAGCAATGTCAAACTGTCCTCTGTCAAACACAATCTCCTTTTTTCCGTGTAATGGGTGTAATTTTCATAGAGGTTAACTTTGCTAGGTAATGAAGTCAGTAAGAAATGCGTAAATGTGAAAATTTGTGTTGTGATTGTGAAATTGGTTGCATTTGAAAAGCTGAACAGTCCAGCAGAGATTAATAAAACCTCTCTTGCTATCATGGGAATGATTGAACATTTAGAGTTATTGGAAACAGCCAATGTACACCAAGTTTTCTTTGACCTTGTTAATTGAAAATCATTGCATGGCAAAATCATGAGCTGTAATGGAAACATAAGTCTGCTCTTATTATTCTCTGTTATGATAGTGTACAGTACATGCTTAACATGTCCCTGCCACAGTAAGTAATTGCTAGGAGTTGAGATTCTGTACTAACTAAAAGATAGTTAATTAATGTAATTGTGAAAACATTAGGAGTCATCAGAATTTGTCTATATTAAGCAACTGTCTACAACTACTTAGGTGGAACATTACATTGCAGACGTGACCCTGACGGAGATGTGATGATTCTTTATCATAAACACAGAGTAACTGTGAAGAGTGCAAGCACACTCTGTCATTGTAGCAATTTAACAAAAATACACTTTCTCTCCTTAAAAATACAAGTGTTCTCTTTTTCCATTTCAAAAGTACCCATGATAGGCAGATATAATATTGTCCTGGATACTTTTGAACTTACTTTTGCAGAATGTTTACAATTAGTAGTCTTTTAAAAATATTAAGAGAACAAAGGTAATGAGTAATAGTTCAACACTGGGCATCTTCAAAGTGGAAGCTAACACCTGGACTCCCAAGTCTCTTACTGCCTTCTATTTTTTTCCATAGCAAGGGTGGCAGATTTTGGTTCCCTAGCAATCTTAATCCAGTATTCCAATATAGCAGATATTTTAAAATGCAAGGCCTTTGGCACAGAAAATAGCAAACACTACAGCAACAGAGCATGTAATCAGCTTTTTGTATTGTTTACTAGTGAGACTAAGGAAAGAAAAAGGACAGAAGACCTAAGCAAAACATACACGACTGACTAGGTTCTACCAAAAAAATATGGGACTACTTTAAGGAAGACAAGTAAAGAATTGCTGTCTGGCTAACTATTATTAAATACTGGAAGTAAAGATACATAGTTCTGGGAGAGCAGTAGCTCAGAGCCTCATTTTATAGTAACAACACAAACTGCAAGCCAGAGAGTCCTTAGCTACCAGTGTCTGGTGAAGAAATGCTTATTAGATTTCCAAAGTGTCAAAAAAATATAAATATAAAAAATTCGATGAGATCAACAGAACTGCCCAAAACTTTACTGCATTTTAAGATATTTGGATCATTCTCTGGCCACTTAACAACCTGGCCTAAAGGAAGGTGTCCCTGCCTAAAGCAGGGGGTTGGAACCGGATGAGCCTTAAGGTCCCTTCCAGTCTAAACCATTCTATGGTTCAGTGAGTCTATGATTGGTACATTTGAGACATTCTTTATCTTCATCAGCAGCCAAGAGCAGGTTTTATTCCCTGAACAAAAAAAAACCAAAACCAAACCAAACAAAGCAACCAACCAACAACAAACAAAAAAAGCCTGAAACAAAAACCCCACAAACCCAAAATAAGGTGTTCTTTGAAAAATAAACATACAATTCTGTATGCTTTGCTGATACTGTTTTCTCTCCACTTAGCTTGAATTTGCTTTTGCTGTAAAAACTTCCAGAACCAAACAGGCAATTTCTGCCCTCTGGGGGAGCAGCTTCTCCCACTGTGGTAAACTGTACTCCTTGTGGTGTGCCTGAGATCCATGTGGTCATTGCTACCATGCACTACTGTAGAAGGTGACCTACTGAACACATTTTTTTCAGCCAAAATGCCGTTTCCTTGTTATTAGATGTAAAGAGAAACTAAGACATAAGATGGGGATTTCTTTATTCTCTTTATACGATGTAAGGTGCTACTGAAGACATGCTGCTTAACACTGCAGCATGTGAGTAATTCTGCATCATAGTGAACTCTGTTTTGGTGCTGTCAAATCCACCAGTGACAGCCAATTCTCCACAAGTTATTTGTCTGCCTGAATTATTTTACAGATTCATTGTGCTGTACTGCCCAGAGCACAGTCCCGTGAGAGTGTACCATGTTCAGAAATGTATGCAACATAAAAAGCCTAACCTATTTAAAAAGTGCTTTTACATATATCATCCCACTTAGTTATTCCCTACCCTCCATCACTCCCTCTGGATCCCTTTGGCATGCTTCAGTGTGCTGCTCTCAAGTGTGTAATAACATGGGCCAGTGTCAGTGGATGAACTGAGGGGCAGAGGAATGGTCCAAATAAATGGTTCAGAGCCTTGTGTTTACTCACTTTTCTCTAGGAAATCCTTGGCCAGGGTTTGTAGGATCTTCTTCTGCTAGGTTATGGAATTAATTAGCTTCCTCCAGTATCTTGCAATTGTGTCAAAACCACAGTTATATATGGTTTAGGGTTGGGGTTTTTTTAAAGCACATGTTTTTTAAAATTTACTGAGTGTGAACAGTATTTAACATGTAAACTTGTCTGTGGCTAAAACCCAGAAAACCCAGAATCATTGAAATTAACAATTCAGCCTATCAGTGAGGATGTGCCTTCATATCATGGTTTTGTTACCTTGAAATCATACTAAACAATGCTTAGGAAAAAGGCTCATTTTTAAAACTGGAGTCATACTCTGTGGGAGCCTCACTTAAATTCCAAGTAAATATATAGTGGTAATGCCAGATCTGCAGCCCTTTCAGGAGGGCAGAATGAATTAAATAATGACTCCAGGTTCTCCGAAGTGCACAGTTAAAAATTTTGGGAAAAAAAAATAACCATCCTCACAGAATATGATACATACTACGTACCTTTTGTTTTTACCCAACTGAGCAAGAGGAATCAAACCTGTATTGCTCATCAGCCAAAACCTGCATAGCGTAGAAGATGGCTCTTTTAGGTTTTCCAGGTTTTTTATTTGCATGTTTTGTTAATTCCTTATCCCTCCTCTTTTTCTCCCTATTTTGTCTCTTCTATTCAGCCACCTGCAAGCCAACAAAGCTCTTTTTTTTTTTTGTCCAAAAAAAAAAATAATATCAGAATGTTTACAGTTCATTTTAAAATGTAATTGAGACAAACAGAGTAAGACCTTCCTGTTGTAAACAATGAAAACACAAATGACGAGGCAGACAGTCATTGTGAAGACAGGAGTGTTGATGGAACAGAAAGGGTTTGTGAGGATAAAACTCCCACTGACTCCTGCAGAGATGGAAAAATAGGAAGGGAAAAGAAGCCAAAAGGAGAAAGTCTCTGATTTTCATTATCCTAGTGAGGTCTTGCAGCCTCCTTTCCTTTGCTTAATAATACTTTCTTGTCTTTTATGTAAACAATTTTGTTACAAAATTGAGCTTTCTCCTTCTGAGGCAAGCAGATTGAAAGGGAGCTTGTCCAAGGAGAAAGCTTTCACATATGCTGATGAAGAAAGAGAAGCTGGCTGCTCCATACTTCCCAGTTTTGAGTGCCAGCTGGGTGCTTGTTCCTGTTGGCTTCTTTGAAGATCTCAGCTGGAATGAATTGGCAAATCTTAACTCTCTTACAAACTAGATGGCTGCCAGACAGTGAGTTACGGAGTTGCCACAAGACTTGAGGAGCAGACCATGGGTTGAGTTTGAGAGTACTAGTCATGATCTCGATGCCTGTCTTGTTTCAGATGAGAAATAATCTACTACCAGTCATTTTCTTGTTCATGCTGACAAAGCTGTCTCAGGTTTTCGACAGAAGGTTTTGCAGACGTAGTTAGTGGTAGCACTTGGGGATTATGTAGGACACCTGCATACTGAGAGTTGTCCAGGCAAACATGATTTCAGTTAGTTAAAAATAGTTCTAGTGCATATGAATTGGCCAATTCCATTTTGTACATTTGAATAAAAACAGATAAAAAATTCCTTTCACTTGGCGTATGCTTAAAGGCATAAAGTAATGAAAAAGCCAGGCTGAATGGAGCAACCTGGTCTAGTAGAAGGTGTTGCTGTCCATGGCAGGGGGTTGGAACTGGATGAGCTTTAAGGTCCCTTCCAACCCAAACCATGATTCTGTGATTCTATGAATATGATGCCTGGCAAAGTTACAGTGTTTACTGTAGAAATCTGAACAAATTATGCCACACTTGCTGTATGATAGCAAGATGTGCTGTATTTTAACTGTATTTCAAATAAATCCCTAGGATCTGTGGCCTGTGCCTTAAAACAGCAAAATAATTTCTGGAGTCCTTTCTGGAATAAACAGACATCATGATACAAATTGTGAACAGAAGAAAAAAGAGAGGTTTCCCCAGAGAGGCAGAGCAAGGGAATAGTGAGTGAACCTTCCAATGTGCCCTTGGTCACTTAGCGGAGAAATCCATTTTTCACAAACTTATGCCCTTTGCAGAATACAGTTATGCTTTGAGTAGTAATGCACTTAATTGCTGCTGTGCTCTGCCTGGACGTTGCAGAAGTGTAATGGTTTGCTATACCATGACCCTTCAGGGAATGTGATTCACCCCCAGAACAGTAGCCAAGCTTACAGTCAGTCAAACTAATTAGGAGTACTCTGCATCCGCTTCTGCTGGAGCCTGACAGGTCCTTCTTCACTGAGGTCTTTCTGAAAAGCTCCTGAATGTACTACATCCAAGGTCTTGCAGGCAGAGATGTCGTATTTCTTATCTGCCCTGAACACTTCAGTCTGATCATACATAATGGCTAGATTCTTAACTACAGGGTTACACAGTGCTTGGATAAGGAGAGGTTTGTATTGTATGTGCCAAGAGTTATACTCAGTTGTGCTGTTAAAGTAGCTTGTACTTTTAACCTGTTTATATTCCATCAGGAGTGACAAGCTAATGCTGATACTATAGAAACAGGACTTGGACTCATCCCCAAATGATGACTGTCTCTTTGTACTTGAAACTAGCTGAAAGACAAAGCTGTTATTCTTTGCTTGCTTCTTGAAGAAAGCCAGACTTACTTTGAGTCCAGGGATAAATTTTCCTGATAGCCAGTTATAGTATCTTTTCCCTCTGCCGCCTTCTTCGGTAAATGTTTTGTGGCCAGTGAATTTATAAACATTTCCCTCAGCACAATTGGATGTGATGGCTGAAGTGTGCTTTTATGCTGGAAAATTAAATACTGTTGTAGGGGACTGCAACATTGGAGTAAATTCAGTTAACTCTGATAGAGTTTGATCTGCTGTGCATGAGATTAAAAACCACTCCACTGATGCCATTGAAATAATTATCTGTTTACACTTCGGCAAGACAGCAGAGATATTAAAGTCATAGGGCAAACCCTAGCTATTTAAAAATGTTCCAGATTCCTTGTGAACAGTCCTCTAGTAATCTCTCTCCCCTCCTGCGCCTTCTTTCCCTCCCTCCAGTGTTTTCTGTAGTTCTTATAACTTACAAACTCAAACATAAATTAGGTTCTCAGGTTTTAGCTCCCTTTTATTTGTCTGTGTTATTCAGTGTTTCCTCACATTGTTTAAATGAAGAATGTTTGCTCTCACTTAGGAAGATTTAAAGAAAGAGGGGAGGAAAATCTTTCGGGGTTTCACTGAGCCCATGGCAAAACTTGAAAATTACATTCTATTATATTGTATAAACCACCAACAGCAAACCTACATACTTCTAGTTGTACCTCACCAGCATAGCTAAATTTTCTTTTTCTTGCTTTCTGCTGCCTCTGCTGCAGTCTCTTTTCTTCTGGCCAGTGACCTCAAATCCATCATTCCCTCTTTCTTAACTTTTTTTTTCCTCTGCTGGAATAAGATGCTTCTGAAGCATTTCTCATACTGCAGCACAGCTTTTTTAGCTTCTCCTGGCAAGGAAGTGTGCTTATACATATAAAGAGAACGTTGCTGTCTAATGCTGTGCATGAGAGAGGTCAACAGGCTGGTTATGAGTCTACTTAAAATGTAATCATGAAGACTTTGGTGCACTGTAGTTACAAAGGAGGCTTTTGCTTTCATAGTGCAGGAGCATATTAGCAAAATTAATACACTTCTGTCTGTTGCTGCAGACTTCTACACCTGGAAACTTCATTAAGTGGTACAGAATATGGTCCGCACTGCTTTTGATCGGTTAGGAACAGCACACATCCTATTCTTACCCTAGGCGTCTGCGAGGCAGACTTCTTATTTAACTCATCAGCTGTCATTTTTTTCTATATCTGCACATTTACAGTGGCAGGTAAAGAATTTACCGAACATTTGACCTAACATGCTAAATGGGGATGTTAGAGTTGGATACCTTTTCTGTTCATTTATGATACTTTTGTAGCACAACTAGCAAAAATATCAAACTTCTTTTTTGTAGTGTTCACCATCAAGCTTTAGGGTAGACAGTGCTGATATTAATTACACTTGCTGCTTAAGCTTGTGCAGACTCAAGGTTTCTCCTTCAGCTAAATTTTGATAGTTTTGTATTCCAAATGTTTTTCTTTTTGAAATCACTGGAGCAAACAGTACTCTCATGTGCTTCGGTCTCATTCCTCATGCTTTCAGTAATGAAATATTTCCAATTACCGTACCCGAAACAAACACAATAAAAATCTCTGTCTTCTTTTTTCAAACAGGCTAAAACATTTCCTAGGAGAGTCATTTTGGACTATGGCTATAGAAAATGTGTTTCATAAAACAAACACAGTGCAGTACCCGGAACTATTTCTTGCTTGGCTTTGAGGGCTATACCTGATAACCCATCCAAAGCCTGATACTGCACAGTTTCCTGTTCTCCAGTATTCTCTAATACGGACAAATATCACAAAAAAATGTAAGACACATATCTTGGTTTCAAAATATGAATTAGCTGTTGTCAAGGTGAGAAGGCTTGAAGAATGAAAAGGGGATGCTTGTAACAGGAGAGAAGTGCCCAGGGTGTTGCTGACATGAGCATTTTGAGTTGACATGTCACAGTATGGCTGTGACACCACCTTCTTTAATGAGCATAGATCCTTCTCCTCTTAAGCATTTCATCACTTTCCCAAAACAAGCATCACTTTGTGACTTGGGGTGAGCTCTGATGCTCACACATCCCCTGCATTGAAGCCAGTGGTGTGAGTACATGTGTCTTCAACAGGGGTGGTTCTCCCCAGAGGCATGCATCTCCAGGGATTCTGTCAGTACAGGAGCCTGTCGCAACAGAAGCATTGTAGCTGGTTCTTCAGGAAAATGAAGTACACAGCTCTTGCACAGAGGAGCCAAGTATTTCCCATTTTCAGTAATTTCATGGCTTGTGTTCCCATGGAAACAAGCAGAAGCTCACCACAAACGTTGTCCTGCTTTAAAGTAACTGTGGGTTATGAAGGAAGATCTGTGATGCACTAGATCAGTGAAGGTTTGGATTTAGCTTACTTACTGAAATGCTAGCTTTGAGCCAGATAGAAGCAATTTTGGAGTCTACTCCAAGACTTGCCAGCAAGTTCTCACCTTAAAGCTTGTATGTTGTTCTATTCTTTGGTTTTCTTACCAACAGGAGTGATTCTAGGAGACCTTGTAACAGTTTTCCAGCATGTAAAAGTTGCTGACAAGAAAACTGGAGAGGGGCTTTTGACAAGGGCCTGTAGGGACAGAACAAGGGGAAATGGTTTTAACCTGACAGAGGGGAGATTGAGATGAGCTCTTAGGCAGTTCTTCCCTGTGAGGGTGGTGAGGCCCCGGCACAGGGTGCCCAGAGAAGCTGTGGCTGCCCCATCCCTGGCAGTGTTCAAGGCCAGGTTGGATGGGGCTTGGAGCAACCTGGTCTAGTGGAACGTGTCCCTGCCTGTGGCAGGGGCTGGAACTGGATGAGCTTTAAGGTCCTTTCCAACACAAACCAGTCTGGGACTCCATGATTCTGTGGTTGTTCTGACTAGTGGTCTTCAACTGCAGTCCTGTGTGATGCATCAGTCTGCCTCAAAAGGAATTAAAATGCCAAAGTTAAGTGCAGTGCCAGAGAGCACTACTCTGATTTATCAAGCTGATCAGGTTTATCAGGTTTAGTATTTCACTACACACAACAAAAAACAGACCATTACAAAATGGTATCTGGTAAAAATACCGGAGTGGGAGGCAAAAAACCAGAGAAACCCAGGAAAACAGTGAAAAAAAACCCAAAAACCAGAACCAAAATAAATCACAGTATCTAGCTTCAGTAGGCAGTGGTCTCAGTATTGCAGGTAAACATTTTTTCTGCTTTTATAGTCATCACAGAATAAGAGAGCAAGATGTTTTGTGGGTATTGGTGAGATGGCAGTTCTTACTGCAGAAGACAAAGATTAAGTGATTTCCCCATTTCTACACACAAGATAAAGGTTGGAAAATGAGATAAATTACAGCCTTTCAGGGCTCATACCTCTGTGGCCTGTTCATTGCAACAGCTTTCCAGTTTTCTTTAAATAGTTTCAAAACTTACAGGGAAAAAGAAAAAAAAAAGGCAAAATGCACAGGAGTATATGCTTTCAGTTTTTTGATCAATATTGTTCAGACAAAAGGGAGTAAAATTGTTTCCCTTTGTAGGATTTTGAGCTGAACAATGAGCTGAAAATGAATGTGTTAAATCTGCTGGAAGAAGTTTTGAGAGACCCTGACCTTTTGCCACAAGAAAGAAAAGCTACTGCAAATATACTGAGGTGAGTAAGTTTCTAATAATTTAGTGTGTTAACTACAACATATGAAATAGTTAGGGGATCATGTATCATTGAATACACAGGGTTTGGTTTTTCTCCAGAGTATTTAATTTTAAAGTATTTTATTAGCTATAAAGAGGGTTTTATTTGCTGTAAAACAGAGAGTGTTTTAAGATTTGGTCATAAAAGTACTGTTTTAGAAAACTCTGCTGCAGAACAGCTGGCAGCCATGGGTTCAGTCTGCTAAGCTCATGAGAGAGTGATGATAGCCTAGCATGTTAGGATGTCATGACATCCTAACAAGACCATGTTTGCACTCTCCTTTGTGTTGACACTGTGTCCAGAGTTCTTTGGGTAGCTTACAGAGAAGAATTCTTGTTTAATTAATGCCATGAAATAGAAGACCTTTAAGCTTCTGCATAACTAGGACTATTTAAATTAGGACAGAACACCTTATTTCATTACTTAGGATTGATATTACAAAGGTGAGTGTCCAGTCATGCCAAAAAGACAAATCTTTATATGTATTTTTCAGTGAAAATTATTCCATCTACTAATTGCAAATATTTTAGAGACACTGATTTTCATGCAAATTGTTCCACATTACTAAGGAGCAGTAAACATTTAAAGACTAATCAGTTATTAAAATATTATTTAAAAACACAAATGAATCTATGATATGCATTGTAGTATATATGTAAGTATTCTGAAGGAAAAAAACTAAGGGTGCAGTAGATGCAGTGTATCTGAATTTTCAAAGATCACTTAACAGGTTTCTCCACCAGATACTTAGATGAAAAACAGTGAGGGGAAACATTTTCAATTGTGGAGGAAAAAGTCAAAGGATAAGAAACAAAGATAAGTTCTTAATAAAAGCACTTAATCTCAATGGGATCCTACCTAATTTTCACTTAAATAAAAATAAACCTCCATTTTAGTAATACTGCATGTGCTGTTATTCCAGGTAAAAATAGTGAGTTTTTTTTCTTGTATTTGATGAAAGAAACAGCAAGCAAGAAGAGCAAAAAGGGTCAGTATAATGTGTTTTATTAATACGTGTGACAGCAAAGGTTCTGTCAGCTCACAGTTGGGGAAAATTACCTTAAGACCTTTAGCTTCTTAAAAATCATGAGAAAATAAACCTGGCTTGGCTGTTCTGCAGAGTAATGGAATAAATGCATGGAACCTTGGTAATTATGTGTAAACTCTGAGTTGCCCCCATTTGCATCCTTTTACTGCTATTCTATGAAATGGTAGGTATTGGTTGTCCTCTCTTCTCTTCTAGCACTTATTACTACCTGAGCACACTCTATAGTGAATACAGTTAATCAGATATTTACATTAAATAGTTTTTAGAATTTTTCAAACATTCAGACTGAATTTTTGACCATACTGTGAATTTTTGCACTATATTCTTTTTTTCTTTTTTTTTTTTTTTTTGGGGGGGGTGTGGGGGGTGGAGCAGGGGTGTGAAATCTATGAGAACAAAAAAATCTGAAAAAAAATTACATTTTTAAAAACTGAGAAATGAGGCAAATAAAAAGCAAAGGGAAGAAGTGAAATGAAACAATACTCAAAACTTTAGTAAAAATGAAAAAATGTATGTACACAAATTCAAGTGAAAGTTAATTAAAAAGTAACTCATTTGAAACAATTTATAGAAACAGATTGAACTTTTTAAAATCCTTGTTTCATAGTTGTTATCCTGACAGCATTTCTGGAAAGGATTATGGCACTTTACTTTGCAAGCAGACAAGTAAAGCACAAATAAAATGACCTGTCCGAGTTACCAGTGGGAGTTTCTGTTGGAAACAGGTAGAGAATGAAGATTTCCTCAGATATAGTGCTCAGCCAAGCCATCTTTCATCAGGGCCTGCAGCTGCATACCCTAATCCTGCCAGATTTTTTGAACAACATATTTGACTGTAGATTTGGTCAGACAGAGTCATAAGTACCTGGTTACATCCCACAAGCTAGCACTGGGAAAAGAACCACTGGTGGCTCTGCGTACAGGACTAGACCTTTTGACTGAATGCAGCATGGATGTCCCACTTCCTTCAAAATTAGGCATGAAATTTAAGCCTCTGCTAACGTTGCTTACAAAAACTTCTTTATTGATTTTCAAGACTGGCAATGCTGCTAACATACCGGCATACAGACAGCTTTTTTGTCAAATATTTCAATACTGTTTCAACTACAATATTTAGTAATATTCAGCTGAAAGATTCAATAATATTTCAACTATATTTCAGTACTATTTCTATATTATTTCAACACTAACTCCAGTAAGCATTGATGACACAGTACTGCTGTCCAAAAGGTTCAAAAACCAACTCTGTTCCATTTTCAGTAGCACCATGTTTCAGTAGCAGCTAAAATTACTCCTGTGTCCTATCCATATGTTTATTATATACGCAAACTGCCCATAAACTTTCAAGTAAGAGTTATTGCATAAATAAAATTTTAGATAAAAGCTGTTGCATAAATAACACTTTCATAATTTAAGCTGTTGTTAAACTGCAGTCATCAGGATATAGTCTCCAAGTTCAAAATATTGTCACATAAATCAAACTGTCTTATGCTGAGCAAAACTGTAATCTGAAGGCTTGGACTTACTCACCATCCACACAGGAGGCAGTTATTTACCAGGCATGTCATATTTGTTAATAGCTGGTAAAGAAATTAATTCTCCGTGAGTACAAACTGCCTCAGTGAACTTGTGAGAAAGAGTGTATTGGAGCAATTCTGGTTTTGGACAAAAAAATCATTCAGCTGGGGTGAAATACACAAATGTACATCTCGCCTTTTCACTGAAAGGAGTAGCTCTGCTTCCTAAATCATCTCAGGAAAACAGGTTGTCTGGTAATTGTCAAGCTTTCCAAACTTAAAAAACCACTGTGGTTACTTCCAGAGATACATACTCTGAACAATGCTATATACGTAACTAAAAAGTGCAAATTGTAGGATTTAAGGAATAATCTGCAGTTGAATGTAATTCTGTGAAACTGTGTCTGTGGCAGTGACACAGGTGCATATTCCTTTATTATTCCACAAGCCTTCATTTTTATTGCACATTATTGAAACACGAAGATTAAAGAGCTTTAAAAAAAACCTGATCAAATTCCTAGTCTTGGACCTGCTGTCCCATGGAGACTGTAAACACAAACTTTTGTCTGCCTCAGGAATCATCTCAGGTAATGGGCATCAAACAAGAGTCCCTCTGCTCCTCCTGTTTCTCAGCTTGTTAATGAATTCAGAGGTGGAACCATCTCCAGGCTGGTCTTTGAAATCTTAATTTTTTAGTAATCCAAAGTATAAAACTTGAGTACTAGTTTTTATCAGGAGGGTTTAGGTTTTCTGGCAGATTGAAAAGGTCCTTGCTCAGTTCTGGAACTGATTTCATGAAGAATGGGAAACAAACAGAAGCAGAAGAGACAACATCTGCATGTGTACATCCTGCCTGACAATACAGTTTTATGAATCCAGTTAGCAACCAGGTTTCTGTTGCCAGAAGAGCAGAGTTTTTTCTATAGTTGTGCTAAAAATGAAGATATTGCTTCATGTGCAAAAAGAAGACATGGTGACATGGAAATGGTTCTTTTCCCTGCCATTGTTGCCTGATGCCTTCCATGGTGCCATGGCTCATTGTAGAAGTAGGTCAAAACAAACACTGAACATGCTTTTCCCTAAGCTGGGGGAGTTCTGCTACTTATCCCTGAATCTTGTAGTGGGGACAACCAAGGTTATGTTCCTCTTGACCAAGAACTGCTAAGCTTTAGGCAAACGTTCTCATACTGCATGAAGATGTGAAGAGGCACCATGCTCTACATCATTATACCTCTCATATAATTGTTTTCTTTGTTCTGCACCAGATTGCAGATTTTCTATTGTTTACCAACAAGGCAGAGTACAGTCCATGTTCTGAAAGTTAAGGCCTGTAATGGAATAAAATAATTTCTTGTTCCTTGAATCATCCATAGGCTATAATGACAATAAGGGGAAAGAGGTTTCCTCTTTATGTTGTCTTAGAAAAAATTCTTTGGTGGCTAACTGAAGCACCTAAGCATGAGACAAACTGTAGACATCTAATGGAGCACTTCTTCCAAGGAAACTGCCTATCATGAAGGAGATTCTGTCCACCCCAACTGTCTAAAGTCAGGTCTCTTGACTGTTCCTCCAGAGATCATAGAAAACACCTTTCTTTCTCAGGCAAAACACAGGCAGTGACTTACAGAGGATGTGAATCCCATCCTTCATGTCCTAAAGGAATCAAGAATCTTCTCTGTTACAGAAATGTGTAAAGGTGCACCAGATACTGTGTTCCTCTTTTGGTTCACGTATCAATTTTTGGTTTGGAGAAATGCTCCTCAGGCCACCATCACCACTTAACCCACCTCCTTGGAAATACACTGTTTGGTTTTCTTCTAGATGGAGGGCTTCTATCTAATACTACTTAAAGAAAAAATGTAAGTTACCCACTTAAAACTGAAGGGCTTTTTTACTTTTAGTAGAAATCAACTTGAATATCTTTGAAAGCATGTTTTCTACATGAAAGCACAGATTTGTTGTAACTGGAAGCTTTGATGGAACATCAACTCAGAGGGCTTCTCTGGAACGGGATGAAAATGGGAAGGAGGGGTAGCCAGTTGACATGCCCCTCATGAAAATAGCAATTCACCAAATTGCCTGGTGAGTGTCATAGAGTAGGCTTTTTCAGTTGTTCTGAAGAGGTGCTTGGTGCAGGCTTTGCGATTTAAAAGGCCTTGGCATATTGAAACATCCAGTCTATCAGAATTCTGGTTTGCCAGTCAACCCTCAGTCTTGGCTTCCCTGCATTTTCTACTCTCAACTGTGAAAAGTAGAGTAATTCAGAGTGAGGTCAGGAAAAGCATTTCTTATCTTAAATTCAATGTTTAAACACTTGTGAAAGAAAGTTTGTGCTTTCTGAGCCTGTGTATGGGTATATTCCATGGACTTTGTCCTTGAAAGATATTGGTATAAATGTCTCTTTACAAACTGGAGTGTATGGGTCCATATGTGCATATAAATTTCTTGGGAAATCAGTCCCTTTGTTAGCAGAGATTAGAGAAGGAGAACACATTGGTTTGTATTATGGAGATTATATGGTCAGCTCTGGGAAAGACTGTGTAAAATGTGAATGGCAAGGAAAGTGTTTATAAGAGATACTGAGTTGCTTCATGCCTTCCTGAATCATCAGCAGAACAGCTGGTATTTCTTGCATGATGAGATTCTTGTTGAATGGACTGACAGGATTTCTCTGCAGGGTAAAAAAGCTTCTTTTTATTAAATATCCATTCTGAAAGCTAGGCAAACCTACTGAAGTATGTTTTGCTTGATATTTTACTAGTATTATTTATGAACTCCTGAAATCTAGCTAAAATTTCATTGATGATGAAACAGGAAGGTGTAAAGTTCAGACTATACAGCAGTGAATAACTGATAAATAGTCTTATCTGGAGGGAAAAAAAAAAAAGGTGGTTAAGAAAAAGTTCTTCCTTTTTCTTCCTCAGAATAAATGTAAATGAAATCCAGAGATATGCAGATGTCAGAATGAATATGCAGATGAATGACCAGTTTTCTGCCTTGTATGATCTCACTAGACAATAGATTTCAGGCCCCTATAACTTACACCAGCTTTTAAAATATTCTTAAAATATTCTATGTACTGTAAAGGAATGAAGAGACAGATGTTAATATTTTCCACTAGAAAATTATTTTAATATTTGGACTGATCAGACATGACCAGTTTAAGTGAGACAGAGGTCTGGTCTTGGCTGCTGACTCTAAGAATTGGAAACTTATTTCATATGTATTTACTTCCTTTATTTGTAAGGATAACAATGGAAGTGTCATCCTATTCAATCCTCCCTGAGAGGGATGTCGTTAAACAGTCCAGCAGAATCTTTCCTTACCCTTGCTTTCTCTCATAACTTTCTTCACGTGTATTACTGAATGCAAACCATGTACTTGCTACAAGTAAAATCTGCTAGTGGATTGTTGTCTATATCCACACTCACAGCTCTTTGTGTGGGACACTGACTAGGACTATGTAGTGCCAGTACAAAAGAACACTTCCCAGTGAATCGCTCTTATATGCATGCCCATGTTGCTGTCTTTTCTTCACTTCTCAAATGTTGGGTTCTTTTAAACATTTCCCAAAAAATATCATTTAGCACAGTAGTTTAAAAATCAGAGAAAAGGCTTGAGATGTAATTTTCCACCTTTAGGTTTCCTCAGATTATTCTGAATAGAGAGCTTCTGATTACGTGTTATTCTTACCGTGTTGTGTTTTTGCGTTGCCAGTCCAGTTCTTGAAAAGGAAGTTTTACTTTGTCCACCAAACTTCTTTGCACTAAAGCCAAAGTGGGATAGATTTAGAAACCTTATCACTGTAATCAGCATGTACATACAGTAGCTGTTGTCATTGACCATTCTATATATGGTGTTCTTAGCTCAGAGATTTTAAGCCTTTATGGCCATCTTTTTACCAAGACTAATGTCATTTAAGGTAAAACTGCTACTTATAACGAGAAGTGAGATTTTAGTTACCAGATTTTTTTTTTTCTTTCAACCTCTTCAGCTGCAGTCTTACGATTTATTTTAGATAAACCTACTTGCCTATTTGGTTGTGTCAGAACCGTAGGCAATTTTATTTGTGTTCTTTTCTACTTAAGAGTGTTGTGCTACTTAATTTTTCAGGACTCTTTCACAAGATGATCAAGATGATACCCAATTAAAAATAGAGAATATCATTCAGATGGTAAGTCCATCTTGAAATTTAAACATTAAATTAAATCCGCCTATAGAAATGTTGTGTGTTTAAGTCAATAAAATGTAGCACAACTGCAATTTTACAGCTGTGGACAGAAATACTGTTGTTTTATATCAGGAATGTACAGTTCAGTTTCAAGACATTCAGAATATCATAGGTGAACAGGTTAAAACTTTAGGATTTGGATTTAAATCAAACGATGGAATGATGAAGAAAAAAAAGATACTTGCAAAGTGATTATGTGAAAATGAATGCAGAATGCACAGACTCTTAATTAACCTATAGAGATACTCATGACTTGGTAGGTGGTTTTTTTCTGTGAGTTTGCAGTCTGAATATTTACCCTTATGTTGTTAGCATTTTTTCTTAGTTCTTACTTCTTTGTAGCAAGGAAGTTAATTACAACTCCATTTTGAAAGTTCATGTGAAGTTCTTAATACCCTGTGTTTTGAAATGTCTTTTGATGCAAAATGAGGTCATTAAGTGTTCTCCTTATTTTTGCAGTCAGATTGCCCAAAACCAGAGTGCTTTGAGACTTTGTCAGCCATGGAGCTTGCAGAGCAAATAACTCTTTTAGATCACATAGTTTTCCGAAGCATACCCTATGAGTAAGTGTTCTCCTACAAGTAACTGAAGTGAGTATGGTGGATGAGTTACTGACTGGCAGTGTTAGGCACTACACTGATACACGCTACAGGCAAAAAGGTTTGCATACTTAACAGATAATGTCCTTTGGCTGTTTGTGTCATTGCCTCTGGTTCCATATAGTTTGACCATGTTTTGAAAGACTGAGTTCTTTGCTAAGAAAAAACCAACCCTCTGGTCTAAGGCTCTGGGCTAGTGAAGGGTGAACATAGTATAGAAGTGATGAATTCTTACATACAGCAGTTTAACATGTATATAACCACATCCACTGACAAGAACAATTTCAGTAGGGTCACAATGCTGAAAATTAGAATGGGGGGATGGGGAAGGGGATTAAAAGAAAAATAGAGCTGCTTTATAATGTTTACTGCTTTAGACAGCATTAAAAGTGATGGAATTGGTTTAAAGCTATGATGTCATTAGCTTCTAACAAAATGAGGTATACTTGAAATCCACTTAGGCTATCATTGCAGACAGAGACTCTGTACTGTGTTTATTAAGCGCATTTTTGTTTGGGATTTTTTTTTTTCTCTCCCCTAAATATCTAGAGAGTTTCTTGGGCAGGGCTGGATGAAAATGGATAAAAATGAGAGAACGCCCTATATTATGAAAACTAGTCAACATTTTAATGATGTAAGTACTTTTAAATATACATTGCTTTCTAGGACCCCTGTTAATACTGTCTATGACCTCTGGAACAAAAATACCTTTTTTATTTTTACAATGTGGTATAACTTCTCATCTAGTAATGACTATTATAGTCTTTTTGTGATTAACCTTTTAAATCAAAGCACACAAAGATTCTTGTTTTCAAGAATGGGTATTCAGCATTTCAGTGGCAATTTAATAGAGTGTTTTAAATGGTACTACTATGCCCTTTTGCTTATAGAAGAAACTAATCTTCTCCAGAGTGTGAAAATATAGCACTGATTCTATTTAATGAATGCCCTTTGTATCCCCAACCGTATCTTTGCTCATTTACCATTTTCTGTGAATTTTACTGAGAGACTTCCCAACCAGTTTTGCTACTGTTGGCTTGGAGATACCCCCCTTTACATCTCTTACCCTTTCATATCTTCATTCTCCCACACTTCCCTGCAACACTGTTCTTAATACATTTCCTGTGTTTTTATTAAGAGCCATTAGTTCCATTGTACATTAGTTTTTTCTGCCTTGTTGGTTAAACAGTTATATGTTGAAAAGGATAATATATGTAAATATCCTAAATTTATTCCTCTTTGTTTGGCCAGATGAGTAACCTTGTTGCCTCCCAAATCATGAATTATGCTGATGTTAGCTCCCGTGCTAACTCAATTGAAAAGTGGGTAGCAGTAGCTGATATTTGTCGATGTATGCACAATTACAATGGTGTGTTAGAAATCACCTCAGCCTTGAACAGAAGTGCAATCTACAGACTTAAGAAAACTTGGGGTAAAGTATCCAAACAGGTAAGAAAAACAGGATTACAAGTAGGGTGTCTGATTTCACCGGTCAGTGTGTTGCTCAGAGAATGTGTTGAGCTAGTATTCCTCTCATAATATTTCCACTTTTACATTATTCTATTTGCTTGAAGCACCAAGTGGCCTTGGTATTTTATGTCAAGGTCTTTCGTATTTCATTTATCCTTTTTTTTTTTTTTAATATCATCAAATATCTGTGGGAACAAATGGAGTTTAATGGAATTAGCAGGTGCCTAAGACTATTACTCAGGCCTGAAGTAATGAAAACTAAATCAAAATATTTTCAGATACATATATGTAGATGGTTATTAGCTATAGCTAAAGTCAGATCTGGTGCCTAAAACAGTAGCCAGTAGTAGCTCTGTTTTAAATGGTTTGAATAAATTTGTTAAATTACTTAAAACTCAGCTTTCTGCTTTAAAAAAAAATAAAAATAAAAAAAGTTCATATTTTAGTATGATGGAATAACAGAGCAAGGAAGTCAGTAGGACAGAGCAAGTCACTTGTAAGGTAGTATTTGGACACAGAGTTTACTCCAGCTAATGGGAATATTTCAAGTTGCCCATTTTAGATCTGGCTAATTGACATGTACAATGTGGGCTTTTTTTTTTTTCTTTTTTGCATTTCCTCCTCTATGTTTTTGCTCTGTCTGCAGCTTTTGCAAATCACTAAGGCAGCCCAAGCAATGAAATCCACTTAAAATACATTCTGAATGTCCTGCCTTCTCCAGTCAGCTTTTTCTCAGATATTTTATAGCTGGTCCTATCTTCTTTTGTTAACAAAAATATTAGAAAGTCCTTTCAATACAAAATGTTACGTAAGATTTTACCTTGAAAAAGTTTTATGTTTAGAATTAGATTTTTAAACTTCTCAAATAAGAAGAATAATAAAAAAAGACAGATTAATGTTGTTGCACAGTACTTCAGTACTCATTGGAAATGTAATCTGATTGTTTCATCAGCCTACTATTTAGAAAAGAAAAAAAAAGAAGTGTCTGTTTCAGCCTACAGCTTTCTCTTAACTCAAAATTCGGTTTGAAAACCAACAAACCGCTCATGATTCTGTATATTATTTCAAGCATAAATTGACCGAAAAGGCAAATTTGTTTCACTTATTAAGTGACGAGGCTCTGATGATGCCCACTGAAAGTAATTTGTGTAAGACAGTAATATATTTTCAAATACATATTCAGCTTTTATCAGAAACTTGGAGGCAAAACCATCTTAGTGCAAGCTGCAAGACAGTAAACATCCTTTACTGTCACTGATTTCAGTTAATGCAGCTGAGGATCCTCGGCAGCATGTAAGATCAAGTCCCTAATGTTCTTGTATACACAGTAAACTGAATTGCTGACCATTAATTTATGAACTTGTGTTTTTCCTGAATTTGCAGTCTAATAATGTTAGCATAGACACAGGTTCTGTGGATCACTCAAAGGAAAAATCTTTAATACTGCATAACCTCCATTTGCAGAAATATACTGGGAACTACAGCAAAGCTAAATTTATAACACCTATCTTACTACTTTTGAAAATGGGGTCAAATCCTAAGTGACTTACAGCTTTCTTAAAATCTAACCCCAGTTGTTAATGTGCAACAGCAATGACATTTGTAATCCATTTTCTTTCTAGACAAAAGCTCTCATGGACAAGCTTCAGAAGACTGTATCATCTGAAGGAAGATTTAAAAACCTTAGAGAAATGCTCAAAAAGTATGCTTCCTTACAGTATACAATTGTGGTTTGTTACAAGTAGTGGATAGTACATGTTAAAGATTAATTGGCTTTGATTAATCTTTAATAATTAATATTGTATTGGATAATATTTTTACCTAGTAACTTCTGAAATTCTACTTTTATTCTATTTGGCATTATTGTAGATAAATATAATATCTCCAGAGAATTACTGAAGCAAATTAAACTGTTATTCTGTGTGAATGTTGTTCCCTGTTGGGGTTTTTCTTCCACTGATAAACTTCTTCAATATGTGTGAAGCCATATTTAAAAACAGGGTTCCAAAGAGTCCTTGTTCAAGATAAGAAGTTTAAGATTTAGGAGTACCCCTGAGTCAGATCAAAGATCTGTTCACCCCTTTATCTTGCTTCTGACTGTGGACAGTAGCTGATAAGAGGAACATAACAATAAGACCAATGCACAACAGTATTTCCTCTTTTATAGCCACCCAGCTCCCTGGAAAACAGTCTGCTTTTTTTATTCAGTAGAGCTTGGGTATTATTTTCTTTAATATATTTGCCAGATTGCACTTGACCCTATGGTAACTTTGGTACCCAAAATATCCTATGGCAAGGGTTCTACCCCAGCGGCATTCATAGAAAACTTGTATTTTTGCAAGTTTCATAATTAGAAGTAGGCTTTTCAGGATTGAGTGGTACCACTACTTTAAATGATCTTGAGAGAAGCAAAGAATTGATCTACTAGAATAATTACTGGAATGTTTAAATATACATATATTTGGGAGAGCTAATGACTTTCTTAAATTTTTTTTTAGTAAAATGAAGAAGTATTTTTATAAACTTTTCAGTTAATACATTGCTTGCCTGTGTACAACAATAATACTTGTAATCTAAAAAATAACCAGAGTTAAGCGCACTGCTAAGCATTGTCTGCCTGAGTTAACTGTAGAGCCATCACTCTGCATTCTTCTTACAGCAGAGCTTCAGAAATCCTTTTTCTACTATTTCTGCTGAGACAAGAGCTCATTGAACATGGAGCTGTGATTACTGCATTAGGGAAGAAACAATCATGATATCATTCCTCCTGTCCCTCCAATAAAAGAAAAATCCTTATTCTCTGTGTTCGCTATTCCTAGTTTTCCAGATCATCTTTGCTACCCCTCTATCTTTCTCTTTGTTCTATGTATCCATTGCTGAGAAAGCCTGAATAGACTTTGGCAGCATGGGGTATACATATGTACACAGATACATACACGTGTATATACATGCATATATGCATACATATGCGTGTGTATAAATATGTATATATATGCATATATATACATTTATATATATGTACATCTCCATATGTTCATGGACATGCTCAACACACACACATACACACATGTCCTTTTAATGTTCTAGGATGCTTACACTATTGGAGGACATCAACCACTCAGAAGCATGTCCACATGCATTTTTAGAATGTTTGTGTGATCTATTTCTGAGGCTGTGTGTCAGTCAGGATTGAAATATACTTGAGGGTGTTCTCTCATTCCAGAGGTTACCTGTCCATCCTCTCACTCCATCATGGTTCTACCTTTTACTGAATGTCATCTGCCACTAATACTAGATATTGGACAGGATACATACGATTTTTCACAGGCAGAGCAAATACAACTCATGAAATCAAGGAAGATATCTTAGAAATTAATGTAAACCATTGATCAGAAATATGTTAAGTAATAAAGAGTTTGTGTGAGTTATAAAATGTGAGACCTCACCTGGAGTATTGTGTGCAGTTCTGGTGTCCTCAATATAAAAAGGACATGGAACTGTTGGAACAAGTCCAGAGGAGGGCCACAAGGATGATCAGGGGACTGGAGCACCTCCCGTATGAAGACAGGCTGAGAAAGTTGGGGCTGTTCAACCTGGAGAAGAGAAGGCTGCGTGGAGACATCATAGCAGCCTTCCAGTACCTGAAGGGGGCCTATAGGGGTGCTGGGGAGGGACTCTTCATTAGGGACTGTAGTGACAGGACAAGAGGTAACAGGTTAAAACTTAAACAGGGAAAGTTTAGATTGGATATAAGGAGGAAATTCTTTCCTGTGAGGGTGGTGAGACACTGGAATCGGTTGTCCAGGGAGGTTGTGAGTGCTCCATCCCTGGCAGTGTTCAAGGCCAGGCTGGATGAAGCCTTGTGTGGGATGGTTTAGTGAGAGGTGTCCCTGCCCATGGCAGGGGGGTTGGAACTAGATGATCTTGAGGTCCTTTCCAACCCTAACTATTCTATGATTCTATGATTCTATAGTTTGCAAATTTAGCTATAGGTTAATATCTTGATTTGTTGTTTCGCAGTTGTAACCCACCTGCAGTTCCCTACCTTGGAATGTACCTAACAGACCTGGCATTTATTGAAGAAGGAACACCAAACTTCACTGAGGAAGGCCTTGTCAATTTTTCCAAAATGAGAATGGTAATTTTTGATTCTTTGTATGCTTTCCCAACATGTGTTTATTTTTGTGAGTTATTTATTGATTTAATAATAATAACTCAGGAATTTAACTTCTAAGACATATGAGTATATTGGAATCATGCAGCTGTTTGAAAGCAATTGCTTGACCCAGTCTTCTGTCACCATCTTCTGGTGGCTTAGCTGAAGTCAGAATGCAGTTGTACTTACATATATGTATTCTTTTGAAAGATCTCGCATATTATCAGGGAAATACGCCAGTTCCAGCAGACGTCCTACCGCATAGAGCATCAGCAGAAGGTAAGGCTCTTCTTAAGCACTGTTACCTCCTGACAAAATCGAAGCTGGGGCAACAATTAGTTGTAAGATACAGCTGTTGTTGAAAGCTAAAGTCAATGTATTGTGCTCCTGCACACAGGAAAGATATACAGAAATATGGATGGGTACTCTGGGGTTGTAATACTTTTACCCTGGCAGAAACTCTTTGTTTGACACTGTATATAGAAGCAACTTTCTCCTTCTCTGGAAGCTCTGTCAGGATTGCAGCCTTAGTGATTCTTGCGTATGAGGCAGTGTTTTCAAAGGGAAATGTGCTCTCCCTGCCCAGTTGGAATCTTAATTCCCATGGAATCTCAGAATCTGCTGGTGCTGTGTGCATCCTGCAATTCTTTTCCCCTTGTCCCTTATGGGAATGAGGAAAACTTGCTCAAAGATAGTCTGTGCCTTCAGAGATTTCATCTCAGGCTCCAGAAGAGCAGCATGGGCTGAGGTAACCTGGCTAAGGATTTGCCCATTTCTAGGAGCCTCTGCTTAATTCATAGAATGCTGCTGGTGCAGATTTGTGTTGTGTTTCTCAAGAAGACAACGTGGCGGGGGGTGTCAGGAACTGAAATGGTGTGAAGGGGAAAAAGAAAGCAGAAAATTTTTACGAAGTTACAGAGTCTGTTCATCTGTGTTTTCTCCTTGCCAGGTCACTCACTATTTACTTGACAAGACACTCATCATAGATGAAGACACCCTGTATGAGCTTTCCCTGAAGATTGAACCCAGACTCCCTGCCTGAAGAGCCAGCTTTGCCTCAGACTCTACAGAAAGCTTTAGTACAATGAACAAAATCGTGTATGTCATGTCCTAAAGACAACATGGGAAATACTGAGAAGAATACAAGCTCTCTTTTCCAGTAAGAGATACAGAGCCTCACAGCATTTCCCTCTCAGGCAACGAAAATGAGCACTGAGGTGGAAGACAAAGATACTTCCTACCTGGATTAATGGATTGCTGCTTCACAAAGATTGCAGCAGGGACTATGCATTTAACGGAAAGTAGGAGATTTCCCTGTCAATGAGTACTAATTGTAGCCATCTTACGTGACTAATTAATGGTACATATATAAAGGGTGGTAATATACTCAGGTATATTAAGATAAATGAGCAAAATGAGATAGCTGTGATATGGTCTGGGTTGATTGCTAACTATGTGTTCACTGAGGCAGTTGTGGTAGTGTTGTCCTCATATAGTGCTAACTTAATTGAAAAAACAGGATCTTAACAGTCATCTGCTCAATTGGAGTGACGTTAAAACAGCATCTATTATCTTCAGATCTGCAGCTAATCAAAACACTCGCTGTACATTTAACGCTACCCTTTATAAAATGTTATCTTCTTTAAATATCCCCGACAGCCTTTTCTAAGGAGACTGATTTACAAATGAATTGTAAATATTTCTTTTCATTAATACAGAATGAGAGCATTTACAGCATGAAAAGCAAATGGACTAGCTGAATGACTGTAAATAGCTGCCAGCCCTGCAAGCTTAAGCTGGGAAATGCAAGGTTAGGAGCTCTATCTGAGACTGGTGAAATCCAGGGATACAGTAAACAGGATGGTTGGTCAGGTTGCACACAGCCCTGGAAAAGGCACTTTATTTTTCTGCACCTCCTGCAGCTTCTTTGACAAGTCAGGCTACAGAGCACTTTCTGGATACACTGTGGGGAGAAACACATGTCTGGTCTGGCAGTGGGTAGTGATCAGCTGTGAACACAAGGACTTGGAGTGACCGTTTTGTTTCATGTGGAATCAGTGATTTGAAAATGTCTAGGTTTTTTGTTCAGCCACTCGGCACTGACTTAGCTCTAAAATTGTTCATATTGGTGGCAAGCTTCGAATGCCGGCAAACAATCTGAGCTAGGAATTATTATTTGCATATGGGCATACGTTTAAGAAAATGTGCTGTTTGTAAATGTTTTCAAAGCCTGTGCTTTTGTGACATACCAGGTAGATAGATGTCATTTCTACAGCTAGTTGGTACTTGCTGAATTTTCCTGATAAAAAGTGGCCTGTTGTAGCTGCATGAAAAGTGAGCTCAAATGCATGCTGTAAAGTGCATCATAGTGTAAAACACAGTTATTAGTACTGACGAAAAAAAAATTGGCTGGAAAAGTGTCCTTACTTTTCCAATGATATTCAGCCAGTTGAAGAAAGAGGGCTATATCACTGTATACCTCCCTTAAATCCTCTCAGGGAGATAGATGTTTAAAATAAATTGTGACCTAGGCCTATTTGATCTGACATTTCTTACCACAGTCATGATGCTTCTTAACACTGGCAAGGAAAAACGGATCTGCCTGGCTTGTGGGTTTTATCTTTATTTGCACTTTAATTGTACTGCTGGCCCAGCCCAGAGCTGCACAATAAATCCCATTCGTTCTGTCTGAGTGTAACTGCTAGCATTTATAAACGTACCTTAGCCACTGTAAATTTCATTAGGGTGATTCACCACAAGGACAATCCCATTGTAAATAACTGCATAAAGAAGCATTGCAAATACTGGAAAATTCCTCTATTAGAACAGCAGACAGCAACAGAAAAAGAAATTGCAGAAACATTTTAAGTAATTCTAATGACTGCTGTAGAAATGAATGGAAAATTATACTTACAGAAGCTGTATTGTCAAAAATATGCTTGTTAGTTTCACTGATGACTGACAAGAAGCTGATTGCATCTCAGTGCATGGTATGGAGAAGAAAAAAAAAAGCAGCATGGTTTATTTGGACCACGAAACCAACTTACTGTGTGTTTTCTGTACAAAAGCAGCTACCATCCAGTAGTTTCGCAAAACACTTTGAAGTAATGAAGAATCAGAGGGAAATGTGGTTCAAAAAATGATTTTTTGACCTTGTTTTATTGTTTCTGTGTTAAAAAAGAAAATGTATAACAACTGTCAATGCCAGTTGGCATCTCTGTTGTGTGCTATTAACTGCTGATTTATCTGCCTGTACCCTATTTTACTGAACTTCCTTGATGTTCTTACTGTTACAGGGTACAATTTTTCACTTAACTCTTTTCACCGTTTGTTGTTTTGTGCTTTATTATGTGTATACTGGTTCTTCAGTGTTTCAAAGTATTCAGTGCATTTTAACGCTTGCAATATGCAGGGGTAGTGCTGTGCTCGTGCTATGGTGTTCCAAATGGGCAGAGAGGAAGACAAAGGATTAGACATGGGGTTTTTTAAAAGGTGCTGAGCATCCATATCTTAAAATCAGTAGTCAAGGTGGTAGTTCAGCCCCTCTGGAAAAGCATATACTATTTATACGCCAGAGGTTACTCTCTTGGGTCAGTGGCATGATTTAGGTTAGAATCACCAGAGTAACTAGATACTTGGTTTGTATTCAGAGCAACAACAACAAAAAAAAAGAACCCCTAACAAGAAATAAAGCGTATGGTCACAAAACATTAAAAAGTAATGTCTGATTTGCTGATAGCTGATATTAATCTTTCTGGTTGAGGATACAGTGCATTTGTTAAAACACAGGAGGTGACTGCTCAAAGAAGTAAGCACACATCTTGTTATCTACAGCCCCATCCAGTGTTGCAACCCCAATCAAAGCTGGAAGTGGCTCTTCTGACAAAGTCCTGCACACCAAGTGTAGGGCAGTGTGTCTACCCCACAGCCAGGCTGGGTAATTCACATGTAAGTGGCACGAGTGCCTCTGCTACAGTACTGTTGCAGTGTTTGGGCTATGGCAATAGTAGGCAGCAGCAACCTGCTTTATGTGAAGCTTTACCCAGTACATTTCTATACCCAGCTAGTGCAGTGATCTCCCTGTACAGCACACAGGGATTATGGAGCTCCTTGCTACCAGCTTCTCTGTGCCACTCCACCACAGCCACATAATACATAGAGAGAGAAATCATGGACATAGAACACCCACTGTTTGCTTCTGGCATTTTAGGGAGGATGTCTCCAAGTGAGGACTTTGTCGTCTGGATCTTGCTGTCTTTTAGGATCTTCTCCACTAGCTTTTACGCTGTGGAAGCAGAGCAGACTTGTGTTTCTGCAGTTGGAGCTGAAAAAGCCCAGCTGATTCAGAATTCATATGAAAGAGAAGGGCTGAAGAGCCTCTCTGCTTGCCTTTCTTAGCTCCTCAGCCCTGCTGTGTCTGTCAGATGCAACAGCAGTTCTCACATTGGAGGGGCTGCTTCCTTCATCACTCTCTGGCCAAAAATGCCTCAGGGTGTACAGGCTGGCTAGCTGCAATGGGGATAGCATATTTCACCCACTGGTTCAGCAGTGGGCACGCTCGCCAGCCAAGGATGGAGGGAGTTTTTATGGCATAAAGTAGCAGCCTGGATTCAGCCCATAGTTATCTGGGAGTCTGGGCAGCAGCACAGACATGTCCCCTTCTATGTGACAGAGAGCACTTGTCACACACTGATACAGGGTTAGAGTTGCCTTCACCCCAGCCTTCATTTTACCCCATCCCTGTCCTCCCCCCCACTAAATTCACCTAAATTACCCTATCCCTGTCCTCCCCCCACTAAATTCATCAGTTGACTGAGCCCATGATTAGGCATTGTGCGGACGAAAACATAGATGATCCGTTGAATTTACAGCAGCAGTTTCTAAGTATTCTGTCCCTTTCCTGTGGCTAGTCCTGTAACACACAAATACATAGCTTAATAGTGAGACATGATACTGGAACTGATTACCCTTATTTTAAAGTAAAGGAAGAGGTATCTATCCTCCTCCTGCTTCCCTAGATCTTAATACTGATTGTTGTTCTGTAGGATACAAAGGAACTTTTTAAAGTATTTATTAATTTTAACCATGTTGATTTTTATTTCAGCACATGTTCATTATCCCAAATTTTCCTTCATAATCACCATTCAAAGGGTTTCAAATCCTTACATTGATTTATTTGTACCAATATTCAGTCTTTCATCCTTTCACGCTTACCAGCGACATTAAACTTAGATACATGATTTAAAATTCTCACTGATAGAAACATTTTTACCCCTCATAATTGTTACTCATTAAGAGCAAAATCCTCCAGACCTCATTCTGATAATACCTTAGGCTTCACCGAGAGCTTTTCGTAAGTATTTGGGGATCTGGCTCTCAGCCATTTGCCTGTTACTGTTTTTGCCTCCAAAGGTCAAATGTCTCCATGTAGGATGCTCTGTGTCCAATATGCTGCTCAACTATGGTTGTTTCGTTGTACCTTTATTAATAGTCTCTGAAGTTTTGTTATTTAGGAGAATAGATGTATGTTTATTTGATAGATGTACCTATATCTAACATGTTGCTTAGTGCACAATCCAGGTGTTTTTGCATGTCTTGTAACTTATCTTTTGACCTGAGGTTATTGCTTTGTGTTGTTAGTAAGGCATATCAGGCAGGGTGTTCATGCCAGTATGCTAATTAAACTTTTTTTTCCCTGAGCTTCAAGAGTCCTTACTGGTATCTGTTTGTTTGTTTACTTCCCAGTGGTGAATAATTAAACCTACCCCTGCATTACTGAGTCATTTAGAGAAACATGGGACAGGAAGGGACAATCCATTAGCAGGAAAGGCAAAAAGCAGACAAAATTCTGGGTCTCTACTGGAAAAGAATGGTTTGAATTACTGCATTTTATTCTTCTTTCACTCATGCTGCATTGCAGCTGTGGTGGCCATCATTGGGAATAATGCTGATTTTAACTTGGAACAGAGAATGAAAACTACTTCATACACAACTGGAAATGCTGATCTGCTGTGAAGTGTACAGCACAAATACCTAAACAAGACTTAACAGATAAACTCAACCAGCTGCACAACTCATTCTTCTTCAGCTGAGGAAAGCCTCTCCCCTTCCAAACCTCTATTCCTTTTATTGGAAGGTACATGTTTAAATATCATTTCAGAAGGTGTTTAAGGAATTCCCATTTCAATAGAATATATTTATTATTTTTTTTTTAGGCAAAAGACAACATATATACATAAGTAGGGAATAAATAACATTGTCCCTAAATTCTTTATCTCCTTGTCTTGGATTTCGACTTCCGTCTAAATGTCCCTATCCTTCTTTTGTCTGGAGTCCTGCCCTAGATTTAAAGAAATGGTACTGCCAAATGTTATACCCAAGTAAACACAGAAAATATTTAAGGTTTGTAAGTATAGCGTATTCCTCCTTTTGCAATAGGAAAACAAGTCATATGGAGATAAAATTACTTGCAAATTGGAAGGAAAGCAGAATAGAGACCAAGACTACAAAGCCAGATCTCCAGCTTCTGTTATATGCTTTAATCACTGTCTACTGCTTTTCTTTGTTGAACTGGGTAAGTTCTTTATGACAGAAAGATGCCTATTAAATTTGTTACAAGAATTAGCATATTTCAAGATGGAGATAAAACAAGTGACATATTAAAATCAGCATCTATTCAGTACTCTGTGACCTTGCAGTCACATTTTCTGCAATCTTTTTACATTTTTGGTATTTCACATAAAAACTGAAATAGCCTGAGAGAGCAACTTACTGTCAGATATTTTTGTTGTCAGATATTTTCAGTGCAAGAAAAAAAATCAAACTACTTGCCAAACAGCTCTATTTAAAAGTACTGCAGGATAATTTTGATTTCAAGTTGTTTTTCCCACACTTCAAACAATTTTATTGACCTTATACCAAAGACCTGGCTGATTTTACATCTTTATCCTAAGGTCAGAATCAAAGAATCACAGGATCACAGGCTGGTTTGGGTTGGAAGGGACCCTAAAGCTCATCCAGTTCCAACCCCCTGCCATGGGGAGGGACACCTTTCACTAGACCAGGTTGCTCCATGCACCGTCCAGCCTGGCCTTGAACACTGCCAGGGATGGGGCAGCCACAGCTTCTCTGGGCAACCTGTGCCAGGGCCTCATCATCCTCACAGGGAAGAACTTCTGCCTGAGAGCTCATCTCAGTCTCCCCTCTGGCAGGTTAAAGCCATTTCCCCTTGTCCTGTCCATATGGGCCCTTGTCCAAAGCCCCTCTCCAGGTTTCTTGTAGCCCCTTTAGGCACCAGCAGCTGCTCTGATGTCTCCCCTTAAGGAGCCTTCTCTTCTCGAGGCTGACCCAGCCCAGCTCTCTCAGCCTGTCTCCAGAGCAGAGCTGCTCCAGCCCTCACAGCATCTCCATGGCCTCCTCTGGACTCTCTCCAACAGCTCCACGTCCCTCTTGTGGTGTTGCCCCAGAGCTGGATGTGGGACGGTTGGGGGTCTCCCCAGAGTGCAGCAGAGTGGGAAAATCCCCTTCCTTGACCTGCTGCTCATGCTCTGGGGATGCAGCCCAGCACATGGCAGGGATTCTGGGCTGGAAGTGCACGTTTCTGGGTCATGTCAAATTGCTTGTCCACCAGCATCCCAAACCCCTTCTGTGTAGGGCTGCTCTCAGTCTCTTTATCCCCAGGTCTGTACTGGTACTGGAGATTTCCCCAACCTAGCTGCAGAATCTTGCACTTGGGCTGTTGAACTTTGTGGTTTGCATGGGCCCACTCCAGCCTGTCCAGGTCTCTCTGGATCCCATCCCTTCTCTCTAGAGGATGATTCACACCAGTCAGCTTGGTGTCAGCTCCAGTCTTGCTGAGGGTGCACTCAATCCCACTCCCCATGTGACTGATGAAGATAATAAATATAATTCATCCTCATTGGGACCTCTCAGGGACACTACTGGTTATTGGTTTCCACTTGGACCTTGAGCTATAGACTGTAATTCTTCAGGCGCCACCATCCATCAAATCCATATCTCTCCAATTTAGAGAGGGGATGTGGAGGACCGTTTCAAAGGCCTTACCACAGTTCAGATAGGTGACATCAGTAGGGCTTCCTTATCCACTCATGCAGTCACTCCATTGTAAAAGACCACTAGTCAGCCACAATGTGCTGTGTTGGCTGTGTCTCCTCAGTTCCCTGACTTCTTTCTTATGTTTCAACATGTCTTCCAGGAGGATGTGCTCCATGATCTTAGCGGTCACAGTAAGATCAAGATGATTGTTTAAGAAGTATTTAACAGGGGGGTGGCTGTTTTCTACTCTTTAATATGTTGCAAGAAAATAAACACTCTGTAAAATGACAGATTCACTGAAATGATAGAAGGAATCTGACAGTATCCAGATAGACAGAATCTGACAGATAGAAGCAATCTGAGGAAATCTGACAGTACCCAACACTTTTGAATCTTGAATTTAAAGAAAAAGGGGGAAGATAGCTGGTACAGCCTGTTCAAAATCCTCAGCTCTGTGAGAACAAAGCTGAAATTAATCTTGACTGATTGCACAAAGATAATGAGAACTGTGAAGACCGAACTATGCCTTGAAAGTTATACTCCAATGTTCTGTCCCTGCCTAGAAGAATTAAAATTTGAGAAGAGCAGATTTTTACTTGAAATCTTCAAAGAGGACTGAAACAATCACTGGTGTCTGTCTCAGTTTCCTGACTGCTTGAGACAACCCTCAAGTACATGTGAATTGGTGAATGTGGTAGCAGAAGCTATTTCTAATTTGTTTTTCTTGTGGTAGCAACTCCACTGTGTAAGCCTCTTTGAATCAGATACTGGCCTCCTGTACTAATGCTCATGGTGTGCACGTGCCTACATGGATAGGTCTGAAACAGCAGTAATTATTACTAAAGGTTTGTGTTCTCTCCCACTACTCTTCCTGGAAGCTCTTCATTTATACATTTATTCATTTAGACTGAGGACAGCATGTGTAAATCATGTCTAGATTCTGGATATGTTTCACATATATCAAAAGTAATAATTTTTCTAGACAGAGAAGGCACAAAGACCTATCAATGCTTTCTAGTCTGGTCTAAATCTTTTTATTTATTCCATTCTGTTTATCGTTAAAATTTCATCTTCAGTGGGAGCACCATCTGAAAAAAGAGCACCTTTATTCTTCTCTAACAATACCTGCTGGAGTTTTGATGACAAAAAATGCTGGATCAGGATGGTGGGAAGAGGGAAAGTGTCATACTTCAAAGTATCAAAATACGTTTGTTAGCCAGGTTTCTCTAGCCATTACTCTTTTGAATTCCCTGACAATGGCAGTCTCAGAACTGATTTAATGTCACCATTTTGGTAATTTTAAATTAGCTGCTTCATTTCAGTAGTGTTTTTTGAGGGTAATAAGAATCCCACCTGTGGAACAGCTACTATTAAAGATCCAGATCCATGGCTGGGCTGTGTTTTGAGGAGAAAGCTATGGTCTGCTGGACTGTGAGCCTCCACCGCCAGCAGTGGCTGGGCCAGTGGCAGCAGTGCACAAACAGAACGAATACCCTCTACTGGGCTGAACAGCAGAGATGTCAAAGCCTCCTCCTGTAAAACAGTAATGTTCATCTCTATTCATGTCTCGACATATACCCTTGAGAGAAAATAGCATTTCAGTGAGAGACAATTAAAAAATAATCTTTTTAATTTTTTTAAATGAGACAGAATCTTCACCACACTGTCACACAACAGCAACTTTTCAAAGGACTGAAGCTGTCTGAAACAGAATTGTCACCCCCTTCCACATTCATGATCTAGACAATTCCTACCTCCAGTCTTGCTTCTCAGATTGAAAACATACATGATACTGTGCAGTGCAGTCTCCAACACGGCTGGCAAAAATCATGTAATCACTTTTTAGGCAATTGTGCTTGGTTCTGTTGTAAGAATTTTTGATATTTCTGTTTTTCAAAGGGTCAGCTCCAGTTTTAGGAAAACCTTTTCTCCTCCCTCTGGCCATAAAACACACTGCTAATTATAGAGAACCTTTCCTATAGTATGTAGTGGATATTCTGTGAAGAGCAACTTCAATAACTTAAAATAACTGGGGTTATTTTTAACAGGTTGGTTACATCCAGTTGAGCTCTTTATTTAGCAGATGTGGCTCCTTCAAGTGTCTTTCTCTGGAGGCCTAATCATAACTGTAAGAGAACTCTTCTGTGCCTGATTATGCATTTGGTCATGGTGAATTATGCTTAGCACCAAATACTTGCTTAAATTCAATCAGTTTTAGTGGGATTTAAGTGGTTGAATGCCATCTCAAAATGCAATGTTTTCCAGGTTGAGATCTCAGGGACTGGATATAGTCTATGTGAGCGGCTACTGAAAACATCCACAGTCACAAGGAGATCTCAGGCAGAGGTCTGGTAACCATTTGGTAAACAACTACATTTACTCCCAAGATGGCATGGTTCTCTGCTTTATTCTGTCTTCAGGAATCTCAAGAATACCCATCAAGCTTGAAATCTAGTGATTGCCATTGCACTGGATGCAAGGCGACTGCTACCTTATATAAGGACTGTGTGTAGTGGCTCTTTGCAGCTCCACAATAGCAAAGCTCTGATTCCAAATGCAGAAGAGACACTGATTATTATCCTTGCAAGCTCTTCAGAACAAACACAGTATCCTCTAATTCCTAACTGGATACATATACTAAGTAAGAATAACTACACTTGTAATTTCTGCCCTGATTCCTGTGACTAATAATAAATTATTTCCCACATATGGAAATTTGACTTTATCAACATTTTCTCTGACAGAAATGTGCTAATCAGAAAAGCCTTCCCATAAAATAAAATTACTTTCATCTGGTCCATATAAGTAATTCCCTGTTCAGCCAGCACAAATTATTGCTGAATTTCAGGTGAACTCCCTGTCCAGGGACAGATGTCATTAGTATGAATTGCAACTGAGTTAACACTCAGCTACTGCCACCTCCCCAGTGCAAGCAAAGAACCAAGACAGCATTTTAATTGGGAGATTTCACATAAATATTTAGGTTATACAGAGATGAAAACAGGGCATTATTTATGAATAGTTCTTAGCATCCCAGCTGTTTCTGCAGCTGAGTTCCTTACAAAATAGCTCAAAGAACAGTAGGACCAAGCTATTTTTTAAGTATTAATGATACAGTCTTTAGAAATCATAAGGGAACTTGCTAATACTGTTTGTTAGGTATTTGTGATGTAAACTAGCAGGCTGGGTTTTATTTGCATCTTCTGTTCTTCCAGGCTCTGAGCTGGCAAATAGCTTAAACAGCCGCATAAGCCAGGAAGACACTTCAGTCCATAGCATCACCTGCTTTGAGGTGAAGGTCTTTGTCTGTTCAAGGGCTTTATGAAAAAGGCTGCCGTTAGTCAAAAACTGAGATACACGCCTCAGTCAAGAGCGTGTTGACCTGATATGTGGGGGCTGTATTGCTGACCAAGAGATGATAGTGGCAGCTGCAGAAGTGTTAGTACACAAAGCTCTGCATTAAATGCAGGCTCAGGGGCTTACAGCAGGAGCAAAAGATGTGATACAGCTACTAGGGAGCTCTTGTCAAGCATGAAAGGAGAAGCTGGTTTCTGTTTTCCTTGCCAGCTCCTGCACTGGGGCAAATTTGCTGTGCTCATATTTCTGTACTCCTGTTACTTCAAGAGATCCTCAATTGGATCTTTTTCTGTATCAACACCAGAAACACAGTGTTGGGTTGATAAAAAGCAGGTGTAGTGAAGAGGGGATGTTTCCAATATTTGGTAGTCCAGATGCATTGATCTGGAGTGGCTGTTTTGTTTTTAATTATGGTGGGTATGCATGGCTTTCATTAATCCAAACAAGTCATGACATTTTTGGCCTCTAGACCAAAACCAAGAGATATCAATGTTTTGTAAAGTTAAGAAAAAAACAAAAAAAAGAGAGAGAGATTTGCGTTTAGGAAATCGCTATGTATAATGCAAGGAATATTAAATGTACAAACGAAAAAGCATTTTAAATTACTGGAGTTTTAAAAGCTGCATTGTACTGGCCTCTGTGTTCCTCTGTTAGCCTTGATAAAGTTCAGCTTTGGTGCAAGCAGAGCTAAAAAAATGAAACCGATTATTCTTTTTTGCTTTCCAAACCATCACATGTTATTTCTTCCAGTACTTTACCACTATGTAGCTATTGTAATTCTAAATGTGAGGCTTCAGATAGGCCCCTTTTGCATTTCATGTTTCTGGACCCATCTGCCGTACAAATAGTCAAGAACCAGTGTTCTGAATTACAAAGTAAAGGTGGGGTGGGAGCAAATGCCAACGGGGATCTCAGCTTCTCCGGGTCCCGTTCCCTGCTCTGACCCATTTCCACCTGGGCTTCATGCAGGCGGGTTTATCCTGATCTTTGTGTCCATCAGGAGTTGTTCAAGCAGCCAAGGCAATCCAGCACAGAGGCTGCTCTTGACCTTTCTCCTTTGGCTGTTACTAAACGGGCTCTTGAGGGTGAAACTGCACAGGTGCATCTAGTTGCAGTTAAGCATCTTGGCCAATCGTTTGCTGACATGAACTCTCTTCCCTTGAGAAAGATGATGTTGTTATCACCCAACTGCTACATGTCCCCCTCCTGCCACATCCCACTTACACCCTCAAGGGCACCCTTGTAAGAGCAACTGTCAATCATGTAACTCAGTCAAACAGGATTGGCCACTGCAGCAATTATTTTTGTTTCCCTCACCTCCTTTTCCCCCTCTCAAATTACCTGGGCTCCTATCAGCACGCAAACTTGTTACTCCTTTTTACACTGAGCTCACTGCAGGCAGCAGGACATCTACCTTCAGCATCAAGGTCAGTTTAACTACCTATATTGCTTTCTCAGCCCCAAACAACAGTAACATTTGAAATACAAGGGTTATTAAAAATGAACTGAAAGCACCACAGAACATGGTGTAATGTGGTTATAATTTATTGATTTGCGTAAGTACTTGGTGCAGGAAAAAATGTCTCAGCCCGTTGTGCAGCTGCTTCAAATACTGACTCTTAACTAACAGTTCAAATGAAGGAAAAATAAGTCTCTTTGCAGATATGTAACAGTTATGAGAAAATGTCTCTTAATTCAACAAGCTTTTTGTGGTTTTGGTTGTGGCTCTCTGCACTGTGGAGGTGAGGGGTTGACACTGTAAAATAGTGTTAGATGGATTTGGAACAACAAGCACTTCCTGCATATTTGGTTTGGCTTCAGGAGGAGAATTTGGCCGTCTGAGTCTCACCAGGTTGGGTCTGACTGGCCAGACCTTCAGCTGATAGAAATCAAAAATCATGTTGTTACTAACGGGTACTTACTAAGGGGTAGCTGTTTCATCTATGAACACTCAGTCTTTGTCATGTCTTTTCCATTCATGCATCTATGCATAGATTTATTGTTTGTTTTGTGGGTTTAATTTTTACATTTTTATAACTATTCACTGACCTTTGATATTACAAGGAGAAAGAAATGGAAGTGTAGTTGATTTTTTGCATAGATGTTCCATGCTGTAATTAAGGCACAATTAGAATGTCTGTATTCACACTGTTTCTGCACTCTGGAGACAGTACCTTAAACCCAGACTAGTCAAAAAGGTTTGAGCCTTGTTCAGAGTGAGCTATGGGAAACTGAAAAATACCCCACCAATACTGCCTTATGATATTTAGTTTTTTATATCTTATCCTTTGAACCTGGAGAGTAATTCAATAAACTATAAAATGATTTCTGGGTATCTAAAAATGGTCTCTCATGCATGTAGTCACTTGTGACATTTATTGCAGATGTTTCTAAGGTGCCAGCAACTTCCATAGACGGCCAGAGAAAACTTTCCACTGGCATCTGCAAGCTTTAGCTCAAGCTAAGGATGACTCAAAGGAATTACTTCTCAAATATAAAAGACCAGCCTCCTTCCTCCTCCACCATGTGAAAGTTCAGCTCACAGCTAAACAGCTTAACAGTTTAAGAAGTGCATATACATTTTCTGTGATTATGAGCCTGCGTGAACTTTAGCCATGACTCTGCCATTCCTCTAAAATGTCACTCAGAATCACATGGTGTGGCAATTAATACCACCCATGACACGGTTCAAATATTTAATCTAGTTCTATTTCAGGAAATGTCACTGTAACCCTTGTACCTTCCTTCCCATCTCTGCTAAAATCACATGTGCTCCCTAGTGAGAAATACAGGATAACCAATACCTGTGTTAAAACACATTAAGAGAAAAACAGAGCTGACAACTTCCTCTTTAAAAGAAGTTCGAGTAAAGAATTAACAGCAAATAATTATTTTCTAAATATTAAAAGTAGCAGTAAAGTTCACAAGTTCCTTAAACGGTGAAGAGGCAGATTGTGTATTTCTGACGACTGATACCTCTGAATTTCCGAGAGAGGGAGGCAGCAGCTTCACCTATGTGCAGAGCAGCAAGAGAAGTTTTGCTATGTCGGTTTTCCTAAGCTGTTGATTTGAAAAAAGGATCTCTTTAGTGTTGGTGAGGGACCAACCCTCACCCTTTTGATGTACAAAAGGCTTATTTCTTGTGGAGAGTATCTTCACCTTTAGCAGAGGCTTTAATCTAGGTACATTGTGAATAAGAGGGAAGACTGTTTTAAGGCCCTGAAATAGGAATTCTCCATTTTTTGTTCATCCTGGGGTTCAAACTGGGGTTACAAACAGCCCCTCCACATTAAATGATATTTGCAATCCTTTGGGCTGTTTCTCAGCCAGAACCAGATTTGCAGTAATAACTTACGTTAAAACTTCCTGCTGGCTTTTGTCTCTATCTTCTATGCATGGTAAGTGATACATACGCTGAAAGAGTTTTAAACCCAAAATATGCTCCTGGCAGGATATTAATGTCCTGAAGCCTGGTTACAGGTAGCTGAGCATGTCTTGGGGGAAAGCAGAGAGATAAAGGCTACGACCTCTAAGATCATGACCTTTCAGACACATTTTGCTGATTCACTGGCCATAAGTCATCACAGCACATGGGAATACTGCTTTGGAAAAGGCAACACCAATTTGACACTGAATTTGTTTACCTTTTATGGTGGTGATGTGATGAGAGAATGGGAATGAAGAAACCTTGGTTTTTCAGACACTTCACACTACAGCTTAGTAGCTGTTAAAGTCACTGCTGCATTTAACCCCCTCATCATTAACCACTGCAGACATTGATCCACAAGAACTCACAAGGAATTCACCAAAACTGTTCACTAGGGAACAGCAGGAGGGAACCTGGCCCATGGAGGATACACATCAACTGTCCCTGAGCCAATTGCTTTGTGTCTCTTTTCTCCTGTACCACACTATTTATGTGTTCTCAGAGTGATAATACAAGTACAAATGACCTTGGAAACAAAACTTTAAAGGACTTGTTGCCACTCTTAGAGCTATTGAGCTGTGCATGTTCCATGTCCTGGCCTTGGGCCAAAGGCATGTGCAATCCTGGAGACATATAAAGACTTCTAACTAGTTATCATGAGGCAAAGCCAGTATCCAAAGTATGAGCAGAATGACATAGTAAATGGAAAATTTGGAAGGCAAGTTGTCCAAGCATTTTGTAAAGCTGCTATATTCAAATACCAGGAGCCTTCAAAGTGTCATGTAGAACACTTGACTACTAAGAAAAAAGCCAAAACCTTCCCTGCCACTTTACCTGTAGAAAGTCCACCTGATGCTGGGTACTAGCTGAGGCATGTATGTGTTATTCTCCACCCTCATCAGTTAAAGCATGTCTCATTGCATGGCAGTGCTGAACACCATGCTATCTGCAAAGGAGAGGAAGGCAGATGTGTTGGAAGTGCTATGTGACAGTAGAGCAGATCATCCTGGACCATCATAAGGAAAAGCAGGACATAAATTACTTGACTAGGACCACTGTATAAGAGCCAGCAACCCTGGCACTCACATAAGAGAGATGGTGAGCCAAATCTGACATTGATACCATGTGCAGAAGTAGCTGCACCCTCCCAGTTACAGCACAGGCTGTCACCACAGTGCTCATGAGGTGCATTTTTTGTGTTTCTGCCATCTGCTAAGGCATCTGAGAAGCTCAAGCTCTTCTCTCCCTGATATTCCCTGCTTGCTCTTGTTTCCATCAGGCTGCAACAAGGCCAGTGATGTCCTAGTCTGCGGACTTGAGCTTGTGCTCTAATTTATATTTTCCCGCTGCAAAATACCAGCTGTCATTTATTCACTTTGGATTTCTGTGTCTCCTGGTATGTCATCTTCTGCTGGTCTGCATACAGAATATATATGGCACTCCAGCTTCAGAGATAGATCACATCTCTGAATATTTCTTAGACAATGTGCTGAAATCAAATTACATCATCAAATTAGTAATGAAGAAACTCTGTGACTCATAATGTGCTTGTCCAATGATATTTGGAAAAACAGTCTTATTACTATCAGAATATTATCTGAGTGAAACATGCTTGAGGTCTCATGCCATGAATCCTGACAATCTTGTTAAAATCTATAAAGTAAAATTATTACGGTTTATACTTAAAAAAAAAAAAAAGTGTTCTGGCCAATACCATAGAAATTAGACCTTGTTTGGATAACTGAAGAAGAGATGTTCACAGAGATAAAAATCAGTGCAGACTTAGATGCAGTTAATTCTGTCCTGCATGTTACAAGAATACAATTCAAATTCACATTTAGCTTGTGGTACATTGAAAGAACTTGAAAATTTCCTGAGGTTGGTGCAGTTAATAAACCACCTAGCACAGAAAAATAATTTAAACAGAAATAATTGGGAACCATTTCAAGAATATTTTAGCAATACATTCAGAATCCCACAAGAAAGTAGGAAACTATTAGGAAGCATTCCATCTTAAAAAGAAAGTTAAAGTAATAGAAAAAAAAAAAAAAAACAGATGATACTGATAGAGACTTAAGTTAGTCAGGTCCCTGCTATTGCAGACAACCTTATCACATAATCTTACTCAGAAGTGTATCTATGTCTGTACCAAAAATAGTTCTGCTCTGATCAGGATGCTGCCCAGTCCATCCTGCAGACTGCAGCTATCACTCCCTACTCATGGTTCAGGGAAGGATGTGATGCTGGCTCTTGGCAGGCAATGACCATTCTAGTCACTCTACTGAACTGCTGTGGTCCCAAGGGGATGATATGATCTCTGAATCCATAAGCTAGAGAGATGCTCTGCTGCTTGCATGCCAGAGACTTGGTATGACCATCACTGCAACATAAGGACCATTCTGGTATCAGGAAGATGCTGAGGATAAAACAAAATGGAAAGAGTTCTGGGTAGAACCAAAGAATGATTAATAAATCTGAAAACATGATAAAAAAAACTGATAGACATTTTAAAAAGTTAGTTATTAACTAGCTACATGACGTGAAAAAAAATGAGTAGAAACTTATACAACAAACGGACAAAAGTAGTAACAAGGGCCAGTGATTTAAACTGAAGACAAATAAATGCAGGCCAGAAATAAGACAAGAATGTTGGGTTTTGCTTTTGCCAGAAATAAGACAAGAATGTTGGGCTTTGCCATTTTTATTTTTTTTAATTCAGATTGATCAGCCCTTGGAAATCCTCTATCTACTCCAGTCTCTATCTACTAGAGACTCTAGTATCTCTAGATAATTTTGAATGCCAGACAGATACTTTCCTAATGCAGGTGGTTTCCCTCCAGCACACCTGATCAGTGCGGGCAAGCACACGGTTAAAACTGATAATCACACAAGTTCTTCTGATCTTGAAAAATTCTTTCCCCTTCCCAGCTGCACTATGGTATCACTATAGGCATCTACAGGAAAATTGATTTTCTACCATCATGAGCACAAGGGAAGACCCTTAGGAAACTACAAAAGAAAAATGTGCACTTTTAATTTTTTAGGCTGTGCAATGGTTAAATTTCTCTGATGAAAGTGAAATCTTTGCAGTGGAGGCCTAATGATAGTCTGTCATGAAACCTGAATCACAGCATGGCATTTCTGGCAAAGAGTTCTTAGAAATACCTTACACCTTTAACAACACCTTTGGCTAGGATAATTATTTTTCTCTGTATCCACAGAGGTGTAAACTTATTGTTAAGCCAGGCTGGCATTTTCTGTGAGGAGAAAACCCACAGAGCTGAACCTATTAATGATCTGAGGTCAGATCTGACAAATAGTTCTGCTGAGAATTTTTTTGAGATAATTCTGTTCAGACTCTTTCAAAATGAATCTTTTTGAAACGTCTGTTTTGAAGCAGTACGCTTCTTAGAAATTAAGCTAATTTTAGAGGGAAATGAAAATAAAACCAAACCAAAACAGTCTTGTTTCCTGACAGATAAAATGTCTTATTCATTATGTACTCCCACTATGTAAAAACTTTGTTTCTTGAACTTGGGTTTCTGAGCAAGTCTATTTGTGCTATTTAGATTGTATAACGTATAACATCGACTCAGGTTTGTGCTGCAGTGTTGTATGCATTTATATTCAGAGCTACAGCCCACCCTTGTGGCAAGAGGTTTTTATTAAATTAAGAATTACACAAGGATTACAGTTACCTTTCCAATGCAGTTCAGATGATGTTCTTATAGGAAATTCTAACTTGCATGTTCACCTGGGCCCTTTGCATTTGTTAGTCACAAATGATCATGCAATGGCAATGCCATGCTGCAGTAAGAAGGTCCTACCTAAGGAGTAGGTCAGGTCAGCTGTTATGTCCAGGTTCCTACAGGGCAGGGGCGGTTGGAACTAGATGATCTTAATGTCCTTTCCAATCCAAACCATTCTGTTATTCTATGATGATATGATTGATGCATCTCTCACCTTCTCAGCAGAATCACCTTTTCTGCAGAAGCAATTTGATTTAAAAAGCTGAGGCAATTAGCCCATGAAGACAGGAACTGAACTCCTGCATAAAGAACTGCAAAGTCCGGGGAAGAAAATATTAGAATGAGGCATGCTGGGATTCAACTGTAAGAAGAAATGTGTAGTTAGTCATTAGGGGTTTTTTTTAAGGGGAAAAAAAAAGGACAAAAAAAATAAAATGCTTGTCTTACTCTTTTTTTTTTTTTTTTTTTTGTTTTTTTAATTAGGTAGCTATCCTACGCTGCAGCATCTCCAGTGTTGGAGGCTTTTAAGAGCTGTCAGAGAAACATCTGCCAGGTAAAGTACAGCCTACCTTAGGGTAAAGGGAAACATTTTCTGTGATTAAACAATGCAAGAAATGTCCTGGGGGATAAAGCTCAACGGAAGATAATGCTCCCAACAAGAAAAAATACTTGTGTTATGGGACTTTATTAAAACTCAAAAAGGAAAACAATTTTATGAGCACAAAATCTGCCTCTGTGCAGGTGTCCAAAAGTCAGTCATTCTGTCCTAAAGGTACAGACCCATTTAGTATATCAGACACTGAAAGGGTGAGAAAACTGCTGAAGCTGCCTGGACAAGGGAGGAGGGAACAATGGAACTGCCCATGCTGAGAGGGTCTGCTTTAGGGATTAGGCATTGCACATCCAGTCAAAGACAGGCGTAAGTAAGAGTAAGGAGGATGCACTCATACTTGTTCAGCAGAAGGTACAATGTCCCTGTGTTTCCCTGATTAGCCACAGCATAAAGCCTTCACCAGATTACCAGGGAAGTCTCTTTGCGTTTTCAAACTAGTTCCTTTTCCCCCATGTTCATCCATTTATTTTTCCAGGTAGTTTATTTCTCTTTCTGTTCACAGGCTTTGTTTTCTGTTACAACCCTACACCTCAGGTTCACAGTGTACTTTAGCCTGAAAGTCAAGGATGCCAGTCTACCTACAGCAGAAAACATTCTGCAGAATGTTTGCTCTGTTCAGCAGCTCTTATCCAATAGCTGTCGCAAAGACGAAGAGGAGGGTAGAAGAAGCATTGAATCTGCAGCTAAACAACCTTTAGCTTTTAACAGCTTCATCGAGCAGAGTTTGCTTCTCAAAGAAATCAGAGAGAGCAGCTTCTAGCATCCTTCACCTTTGCAGAGCTCCCGTGAACTCAGCTCATACAGAGCAGCTGGTCAATTGACAGCTGCTGTTAGAAAGGATAGGACTTTCCCATCACATCACATTAGTGCAGGGAATGGAGGTTATGAGAAAACAGCAAACAACAGAGTGCAGCCTTGACAGCAGATATGTGACAGGGGTAAATACAATGACCTGTCCGAGGCTGCTACCTTTACCTGCCAGGCTGCAGTCAATAGGCACCCTGCTGTGCAGTTATTTCTGAAGCATTATAATTATACTGTTGTGCTTCACACTTCTTTCTAAATACATACTGCGCACGATTCCTCTAATTTTATCAGATACAGACCAGATTTGTCTCTTAAAATGACACAGGATTCAGAAGCTCCCGAGAAATCCAAGCTGGTGGAGATGCTGTTGAATGCATGGGGTTGTTTAAGTCATACTGTCGTTGTCTGCAAGGGGATTTTGATGGAGCTTCTAGTTTTCAGGACAGGATTTTGACTGCCAGCCAATTACTTGCAGTAAAGATGGCATCTGTGAAACAGAATTATAAATACACAGAACTGCTGTGAAAATACATGTATTGTTTCTCAGACATTTGGATATAACAATAATAATTCTGGGCAGATTAGTCATAAGCAAATATTTCCAGAGTGTAGGATGGGTATGCTATACTGTGAAATGGCACCAAAAGTATCCACCAAATACAAACACAGAAAAAAAAAAAGCAGCACAAAAACCTTCATCACAAACCTCGTATTTGATTTCGATTTACAGTCAAACATTCTCCCACTGCATTTTTGGAGGGAAAATCCTGTTGCTGTTATGAAAGCCTATCCTGCAGCTCTCACCTAGACAAATCCAAAGATGGAAGGAAGCCATGCCGAGAGATAAGAAAAGGCTATGGTTGATGATCTGCCTCCTGTCCCAGCACAGTGACAGCATGTATTTCATTATACTCTAGTGCTAGGGAAAATAGACCCATTAGTTAAAAATAGTTAAAAATACTGACTGTCAATCAGTCAGCACCTTTCTCTGGAAGGAAAGTGTGATAAATGTATATTTCATTTCAAAGGCACAAAGGAGACAATAACAGAATAACAAAATTCAGGTATAAAATTGTTTAAACAAGACACAGGACACAAAATAAATTACTCTCAAACTTGAAACACATCTGTTTCTCATCTCACATATGTGACCAAATTACAAAGAAGATATTGCTTTGCAAGAGGAAATTGTGCAAAGATGTGAGAATTTCTTTCTACGAAGTGAGAAGACATAGATTCAACACTGCATTTGTCTTTAAACAAGCATGGAAAAAGCAGAGAAATACAGGGTTTGGGGCTAACTAACCCAGATCTACATGAAAATAATTGGAAATCAGAAGACTTTGTTCACTGAAAATAAACCCAAACGCTTTCAGGTGTTTAGTTTACCCTCTAAAATAATGGTGAAGAAGTTGCATAAACAATCACGTTTTTAAAGATGCTTTAAAATTTTGAAAAAACCACTAAAACTGCATATCCTGAGGAAAATATTTTCTTGTAAACCTACCATGACCACTTCTCAGAGATGATTTACCAGAGCCCAGGTTGAAGAATAAGCTTCTGTCAATGATACAAATTGGATTTCGTGTCCTTTATTCAAGCAGGAGTTATATCTTCCTGAGGAACCTACAGTCACAGGCAATACTAGTCAAATTCTGATTCTTGTAAGAAAAAATGTGCATTGTCTTATTCAGAAGACTTTTCACAGAAAGTCTTCTGTGACTTTCACAGAACATGCCATTTTCTCTGGCAGACTTAGAGATCTGAACTCAAGACCTAATCCCAGTAGAATTAAATAGAAAAAAAATACATGTATGGGAATAAAAAATGCAAATACTAACCATTTTTTTTATAACAGTATATAAGCACAAATTGACAATAAAAAGAAACTTCTTCTCTTACAGAGCTACCATTTAAAGTGAGGGTTTACTGGTCATTTTCCCTCCACAGTGACTTACGGGTTGACATTGGCCCTCTTCTCTTCCAGACTTCGTAACCTCCGAGGGGAATGGCTGGCACCTTCTGTCGTCTCTTGGCTGGCCGTGCAACCACTGCACTCTTTGCAGCTGCAGGCACAGGGGTGCTAACCACTGGGTACCTCCTTAACCAGCAAAATGTGAAGGCTGCTGTTCAGGAGAAACGGAAACTCTTCCCGCCAAGGTAAGGAGTTGGCTAGGCGGTCAGCGCTCTATTAATTGGGTTAGGAGCAATATTTAACTCTTTGGAGGAAGAAGATCCCTATCAAAGGGTCCCTGCAGGGTCCTCATGTGTCCACAGAGTCTGTGTGCCTGTCCATGGGCTGTGTGAAAAACAGCACCCTTTATTAATAACCATAATTTTAGGTAGCACAAACAATGGCCTTCAGGGCCAGAAAGCAGGGGTGTGGGATACTGTCAACGCTCAAAAAAGCCACTGACAAACAATAACAAGCCTAAGAAATATTTCAGATTTTAAGCAGAGCACTAGATTAACCCTTATTTAATCTCATCAGCTGTCAGACACATTGCATCTCAGTCTTTTGGACTGGCTGATTGTACATTAAGAAAATGTGAAAGTATTTTCATTATACAAGTAGTAAAGACATCTCCCATGTAACTGCTGCACTTGAAATACTCCTCATTCTGTCACAAATGATGATTACAAACTAATTACAGACCATCTCTGTAGGCTGACTTTGCTGGTGTACTTGTGAAAACCAATACAGACCAGGCTCTGAGACAGGCCGTGAATACTATTCAGTAGTGAATACCATCCTAGTTAAAATACATTCCTGAAGAAATAATGGAGTTGTGCATAAAGCAAATAATTACCAGCACACAGTAAATGTGGTCTGACTCAGTTGAAAAAATGCCTTGCTAAAGCATAACATCTTTATTTTCCCTGGCTTAGTACACCATGCATCTTTCTGTAAACAGTAATGCCATTAAAGCAAAACCAGATATTGTAGAAGAATGTGCACTTAGGCTCTGAATTAGAGAGAATGTTTTCAGCTACACTTAATTACCTTTCCCCTTGAACAAAACCATGTTGGAGCTCTTTTATTTCTGAATAAATTTTCTTTATTTCTTATTTCTCTCAGCAGAGATTTAATGGGGCTTAGTACACTCTCAGAGCCCACTGGGATACATTTTCCTGATGGCTCTGCATAGCAGAAAGCTGCAACTGCCTGTTGGTGTGGCGGCCCACCGGTGTGCGACATGGGTACTTTCAGTGACTGGAATCTTTCTCCCTTCCTAAAATTCAATACAACATATAAACCAAGAACTAATTATACTTTTAAACCATGCTGTGTATTCTGTTTCTCATGACCCCTTTAATAGATTCTTAAAACTAGCAAGGATTACTCTTCACAGTGTCACATTAACTGCTTGGGCTTCTTCTCTTCAGTGCAGACTACCCTGATCTCCGCAAACATAACAACTGCATGGCCGAATGCCTCACGCCGGCAATTTACTCTCGGCTCAGGGACAAGATGACTCCCAATGGCTACACCCTAGACCAGTGCATCCAAACTGGTGTTGACAACCCTGGCCACCCTTTCATTAAAACTGTGGGCATGGTCGCAGGTGATGAAGAATCCTACGAGGTAAGATATTTCCACTATAGTATTTGGTTCAGGTTTTATGGCATCTTTCACAATAGCTCATTAGATGAAGACAGATTCCCAGTAGGGTATGGATTCCTGAGGTAAATTCTGTCCCAGATAGCAAATAAGGGACAGGCCATATGCAGAAAGATGGTAATTTCCCTACTCTTCCGTACACTAGGAAATGTATGAACAGGTATTACTACTGGTGCTCTTTTTGTTGCAACTGAAATTAATGAAGGGTACCTGCTTAGGAGCAGCTGCTACCTGCCTCCAGCACCTGCCCATTAATAGAATCCTAGAATGGTTTGTGGTGGAAGGGACCTTAAAGCCCATCCAGTTCCAACCGTCTGTCACCAGCAGAGACAACTTCCACTAGAGCAGGCTCCTCCAAGCCCTGTCCAACCTGGACTTGAACACTGTCAGGGATGGGGCAGCCACAGCTTCCTACAACTAAACATTTTATGGCTGGGCTGCTGAGGATGGACTGGGACATCTGGCATTCTGGACTATCAAGTCCTGCGATTCAGTTATACTCAATTAAATATGTCATTGCCACCACTCCTCATCTGCAGGAAGGTGTGGTTGTGATCAGTGTTAACACACCTGAGCCAAGTGGCTCTAATGAGGATTTAGCATCCCATGGCACTGAAGATACAGAATACTCCTGCAGGATCTAAAACCAAGATACAAGGTGCTGGGGGACTCTTGAGTGTCTGTTCTGGCTGGTAATATATCCTGAAACCTAATCTGATTGCCACTACATTCAGGAACTCTCTGGCAACTAGAGTAGGCTTGTTATGCAATTTCTGTTGTGAAGACATAAATATTTTAAATATAAAAATAAATATTTTTATATTTACCCCATCTGCATTTTCAAAGCCCCCTGTATGTCTGTCACCCAGAAGCCTTGTGCCAGGGGACTTCTCCTGTGGCTTAGAGCTGATGCACTGAAGCATTTCTGTGAAGCTGCAGACTCTCTATAGATTCTCTTGACTTCATAGGTGTTTGCTGAGATTTTTGACCCTGTCATTAAAGCAAGGCACAATGGCTACGATCCGCGGACTATGAAGCATCACACAGACCTGGATGCATCCAAGGTAGGATTGAAATAAAACAGTGAGACAATAAAGGATCAGGGCTGTTTCTTACAGGAATGATATCGTATGCAACAGTACTTTTTCCTGATCCAACTCCAAAGGCACTAAGTTTAGGGTTAAGAGAAGAGGGATGCCACTCATGGCCCTGTCAGCAAGGCAGCTGCATCTCTACCTTGCTCCTAGCAGGTGGTTCAGTCCCTACACTCCCTACTAAGCACTTGGGTCACAGTCTCCGTTGGCACTGGGTCTGTGCATAAGCTGGGAAATAACCATGTGTCTAAGACTTGGAATAAAAATAGGAATTGACTCCAATATGCCCACATAAACATGATAAAACCTTAACACCTTGCTTGCTGCTTAGCATTTCCTTCATAGTTCAACTACACCATGTTTTAGCACCTTTTTGTTCTTTCCTCTTCCAAAGAATCTTCCTTACCTGGCCCCCTGCCTCTGCCCATATCTGTATTTCCAAAGCCACAAAGATTCCTTCATATTTTTGGACCATTGCTGGTTACTCTGCCACATTAATTCTGTTAAAGAAACAAGTAGCTCCTGAAGAAACCTCTTGGTGTCTAAAACTCTGAGAGGCTCCTGGCATTCTGAGTGTTTGTCATCTCACGGAGAGCTCATCATGCTTGGGCAGAAAGATGCCCTTCTGGTTTTTAATGGTGAACTACAAGATGGGGGGATGTGTGTGAACTAATTATTCATTCTTTCTCCAGATCACCCACGGTCAATTCGATGAACGCTATGTCCTCTCATCGCGCGTGCGGACTGGCCGCAGCATTCGGGGGCTCAGCCTTCCTCCTGCGTGCACCAGGGCAGAGCGGAGAGAGGTGGAGAATGTTGTGGTCACCGCACTCGCTGGGCTGAAAGGAGACCTCTGTGGCAAGTACTATAGCTTGACCAGCATGTCTGAGAGGGACCAGCAGCAGCTTATTGATGTAAGTACAGCTCCAATGCTAACACCACCTTCATTTACTCTCACTTATCTTAACCTTCGTCTTTCTTTGGGGCACATGCTTTCCTGTTTGGGTAAGGAAGATAATCACAGTATTAACCCAGTAGTTAATGGCCTGTCAATATTTTTAATGCAGTAACAAATCATCCAGGGTCTATATTTTGGTTAAGTACCTAGCTGTAAAGGTCTGAAATGTAGATTTATATTCCAGATAGGAAGATCTGTGTCAAATCAAACACATATGTCTGCTGCCACCACTTCGGACAAATAATGATGTAAATTCAAGACTTTATCTTGGTCATTTCCTCGAGGAAACATTGATATTTTCTATATTAATAACCATCCTAACTAAAAATATTACACTGAGATAAACATTACTTATTATCTGTATTCTAGACTGTTGGGGTGGGGGGCTTTGACTGTAATTTCTGTCTGTCAAAACTACACTAAGTTCCTCAAAATGGCTGTAGCCAACTGCACCCAGGTGACCTTTTCCCAGTCCTGTAACTGTGTTTCAGGACTTGAAGGATCAGGCCCATAACAAGAGTTTTCATTGTCACACAGATGGAAAGACAAGGATTTTCATCATGGATTTTGTCACAGCATGTAACATGTCAAACAAACCTTGAATGTGCATTTTAAATATCCAAAGGAATGGCTGTACCCTGTTAGCTATATTCATGGCACATTAATCCATAACATCAACCAAAAGGGAGCTGATGAAGTAACATAACTATTTATAACCTTGGAACTAGGTGTCACAGTCTGGATTAACCAGGACTTAAGAATTTATGTAAGGTCAGTAACTTTTTTAATTGAATGTCCTTGGTAATATGTTTATTGACAAGATGTTGATGACCTATTGTAGGTTTTATTTTATTGCCTTTTTCAGCACGAGAGAGCTCCTCAGAAAGCAGAGTCTGAAATAGGAGCATGGAGAATATAACTCCTTCATGGTTTACGGTTAAGTCCTTTGGGAAGCAGAATATGTTTCACTGATTCAGAATTTTACCTTTTTTTTTTTTGTTTTCACGTCAATGCAAATATGCAGAAGTCAGGGCATTAAATGTAACCTCAGGTTCTGTCTTTAACTAGTACCATTGCTTACCTCAAGTACTTTAGGACCTTGAACCTCTATGGCGTCATGATTTCTGCCAGCCTTTAATAAGCACCATTTGATCTTGATAATAACAAACCAGTGCTAGCTGAATGGCATTCAGCACAAAAGGTATTTGGTACTTTGCGGATTTGAACCACACACATTAAAGGGAAAGTAATAGTGCTCAGATGTTTTCTTGCAAAAGGAGGAAGGTTTTTTTCAAACAAAAACTGTCTGGCTGCATCCAGTCAATCACAGAGTATTAAAAGATGAAAACCAAAAATTCTCCTCTAACAGGAAAAAAAAAGTGAAGCATATCAACTTGTCTACCATGTCATATTTATTCTGGATAGCTTGCCTCACTATTCTCAATTAAATGTTAGATTTAAAAAACAAGCAAATGAAAACCCAACAAAACCCCCATATAACATTTGACATGGCAGTATTTGAGGAATTAAGAACTAATGATTTTTCAGCACACCCAAGAAAATCAAATATTTATTGGCTTTGGGAAAAAAACAGCCCAGTTAAAAAAAAAATAAAAAAAAAATTACCTGAAATGTGGCAAGGCAATGTCACAGCAAATGCTACATTTATTAAATCAGAAATAGCACCTCTGTTATGGAACAGAACAAGTCTGTTATTCCAAAAGGTCAAGCTCAGCACTGACTTAATTCCTACTTTGACTTCACACTCAGAATAAATTGCTAAATCTCTGTGCTGGAGAAATATCTTTTCAGAACTAGCATTTTTAATTTTTTTTTTCTTCTTCCCCCAACCTTTAGCAACTTATTGCCTTCTCCTATCCTGAAATACATCTGTTTGCAGAAAACATCTCTGCTGGTAGCAGTCAGGTCCCTGCAGAGTACACTTTGGTGTGTGTATGTGGGTATGAGGTCCTAACCTCCCATTCCTCTCCCCATCTGAAAAATGTTTTTGGCAAAACATGGTCATATTACCAATGTCAGTGAGAATCTGCAAGATGCAAGAAAATCACTGGGTAAAGCACTTTCAGTTTTCAGAAGAAGGAATCAGATTCATAAGCTGTACTATGTGATTTACTTGTACATTGACTGCCCTCACTTAAATTGTATTAGAAAATGTTATACTGCTTCCTTGAATGAACTTGAATTTTGTTTTGTTTTCTCTCTCTTTCTCTTTGTCCCCATCTTGGTGTCCAGGATCACTTTCTCTTTGATAAGCCAGTGTCCCCTTTGCTAACATGTGCTGGGATGGCACGTGACTGGCCAGATGCCAGAGGAATCTGGTATGTTGTGTGACGTGCAGAAGCTTGTGTCGTGTTTTAAAGATTGTGTTACAAATCTCCTTACTTGTCCTAACCTTGCAGCCACTCTGTCCCTATACTCACAGAATGTTCAGTTTGCTTTTTAAAAAGTTTTCTTGCTTAATTTGGGGAAAAAACCCCAACCAAAAACCCAAACCAAAGCCCAAGCAAGCAATCAAGCAAAATCCATTAGTGAACAACAGAATGGGTAAAACCTTTATATGCAAAAAGCCATCACTAATATCATGCAAAGGACACAGCATCATAGGTGTGGCTCCTTCTTTGGTTTTTTTTTTTCCCTCATTTTTTTCTATTTCTAAATAAAAATTTGATCTGGGAAAGACTCATGAGTCACTCTCACCCTAACCCTAACCTCAGCAACAGCAGTTCTAACACCAGATTGTACCCACCCTGTCACCTAGGAACCACCAGCCATTCAGCTGCAGGACACTGAATAGCAAATTCCTACCCCCCACGAAGTGTTCTTTCAATTCTCAGAGCTGAAAGTAACCCTTTCTTTCCATAAGAACTGGACAAAAGGGAGATACAGAAGTTAAATTTCCTATTTTGTTCTAGGTCTGCTTCTACTTTCACAGCACACTTGAGGCGTTTTGTGCCCAAATACATTATTTTCTGTGGAAAGAAAAGGTTAATAGCTCTGAGATCAGAGCAGAGGATGGGGCAGTGGCGCAGTGCATAGCATCGGTGTCTACCCTGGTATGCTTCTAGGCATTACCAGTGCTTTAATTGTAAAATAAGCCTAAAAAGGATTCTCAGGAATCACGTAGCATATCCCCCTGCCCTACGCAGGGCAAGACTTTCAGAAACCACAGGACTTTATGTAGAAAAAAACCCCAACTGTTCTCCAAGCAGTGTCTGACAATACTGGCTCATGTTCAGAAGTACAGGCAGTATTACCGTGATGAGCTAAACATGATTTCTGCTGGGGAGAAGGGGCTGTAAAAGCTGATCACCTATGAAACCTGACAACCTGCTGGAAATCTGTGAGGATTTTTTTATTTCAACAAGCTTCCGCTTAGTTCCCTGGTCCCCTCCTAAATCTGAGAAAAAGGATAAAACTGAGGCATCCCATTCACTGTCTTTATGAACAAAAAAACAGCAGTACCAACAATACAGTTGCTACCCAGGGATCTCCTGAATAAAACAGGTCTAGGTTTTGCCTGTGAAAGATCAGGCAGATAGGAAAAAAAACCTGGCACGATTGCAAAGTATTTCAGTAAGCCACATTTAGAAAACCTGCCTTTCTCTTGCAAAAAATTGTTGTCAAAACCAGTACATTATTTTGCTTATACTGCCTGTGATTCTGTCCTTTTTACTGGCTGCAGGACTATTCCCACTGACCTCAGTGGTGTTCATGGCACAGTTTAAATGTGCTCAGCATGGCGTCCCTCCACGTTCCTTAAAGCAATGGGGAGAGTTACATAATCAAAGAAAGGAGCTGGGTCAGGCTAACCTCAGACTATTTGGAAAACCCTCCCCTGAACATTCGTACGTGACTGAAGACAGGGTAACAGGACCTTGGGTGACCATAATGTCAGGGCACAGGATGTTTACACCTCCTCAGTATTGCATTGGCAAACTCCAAGTACGAGCTCAAAGTCAGGCTATGGGTGAACTTGATCTTCCAAGTTTCATGTGTTTCAAACCTCATAATATTCCACCGTTTGCACGAATGAGTCTGATGCCATCAATCACCTTCTATGTGCAGTAGGAAGGGTGTATGTAGTAGGAAACAGAGAAACTAGAGGAAAAGCCAGGACAACTGACCTCAGGTTTGACCCAGCACTTAATAAACCTAACCACAGCTGATCTATTTGGAGCAAGAGTGAATATCTTCAGGCATTTTGATCTTGACTGACAAGCCAGAATCGCTAATGTGCTGTCTGCAAGCAATGTGCAGCTGCTGTCCTTGGACACGTAACCTGACTGATGCGGCAATCCACTGCTACCAAGCGATAGAGAGGGCACTGAGATTTGATTTACGGAAGAATAAAATTAAGTAAGGACGTATTGCGTGGCCCCCAGCAGCATGTTACTGTTAGTTTGTGTCCTAGCTGTACAGCTGAGACCAATAAAAACCAACCCTAGTGATAGAGGATGCAAAAGCCTGACTTCTCTCTTTGCTGCACCCCAAACTGCGCTTATGATAGAGAACAACACATTTTTCCTCACTCAGCACCACAGCAGCATGATGTGATCAGAAAAACTGCCCTTCTTGCTGTGCCCAAAAACACATGTAATGCCCTGGCACAGGGGACCCAACTGGGAAAGCAGCTCAGATCCCTAACTCTGCAGAACATTATTTTGCCACGCTTAACCTCCCACCAGACTGTGATAAAACTAAGGACACTGAGAACTATTTTTCAGGGCCTGTCTTTTTAAAGATGCTGTTTCCCTCCCCCAACCCCAATCAGGCATAACAACGACAAGACATTTCTCATCTGGATTAATGAAGAGGACCACACCAGGGTGATCTCCATGGAGAAGGGTGGCAACATGAAACGGGTATTTGAAAGGTTTTGCCGTGGCTTAAAGGAGGTAATGTCTCAATGAATTTATTATTCCTATTTGTTTATTGTTGAGCTCCTGTCAGCAGTACTTAATAGGGTTCATACTGAACTGATGTCTCTGGGAGCAACAAAATGAAGTAACACTAGTCTACACAGCAACCCACAATAATGCAGATAAAGAAGGAAATATGGGCATTCATGCTAGCATGAAATCTGAGTTGTAAGGAAAAATAAATAAAATGTCTTTGTAGCTTTTTCATTCAAGTATTAAGCACAGGCTGGCTAATGAATATTCCTTTTTTTGTGATTTTATGGCTGTAGGCTGTGGAAATCCATAAATCACACATTTGGATTGCTTGATTTGCTTGACTGGAGAATTTATTTGACCCAGCCTCCTCGTTCTGTTCTCTGATGTGGGAAACTGGATGCTGCTGAGAACTTGGGGCTTAGGACCTTTTGGCTCAGTGTCACTTTTAGGGAGATAGGGGGTTTGTGATTAAAATACTAAAATGTGATACCAAGGACTCTAGAATTATATTCTGATCTAGCTATTCACAAACAAAAAAGAGCCTTCATGAGATGGTGTGTGGGTTCAGTTTTGTCTAGACAGTCCAGGTATGATTCACGTCGGCTCTGGGCCCTGTGCAGCCCCAGTACTCCTCTGGCACAGAAAAAGTTTACTTAACAAAGAAATAAGACATTACCGTGTCCCACAGGCAGTATCATAGAATGGTTAAGGCTGGAAGGGCCTTTAAAGCTCATCTTCCCTGAACGGGCAGACACCTTCCACAGCCACAGCTCCTCTGAGCAACCTGTGGTGGGGCCTCACCACCCTCACAGGGAAGAACTTCTGCCTCAGATCTCATCCAAATCTCTTCTCTGTCAGGTTAAAGCCATTCCCCTTGTCCTGCCCCTACAGGCACTTGTCAAAAGCCCCTCTCCAGGTTTCTTGTAGCCCCTTTAGGCACTGGCAGCTGCTCTAAGGTCTCTCCTTAAGGAGCCTTCTCTTCTCCAGGCTGAACAAGCCCAGCTCTCACAGCCTGTCTCCAGAGCAGAGCTGCTCCAGCCCTCACAGCATCTCTGTGGCCTCCTCTGGACTTGCTCCAACAGCTCCACATCCCTCTTGTGTTGTTGCCCCAGAGCTGGACGCAGAACTGCAGGGGGGTCTCCCCAGAGTGCAGTAGAGGGGGAGAATCTCCCCTCCCTCGACCTGCTGCTCACGCTCTGGGAGATGCAGCCCAGCACACTGTGGGGTTCTGGACTCAAGAGCACACTGCTGGTCATGCCCCAGGATGTCCTCAGGACGATGATGCACCTTGTCAGGTCCCATGGACTTGTGCACCTTCAGATTCCTCAGATGTTCTCAAATCCGATCTTCTTCTACAGCAGCGGTTCTTCATTCTCCCAGTCCCTGCCGTTGCCTTCTGCAATTCAGGCAGTGCAGCTGGAGCCTTACAAGGTGCATTGGCTGTTACAATTAGGCATTTAGAAGTCAAGTGTCCCCTCAAAAGAATCACAGCATCATACTGAAAATCACATGAAACTCAGATTCAGCTGCTTTTGTTTGCTTTGTAGCATTTAAGTCCTTTGGGCTTCTGTGTTGCCACATTGGTCCAAAAAATACCAAGGTTAGAAGCACATGGCAAAAGCCCTAATTCTTATGTGAAGGTATGGCTTCACAGGCTATGGCTATTGCAAACCAACATGATGGGGATCTTTGTGCTAAAGTGTCAGGGTCTCCAAGCTAGTGGTTGTCAGAAAACGATGAAGAAATCCTTGCAATATGCATTGGGGATCTTGGGACCTGATGAGTGCAAACATTTGCATCAGATCCAAAACAGATGTGCTTGGGTGTAAGTTCAAGTATCTCCACTGGTGTTAGTGAAGTTCACCATCAACAAAGATACGTGGTGAAAAGAATACCCGTTACAAGCAGAGATCTTAAAATAAGACATTTTTATGCTGACCTTTTCTTTGGGCTTTCTTTTTTTATTCTGTCATAGGTGGAAAGATTAATTAAAGAACGGGGCTGGGAGTTCATGTGGAATGAGCGTCTTGGGTATGTTCTGACCTGTCCTTCCAACCTGGGAACTGGTTTACGTGCTGGAGTCCATGTTAAGCTGCCCAGGCTAAGCAAGGTATGTAAGTCATTTAAAAGGCCAGTGATAAAAATCAGCTCTTCTGATTTATAAAGAAACAAATTTAAAATGCCAACTTACAGTGACTGCATGTTAACATGATGTGTATGTAACAAGGTCCCAGGGCCAATGCACTACTAACTGAGCACACTTTTATCCTGAAAATTATTGTATTTGTTATGGAAATTAATCTACTCAGCAGACAACTGCCAACACAGGCTTTAATCTAAGGACTGAGAAAACTATCCATCTCTGCGTGTCTTTCTGGAGATGCTACTACACCATGGATAACAGTATTGCAACAATTTGGCACAATACACAGGGTGAAAGGCATTAAGCTCAAAACTGTTTTCTGATAGGATCCTCGGTTTCCAAAAATCCTGGAGAACCTGCGTCTGCAAAAACGTGGCACTGGTGGCGTGGACACGGCAGCTGTAGCAGATATATACGATATCTCCAACCTGGACCGCATGGGTCGCTCGGAGGTAATCTTTTTTCTTTTCCCTTGCTTTTTAGCTCTGATCTGTACTGATAAAAGTCAGTTTCCCTCTGCTGACCTCAGCGGAGCCATCCATGGCAGTTTTTACTCCTAATAAATCTGGTCCAATCAAAATGCTAACTCAAAAGAAAAACTAACATGCATAAAGTGTTTGACAAATATTCTTGTTTTGGCAATGAAAAAATAACAACCCTGAGCAAGTCCCACAAATGCAGGACAAAGGCCAGTCCTTTCACTCAGAATAACTGAGGCGGAGTTGGTGTCATCTTCAAGTGTCCTGTGTGCTGCTGAGTAAAGGATGCAGAAAAGCTGGGTTTAAATCAGGGCAAAGATTCAATTGTCAGCTGAGCCTTCCCTGTTGGGCTGTAGGCTATGATGAGATGGGTTCATGTCAGACATTTGTTTTGAACCTGTCTCAGTCTGAATGAATATTTGTTGTGCCTAAGAGTGGAAGTGACCTTACAACCTTGCGGTGGTGTTGATCTCCAGGAAGACTCAAGTCCCAGGCTTCATTCCAGTTTCATATTGAAGTATTTTATAAAGCAGAACAGCTTATAAGAGCAAATCTACTGGAGGATGGGGGAGAAACAGCCCTGTCAGAGTTGCAGCCTCCTCCCACTAGCTCTGCCTGAGGCAAAATCTTACTCTGGGGCACAGGCTCTAAGTCCTCCACCAGTGCAACAGATTCCTTTCCCTCACCAAGACCAGGGCTGTGCTCACCCTGGCCATGTCAAGAACAACCGAGGCAAAAATTTACCTTGCAAGACCCTGTAATTTCAGTGATTTGAGCACTCTGCTAGTAGATAGGAAACAGAGGTTCAAAGCTTCTGTCAAACACACCTTCCACACCCCAGGTTTGTGCTGTAACATCTCAACAATGGTCAACTGGGCATGCCCTGGTGGGACTGAGGTCTCCTGAGGACCCTTTTTCTCCACCAGCAATGCAATACATGACTGGGGCTCAGATGCTAACCCTGCTTGTACATGTCAGGATTTGAAGGGCTGCCTGTTTGACCAGCAGCAAATTGTTAATTGCCCCGGGGGATTTGCGCAAGTTAAAATATGATTGCAAAGGAAACCATGCTGTCAAAGTATGTTTAACAAAGAGCAGCACAGCACTGAGAGGCTCTGGCAGCTTACATACAGGTGCAGTTTGGTCATGGTGTTCCAGCCCAATCTGGAGTTGAGCCTGATTCTTGGTAGGTTTTCATAACACAAATGTAACCCTAGGATAATGCACCTGCATAACAACTAGATCCAAATAGCAGGTGGCTTCCCTTCCTCACTCACCTTGGGTTTTCCACCACTGTTTTCTACAAGTCAGGTCTTTTTATTTGGAAATACCCTTGAATATCTTCACAGCCAAGGGGCATTTGGACAGAGGCTTGGATATTCATAATTTTGGAGTCTGATGTAGGCAGCTATGTTCCTTTGGATCTAGACCAAAATAAATACGAGAGAAAAACTATTGAGCTATATTATTTGCAAAACCAGTATGTGAAAAAAATAATTATTAATACCTGACACATCATAATGTGTACTGTAGACTAAAATAACACTTAACAATACAAAAGGATTACACAGCACAGTTACTTAATATGAGTTCTACTGACAGATGGGCTAAGTCTACAAATTTTTGCTTACATGAAGACTTCCACAGAAGTCAGTGATGCCTTGTACTGCAACAAGTCAAAAGATTACACCAATAGATAAGATACAATCCCCACCGTGAAGGTTCTGAAATGTAAATAAGACAAGAGAAACTCAAGGGGATAGAAATGTTTTTAAATACTTTTATTTTTTTCAGTATATAATAAAACAAATTCCATTATGTGGTAAATGTGTTTGCAGAAATGAATTACGATCGCAAGTGCAAGATTAATTATTTATTTTTTTGCTTTGTTTCAGTTACTGGTCAATGCAAACTTAATATGAAATCCCTTTTCTCCTGGAGGCTGCAAATTCAGACCTCTAATTTCCCAACAAAGCTGGTCTGTAAAAGACAATAGAATAAACCTCTAAGCCACTGAAAGCTTTGATTTTCAAGGGACTTGGTTTTTACTACAAAGACTGTCACAATAAAGAGACAATAGGATTTGGTCTTCCTACTAAGTTTTAACAAGCCAGTCATTAAAGGTTGCTAATGAATCATTCCATGAAGATAAAGAAAAGTCAGTGCTATAGCTTGCTGGCTGATACCACAGGGCCTCCCATGTCACTACTATGGAGAAAGTTTGTTGGGGACAAGGCATTTTGTGTTCTTTAGCAATTTTGAGGAATTTTACAAGTCACCACTACCCCGTGCCATAGAGAACTGCAAATTTTGGTACTGCTCTGGGCCTGGAGCTAATCCCACCCCTGCCAGTGTAAAGCAAGAGCTAAAAACAAAAGAGTGATGGATGGTGTAGAGCCAGCATGAGTTTAGGATAAGTGTGTCTGCTTCAGAGATATGCATTGTTCAAACTGCCCCAGCAAAGCCAGCATGCTTGGCAGAATGAGTAGGGAATCTTTCCCCACAGCTGACTAACCATCACAGCAGGGTTCATGGTCATCTGCAGGGGAATATATTGTGTGAAGAAGTGCAAGATTCTGGCTTGACAAACTTTCTCAGGCAGTCTAAATGGCTGTGGCAAATCAGATAGTCCTGCCATCCTCCCACTGCCAACCATCTGAGGAACACCTACCCCATGCCTCCAGCAGCATTCAGGTCTGGTGTGGATCAAGGCAATGAACCTGTCTTCCTCTCCTTGTACCACCATCCCAGTCAGCTTCTGTCTGACTCTGTGCTCACACAAATGCTCCTGCAAGCACAGGGGTGGGACAACCTTAGGAACTGGGAACACACAGCAAGGGCATTTGCAAGAGCTGCTTGGTGATATTGAGCACCTATTTGAAAATATCTGTTGCTGGTGGTCCAAACTCAAGACAAACAGGAGAAGAGAATTACTATTGTTTTCCACTGAACCAGCTTAACCCATATTCCCCCTGCCACAGGGTGTGATTTCTCTGCTGTGACTCTCCTTACAGCTTTACCTGCTGTTGTTGCAGTACAAGCCTATTTTCCCTTCCTCTATTAACAGCATTAGCTAAAGCTTCTATTACTGCTATTTTTCTTCTTCTTGTTGTAGGTGGAGCTAGTCCAGATTGTCATTGATGGGGTCAATTTTCTAGTTGACTGCGAGAAGAAACTGGAAAGAGGCCAAGACATAAAAGTGCCACCACCGCTGCCCCAGTTTGGCAGGAAGTGATCTTGCTGTTCATGGTGGCAACTGATGGTAAATACAGCTGCCAGTCTGACACAAAGGCATCACTGTATGTCTCTGTATAAATAACTTGTGTAATAAAACACTACCTGATACCTGATGTTTCCTTAAATGCCTGGCTGCACTGGAAGAACCTAGTCCTTTTGCAGCTTTACTAGGATGCACCCAACACAACTACCTTTTTTGTGGGGACTGCTTTCCTTTCTTTCCTGGATGGTGACAAGAAAAGTACTACCTCAGTAATGCAAAAAGCAAAAATCTCTACCCTGCACTTGCACCTATGGTCATACATACAAAGTCTCCTATGAGCACCCTATGTCATTCACAGACAGCTCCTTTCCCGTGATTATGCAGAAAGCTGAAGTCTGCCAGTCTGAGGGGCAGATGTTGCAAGGTGCTCATTGCTTTTTCAGCAGCCACTGGACACCATGGTGAGTTCAGCAGTTAACTGGATGAGGCAGCTACATGTGCCTTCTGTCTCTGAAGTCCACAGCTTGACCTGTCATCAAGAACTAAATCGTGTCTCTGCACAGGAGCTGTCTTTATCTGTCTAGGAGTAGTCTGCATACAGAATCCCAAACCCTCAGATTTTTTTCACTTCTGAAGAACTCAACAGGTCACTTCTCAGCTTTCTCCCTCTGGCATACTATCTGGCCTGTGGCCTCAGGCTGTAGATAGCTGGCCCAAAAATCAGTGGGCAAATATGTTTGCTGATAGTCTGCATCTAACATAAACATGTCTTGCTTGGCCCGTCCCAATCTGCTCCTGCCGCCTTTAAGTTCCAGGTAACGGAGACTAGCCTCAGCTAACCACCACATATCAAAGTGCCTCAGGGGAGGTACTCCCATTCTGAGTAAGATCTCTGTACTCAATATTATGTTAATGGTGTAAAGCAAAAACAGCAGATGTTAACAATCCCATCATTTGCTTCCTGTTTTCATACTGAAACACATTCAGTGTTTCACAGTAACTTCTTTCAAAACATCGGAGGGGGGAAGTCAAAACATGCTTTGATGAATGTGCTGTGTTGCTGTTGAGTGGGGTGTACCACAGAATGCTTTGGGTTAGAAGGGACCTTAAAGCTCATCCAGTTCCAACCCATCGCCATGGGCACAGACACCTTCCACTAGACCAGGTTGCTCCAAGCCCCATCCAGTGTGGTCTTGAACACTGCCAGGGATGGGGCAGCCACAGCTTCCTACAAGGGCATGTTAGTCCTGGTTTGATTCTTCTGTGGTAGGGACTCCCTACCACAGCATCCTTCATCAGAAACAAAGCATCCTTCATCAGAAACCTCTCAACTGATGTTTACTGCAGAATGCCAACACAGTGCAAAGCCTCTGAAGAAGGTTTTTTAGTGAGTCATATTGAAAAGATGTGACTAGATAGTTAGGCCATGATCAGTTACAGACTTTAAAAGTCATAACTGGAAGCTAATTGAGGGCTAGATGGTGAATTAGCAGATCTTGGAAACAGCAGCATGGTGTGCTCCTGTTTCTCACTGAGGAGAGCTGTTGTGTATAAAGTAGGTTGGAGCTTCCATATGATTGGTGCTTCTCCCTCATCTCTGCTGGGTACATTCCCTAACTATTTTGCTAGTAGCTTTCTAAATAGTCACTAATAACAGTAATTCTGGGGGAGGAAAAGAGACTTCTGCTGATTTCACATAGAAGGCGAACAAGTAAACCTGGAAAGACTTCACCATTAACTCTCCAAAACACTCAGATCAACACAAAATTCAAATGTGGGCCAACTGTGCTCAGATTATAGCCTCTACTTGCTTTTCTCCTGATAACTTGCAAGCTGCTGATAGGCAGTGGGACAAAACCCAGCTGGCAGCCATGTACTAATAGCATTCCTGAGGGGTTGATACTAGAGATGATGATACTTTTTTAATACATTTAATAACATGCTGAATGATGAGGTGCCTTGCACAGTCAGCCACTCCACTGCTGGCACTAAATGAAAGGGAGCAGCTGGTACACTGGAGAGCAGGGCTGCTCTTCAGAGGGTGTCTGACTGTAGAAAGGGCTGACAGAAATTTCATAAAGTTCAACAGAGGCAAAGTTCCGCACCTGGGATAGAGCAACACCATAAAACAGCACAAGCTAGGGGACAACTGGGTGGAAAGCAGCTTTGCAAGGACTCAAGGTCCTAGTGGACAGCAGGTTGAACAGGAGTCAGCAGTATGCCCATACTGAGCTGTCTGACACGTGCATAGCCAGCAGCTAGAGGTACATGGGAGTTTCCCTTGTGTTTGGTACTTATGTGACTTCATCTGCAGTACAGAAAAGACAGTAACAAAATGCAGGAGGTAGTCAACATGGCCATAAGAGGATCAAGGGAGCTGGAGCATGATGTATGATATGAAGCTGAGGGAGCTGGTTTTGTTCAGTCAGGAGAAAAGAGGGCTAAGAGGAGATCTTACTGAAGTCCACAACTGCTGTCTGCATCAGAGGATGTATACAAGCTAAGCTCAAGACTCTTCTTGGAGGTGCACAGTGATAGAAAAAGAGGCAACAGATATAAGCTGGGACACTGGAAATTCCAATTAGATGTTAGGAAGACCTTCTGAACTAGAAGGATGGCCAAACACAGGAACAGACGTGAAGGTAACTCAAGGAAGAATGTCATAAGCAATCTGATCTAAATTGCCCCTGCTTTGGGTTTGGGGTGTAATGGGCTGGGTGTGCTGGACCAGACCACCTCCAGACCTCCAGCCTACATAACTCTGTGATCCTGTGACTGAATCGATTACTGCAAAATGCCTTTAGGCAAGTAAATAGGCCAGAGAAAAGCCCTGGCCATCTTATGCTCTGACCAGACATGGAATTACGTTCACCCAAAGTATGAATACCCTAATACAATTTACTTTCTGCTAAGATGCAGCTGTGGCCTTGTCTGTATTGTTGGCTTCCAAGTGTCTCCTTCATAATCAAAGTACTTTTCTTCATATGGATTATTTTGTAAAAGCTTGTTATTTGTCTACACTTTTTACTTTGGTGATCTTTTTCACTCTCCATGGCCTTTATACTGTCAGCAAGTGTAACTCAGCTGATTAGTAAGAATGATGTATTTCGATTCTTCATTCCACATTACTATCTAGTATTTTAAATGAAACTTGGCCAGTCATGTGTCTATTAACATTATGCTGGACATATTTACTCAGTCCTGCTCCATCATAACAGTCCTCAGACCAGTTTGCTGTCTGCCTGGACCATGTTTATCTCCAAGTTGAGTACATGCTAGGACTTGGAAGTGTGAGAAAATGGGGGTTCATCTGCTTTTGTAACTGTTCAATAACAGCTTAAAGAGAGCAACACTGCAGCTGCACTGTTTCCAGACGATATGCTCTGGAGAATTTCCTGCAGCAGGAAATAAAGAACCTGAAAGGTTATCAAACAATGAAAGAAAATCATACAGATTATGATTTAGTAAGAAGATACCAAAGGTTAAAAAGCTGGGTTGGTGCACTAACTCTAGACATATGATGTTACTTCTCATTTTCTTGTATTTATTTTTCCCATGCCACCAATTTTGCACTTCTGAGCTCCTCTGTGATAAAACTCTTTCCTGATAGATTCAGACACTGATTCTTTATAAATCTTTGAAATTTATTTGATTAAATACTCCAAGAAGAGCTATATGCCATGCCTCAAGTACTTTTATAATCTTGACCAACACATCAGTGACTAGGGATCAGCAAAAGTAAACTCTTAGGTCATGCTCCATCAAATCCCACCTGTGCTGCATCAGGCAGTTCATGCAGTGTGAGAACTGGAATGAATCTGCCATTAGAGGACAAGGGAAAAGCAGTTACTGTACTCTGAGCTCTATCAGGAAATG